>NW_026057586.1:80943711-80983983 GCF_023721935.1 Panthera uncia
GTGTGTGAGTGTGTGTCTGGGCATCTGTGTGAACGTGTCTGTGTTCCTGCGTGTGTATCTGCATGTGTCTGTAGGTAGGAACACAAAGATGTGTCTTTCTAGAAAACCCTGAGGATGCACATGTGTATCTGTGTATGTGGGGATGTGTCTCAGGCTTCCTTGGTGATCTGTGAGTGTCTCTTTTAGTGTGTACCCTTGTGGAAGTGTGTGTGTGTGTTTGGGTCCCCAGGCGTCTGCACCTATGTGGCCCACGGGTCCCCAGCCCCTGTGCCCTCTGTTGCAGAACAGCGACCGTGTGGAGGAGCCTGAGCCCCTTCTGGGGAGAGGAATACACCATCCACCTGCCCCTGGATTTCCACCATCTGGCCTTCTATGTGCTGGACGAGGACACGGTGGGGTGTGTGTGCTGGGGACCGCGGCTCGGGTACCGGAGGGAGGGTGGGCTGCCCCGAAGCAACGTACCCACCCGCCAGCCCTCGATGCCTGGGCCCGCGACTTGATGACGTGGACCCTCACCTTGCCTACCTTGCCACAGGCATGATGACGTCATCGGCAAGATCTCGCTGAGCAGGGACGCGATTGCGGCTGACCCCCGAGGTGGGCGAGGGCAGCAGGCTTCAGCTGGGCGGAGGGCCTAGGGATGGTCGTGCCTTGGCGGGGCGGGGGTGGGGGGGGTATTTGCAAGCGCGTAGCCAGAGGCGCGGGGAGGCACGGGGCCTTCAGTGGAGAGTTATTTCAGTTGATGATTTTTTTTTAAATTTAATTTAGTTTATTTATTGAGTGCTGTGTGCTGAACACTTTCCAAGTGCTCTTACAGGAATCAGCTCATTTAATTATTGCAATAACCCCGTGAGGTAGGTACTCTCATTGTGCCCACTCCGTAGGTGGACATACTGAGGCACAGGGGATGGGTTATGGGGCTTGCCCAGGATCACAGAGTTATTCAGTGGGACGTCCAGGATTTGAACCGAAACTGGCCAGTCTTGTGCTCCTGAGCCCGCACTGTGTGTGTTTTGTTCTCTGCTCAGGAGTGGTGTCCTGTTATTTTCACTGTACCGTATTTTGCCTTTCATTCACCACGTACCTGGGAGATCTTTCCGTATCGGTGCCCTAAGAGCCTCCACATTCTTTGGTCTTTGACTTCACGGCACTCTGCTGTGTGGACGCACCATCATTTCTTTGGCTGGTTCCTTGTTGGGTGGCACTTGGGTTGTTCAGTATCTCTCCCTAGTTCAAACGATGCCGCAACGAACAGCCTTGTACAAAGACGACTTCACCCATGCGCGAGTTGTATCGATCAGTCTGATAAATTCCCAGAAGTGCATTTGCTGGGTCATAGAGTACCCCCATGAGCACATCTGAGAGTTATTGCTAAGTTACCTTCTATGGAGGAGGTAACAAGTTGCCCACCCTGTACCTTTGCCAACGATTACCAAACTTCTGGTCTTGTATCTGATAGGTAAAAAAATTTCCTCTTCATGTAGGTTATTTTGTAGTTCTCTGTGATTGAGACTGAAAGCCTCTTTACATATTTAAGAGTCACTTTATTTCCTTTTTTGTTTGTCATTTATTTATATTGTATGCGCATGTCCCCCCTGCCCCACACTGGGTTGTTTGGTTTTTCTTATTGATGTCTAGGAGCTCTTTACATATTAGGCAAATTTAACTCTTTGCCATAGTAGCTGCAAACATGTGTTTCTCCCTTTGTCACTTATCTTTTTGCTTATCATTTCTATCTATCTATAAAATGTGTTTCTTTTTCTCTAGTTAACTTCGTCTTTTTTTTTTTTTTTTTTTGGCCCTTGATTTTCTGTGACCCCTAAAAAGGCCTTCCCAAATCTAAGGTTAGATAATATTTTTTACATGATCCCTTCTAGCAGTAATGTGTTTTCCTTTTTTACATTCAAGTCTTTGATCTATTTGGAACTTACCCAGATTCAAGGTATGGAGAGGGATTGAGCTTTATTACTTTTTATCTAGGCGACTACTAGTTGTCTCAATATCAATAATTGAATAATGTCTTTTTTTCATCAGTGGGGATTCGTTGAAAACCTATGTGCTGATCACGGCTCCTATTAATTGAGGGTGTACTCTGTGCCAGGCATGATGCTAAGAACATTGTATTTAGTCCTCACAAAACCAAGTGAAGTGTGCACTAGAATGATCTCGAATATATGGCTGCTGGGAAATTAGGTTTGGAGAGGTGAGGAGGGCCCTTGCCCCTCCTAGAAGTTGCAGCGGTGGGAGTTGAGTCCAGGCTGTGCCTGCTCCCAAAGTCTGTGTTTTCAACCTGTCTGCTGAGCCGTACCCACTGTGCCCCAAACATCCACCCAAGAGGGTGGCGTTAGATGATCGAAGTACGAGGCCAAGCTTCAAGGAGCTTATGGGCCAGATAGAAACACAAAACACATTCACACAGAACAAGGGGCAAGAAAAGCAAGGGAAACGGGCCATGCGTCTGCATGTGGGTGCTTTTTATTCTTTTTAAACAGGACAGAAATGTAGGGGTGGAGGCATGTGGAACATCACCGGCTTGACCGTGGATGAGGATAAGAGGGCAGTGAAGGCTAGTGTAGTCAAGGAAGCTTTCCTGGATGAAGGGGAATGAGTTATTTCTTGTTTTTAATGTTTATTTATTTTCGAGAGAGAGACAGAGCATGAGTGGGGGAGGAGCAGAGAGAGAGGGAGACACAGAATCTGAAGCAGGCTCCCAGCTGTCAGCACAGAGCCCCACACGGGGCTGGAACCCATGAACTGTGAGATCACGACCTGAGCCGAAGTCAGACATTTAACCGACTGAGCCACCCGGGCACCCCGGGAATGAGTTATTGCTTAAAGGTGCTTTGGCAAAGGCACTAAGGTGTGTCTCTAGATTCTCTCCTGGGGCCGGGCCAGATGGAGTACTTGGTGGGTCTTGACTGGAGGGGGCTGAAGGTGCCAGGCCAGAGTCTAGACTTTCTTCTGGCGGCACTGGGGAGCCACGGATGGTCCTTGAGCAAGACAGTGAGGAGACTGGAGCCGTATTATCAGAGGGAGGAGTGACGGGAGAGATTAGATACATTTTCACAGGATCTCTGTGCTGCTTTGTGGATATTGGATCCCAGTGGGACAGGAGTACATGTGGGAGATCAATTAGGAGTCTGTTGCAGTACTCCAGCGAGAGGAAGTTGATGGCATCCTGGATTTGGGGGTAGCAGCGAAGCTAGAGAGAGGTGAGGTGGAACTTCCATTTCTAGCAGCATGGGGCATTGGATCCTCCTGCAGCATAATAGGGACGTCCTGAAAGAAGGAAAAAGTCTCACCATTCTCCACTCTCCCCTACCCCAACCAGGAGCTAAAACCTGACAGGGAGTGGGGAACAACAAGCAGGGAGGTGGTAAGGAAAGATTCCTCTGGAAGTGAATGTCGGCATCACATCTAGAGTCAACAGAGAGACTGAATCTTGGACTGGGGATGCGGCAGATGTGACCGACCCTGAAATGTTCCCATTTGATTGAGGCCCTTAAAGTGTCCCAGAGTGAGCTCCAACAGACATGACTTTGCAGTCAGAGGTCACCACACACACAAGGCAGTGGGCCACCATGAGCAAATGTCAGCAGAAACAGTAACTACCGGATTTGAACCCACAAGGGCTTTAGATTTTGCAATTATGATACACAAAATTTTTAAAGGAATAAGATATTTAGGGGCACCTGGGTGCCTCGGCTGGTTGAATGTCCAACTCTGGATTTCTGCTCAGGTCATGATCCCAGGGTTGTGGGATTGAGTCCTGTGTTAAGCTCCAAGCTGAGTGTGGGGCTTGCTTGGGATTCTCTCTCTCTCTCTCTCTCTCTCTCTCTCTCTCTCCCTCTGTCCTTCTCCCCCACTTGTGCTCTCTCTCTCTCTTTTGCTCTAAAATAAAATAAAAACACAATAGCAACAACGAAAAGGAATAAAATATTTAAATAAATGAAAAAAGGCAACCACCAGAAAGGGCCAGCAATAATCATATTAAATGAAAGCAATACATTAAAAAGATAGGGACACCTGGGTGGCTCAGTCGGTTGACTGTCTGGCTCTTGATTTTGGCTCAGGTCACGATCTCGCTGTTTGTGAGATTGAGCCCCACGTTGGGCTCTGTGCTGCTTCTGCAGAGCCTGCTTGGGATTCTCATTCTCTCTCTCTCTGCCCCTTGCCTGCCTGTGCTCTCTCTCTCTCAAAATAAATAAAATAAACATTTTAAAAAGAACTGATTGGAAAAGAACTAGATCAAAGTTTTGGAGATAAGGAGTAGCCATTGAAATTTAAAACTGAGTGGCCGAGTTCAACAACAGAGCCAGAGCTGAAGGGAGAATTAGTGAGCTGGAAGAGAGATCTGAAGAAATGATTGAGACTTTAGCCCAGGGAAACAAGGAGGAAAATACAAAAGAGAAGCTCAGAGACCTAGAAAATTGTGGACAAGGTCTGACGTCCATTTTAATTGAAGTCCTATGAGGAAAGAATGGAAAAAGTTGGGGAGCGGAAGCGATTAAAAGAAAATGATGACCTGGAATTTTCCAGAGTGCAAGGAAGGACATGATCCTGTACGTAGCAATGGCATGACCTGCACTAAGCAGGACGAAGACCAACAACAACAACAACACACACACAAAACCGTCCTGACGTACATATGTGGTGATATTGCAGACCGTCAAATACATGGTCCTTAAAACCAAAGAGAAAAGGTAGCCCATTTACACAAAATCAGTTACCAGGCTGAAATGACTTCCCAATAACTACAAGGGAAGCTAGAAGTCGGTAGCTGATCTCTTCAAAGCGTTGAGAGACAAGAGAGACAGGGAGGGAGGTTGAAATTGACTTGACTGATTCTGGCAGGGAGTTGCCTGGACGGGGGCTGAGAGGTAGGAATGCCCAAGATTTTTTGGAGGGGAGAGTATGTTGGGATTAAATGACGGAGGCTTTGGTACACCAGGGTGAAGAGTGTGATAGTACATGGTTAATGGCATTGAACTTTACTGCTCGCATTCAAATCCTAGCTCTGTCCCTTACCAGTTGTGAGATCATGGGCAAAGCTCTTCGTCCGCTGTGCCTCACTTTCCTTCTCTGGAAGTGTGGATAATTACAGTACCTACATCAGAAGGCGAACATGAGAAGCCCATGGCTTAATATATATTTCATGAGGGTTTTTTTTAATGTTTATTTTTGAGAGACAGAGACAGAGAGCAAGATGGGGGGCAACAGAGAGAGAGGGAGACACAGAATGCAAAGCAGGCTCCAGGCTCCGAGCTGTCAGCACAGAGACCAGTGTGGGGCTCGAACTCATGAACCGCGAGATCATGACCTGAGCCAAAGTCGGATGCTTAACCGACTGAGCCACCCAGGGGCCCCTCCCTATGTTTCATGTTAATTGAATTTTTAAGTTAATACAATGCCAGAACCTGGCAGGTGCTTAATAAATGTTAGCGCCTGTGCCCTCCAGGAATTGACAGCTGGATCAACCTGAGCCGTGTGGACCCGGACGCAGAGGTGCAGGGTGAGGTCTGCTTGGATGTTCAGATGCTGGAGAACGCGCGGGGCCGTTGTCTTCGATGTCACGTGCTTCAGGCCAGGTACGGTCGTGATAGGGGATGGGGTGGGACTGGTCTGAGAATGAGCAAGAATTTGCCGGAGATTCCCCCCAGCCGTCTTGGCTTTTGAGACCACCTCACTCCTGGGGTGACGACCCCAGGGCTCACGTCCAGGATCCCTTGTGGGCAGACAGCCCCAGGGTCGCCAGGTTGGCCAGTTCCTGGGGTCAGAGCACAAGCAAAATCCTTGCTGGGTCCCCAGCGACTAGCAACCAAAGGCCAGGTACTCAGGCTGGCCAGGGTGTGCGTGAATAGGATTGTAAGTGATACATACCCAATTCATGCCAGCTTAAGCAGGTTGGTTTATATTAATGACGAGCGGCTTCAGGCATGTCTGGATCCAGGTGCTCAAACAGTGACAACAGGAATCTACGGACACCGATTTCTCGGCTATCTTTTGTGTTAGCTTCGTTCTCAGGGAGTGTCTCTCCAGGTGTGGGCGAGCAAAGATGATGCCAGCAAGTCCCAGGGCCTCCTACCAGTTTGGCAGGTCCAACTGACTTTCTCCTGTCATTTCCAGCCGATGTCCTGGGACTGATGTTTATTGGCCCAAATCTGGGGCACGTACCTATCTCTGCACCAAGGGCATGGACTCTGATTGGTCAGGCCTGAGTCCCGCACCCATCCCTGGAGTGGAGAGGTCAGCCTACCTAACTGATGTGAGCTGGGAGCGAGAGAGGGGAGGTCCTGTCGCAAAGAAACAGGAGAAAGAAGACGGATGCGGGACCGGCGAAACCCACAGATGACTGTCCAGGGGCGCCAGCTCATGGGATGTCCATCTTCCTTCCTGCCTGTTTGTCACCCTGCAATCCCCTTCTCTCTCCCTCAGCTCCCCCATCATTTGCTTCCTTAAATACTACCATCCCCTTTCCCCTCTCATCTCCCGTCTTGCCTTTCTGCCTTGTTTTCACATCTCACTCCCACAACCCTCCCTCTTGGACCGCTCCTCGCTCAGGTCGGGGACGATCTCTATTTCTAGTTTGCTGTGTGACCTTGAAGCCTCTTCTTGCCCTCTCTGTGCCTCTCCCACCACCTCCAGATTTCTGTCTCCAGCTGGGGCTCCCTGGGTCTGGATGGAGTACCAGGGTGGCGGAGGACAGACAAGAGGGCTGGACATGGGACAGGGGCTCCTCATCTGCTTTGTGCTAGTGGCCTCCTCCCCAGCCACAAGGCTGTGCAGGATCCTTGCGAGCAGGAGAGGGACTGATTGCTGTCGCTTAGCAACTGGGCCGGCTCCTAGGAGACCAAGGAAGGCTCTGGATGCCAAGCAGGGTGGGAAAGGAGCAGCAGGAAGAAACAAGCAGCCCCTGGTGGGGGCTGTCACTGGATTTGGGGGACCTCAGTAAGGAGGGGTTGGGGCAGCTGACGGAGGTGAGACTTTGGGGTTGTCATGGCAACCAGAGACTGGCGATCCTCGCCCCATGCCTTTTCTTGGGTCCTAGGCAAGGCGTGGGTATGAGTATTTGTTGAATGAATGAATGAATGAGTGAGTGAATGAATGAATGGGCAGAGCACTCACGTCCTGCCAGCTGCTATGCTAAGCCTTTTATATACTCAGGTCATTTAGACCTTGGCCCTCTGAGGTTGGTCTGTCATTATTTCCATTTTCTAGATGAAGAGACTGTGAGGCTCAGGGAGGCGAAGTGACTTTTCTCAGTGTCACCCAGCCGATGAATGGCGGAGCCAGGCTTTGAACCCCGGCATCCAGTCTCCTATCCAGGGGCTCCAGGGAAACTGAGGCTCCCTTCCCACTTCCCACGACGTCTTCACCTCCTGGGCTTTGTGGTTCAGGACTCGACCTTTTGGCGCCTCCATTTCCTCATCTGGAAAATAGGGGCGCAGGGTAGCCCTGGTCAACAGGAAGGGTTTGGAAGGGCAGGATGGGGGGGTGTTCCTTGCTGGGTCCCTACAAGGGGGCAGTTCATCGCCTTGCAAGCCAGAGGCATCTGAATGGTCTGCCCTGAGCCCCTTTTCCAAGGTCCAGCCTGGGTGTTTGTCCTTGGGGGTCCTGCGGCCCTCACCCCTTTCCTCATCTGTCTCCAGGGACCTGGCCCCCCGAGATCTCACCGGCACCTCTGACCCGTTTGCACGTGTGTTCTGGGGCAGTCAGAGCTTGGAGACTTCAGTGAGTGGTGGTGTGGGTCCAGGGAGGGGCGGGCCTCAAGATGGGCCCTCCTCAGCCCTCCCTCACTCCCCCTCCCCCAGACCATTAAGAAGACCCGCTTCCCACACTGGGATGAGGTGCTGGAACTTCAGGAGCTGCCAGGTGCCCCGGCCCCGCTGCGGGTGGAGCTCTGGGACTGGGACATGGTGGGCAAGAACGACTTCTTGGGCATGGTGAGCAACCCCCCCCCCCGACACCCTGGCTTCCCTCCGCCTCCAAGAGGGAAGGGGAGGGGAAGGGGCCGCGCATCCCGGGATCTGGAAGGATAGATGTGAAAGCTGTCTCGACTGGCTCCTTGGCCAGGCCTGAGCGATGGAGTCCCAGCTCCCCATCGTACAGGTGAGGGGACTGAGGCTCTCCGAGGGGCAGGAACCTGCCCAAGGTCACGGGGCAGGCCCAGATTCTCATTCTAGGGTGAGAGTACCCAGGATGACCGCGTGCTAAGTAAGTACTTCCCCAGCATAATCTAATTTCCGTACCGGTAGCGGCCACCCTGTGAGGTGGGGACTATTGTCTTCATTTCATAGACGGGGAAACCGAGGGTCATTCAGAGAGTTGAGTGGCTTTCCCCAGGCCCTATGAGTAAGAAATGGCAGAGCCGGGACCTGAGTTCAGGTTTCTCTGACATCACACTCTCAGCCCTTAACCCCTACCCCTGGAAGCCCTGGGCTCAAGGTCTTTCTCTTGGAGCCTCAGTTTGCGCATCTGTAAAATGAGCGCGATTGTCCCTGCCTCTCGGTGGTAGTGCGGATATAGTCCAGGCTGACAGTTTTTCAAAGGAGACGAGATTAGAGCAAGTTACAGGGAGGCTTGGTTGCCCACAGCCATGGAGGGGGGAATGTCAATGGTGCAGCTGCTTTGGAAAAGAGTCTGGCCGTTCCTCAAACGGTTAAAGACAGTTGTCACATGTCCCGATGGTTCCACTTCTAGGTACGCACCAAAGGGAAATGCACGCATTTGTCCACACAAAAGCTTGCTGGTGACAAGCAAGTGTGGAAGCAAAACCCAAATGTCCATCCCCAGGTGAATGAATAAATCAAACGTGGTGTATCTTACGAGGGACTGGGGCCCAGCCATAAAAAGGAAGGGCACACTGGCCCCTGCGACCTCGTCGATGAATCTTGAAAACATGCTAAGGGGAAGAAGCCAGGCCAATAAACCCACAGATTCTATGATTTCATTTCTGTGAGCTGTCCAGAGGAGGAGACGTAGAAGAAAGTAGATCACTGGTTACAGGAGCCGGGGCTGGGGTGGGAGCTGGGGAGGGACATCTAAGCCTATGGGTACAGGCTTTCGGGGGGGGCGGCTGATAGAAAAAGTTCTGAAATTAGTGATGATGGTTGCACAGCTCCGTGAGTGGACCGAAAACTTGTATGGGGTGCAAATTATATCTTTAGAATATTTTAAGAGAGAGGGGGTGGGGCTCGGGGGGCCTCCCGGGCTGTCTTTAAGCCTCTTGGCAGATGTGATTTGTGTCCCCAAACAGAGCGGAAAAGGCTCTCGGTCCAGGTATGTTGCCTCCGGCAGCTGTGTGACCTCGGGCGAGTCGCCCCGTCTCTCCAAGCCTCAGTTTCCCCAACTGTAAATTAAGGGTCCCGTGGAAGCCCTCAGGGTCCTGGCAGGAGCTGATGATTTGGGACTGGGGGAGGGAGCGTGGCTGCCGTTGCGCTGATAGGGTATGGTGGGGGAGAGGCGGTGGCCCCTGCCAGGCTGTGCCTCCCCTCCTTGGGTGGGCAGCCCGAGCCCTTCTAGGGCTGGGTGGGGCCTGGGCCTCGGCGGGCAGGGCTCAGCTGAAGGTCTGTGTGTCCCCCCTGCAGGTGGAGTTTCCCCCACCGGTCCTGCAGCAGAACCCTCCCCGTGGCTGGTTCCGTCTCCTGCCCTTCCCCAGAGCCGAGGAGGATTCTGGGTAAATGTAGGCTGAGCTCGTGTTGAGTGCTGTCTTCAGCTTGCGGGCACGTCCTCACGGGTGCCCCGGTCCGCCCACAAGCCGCCACCACGTCCCTTCGTTCACCCATTTGACAAGTGTCTGTCTCGCAACGTGCGTTTCGTGTGTGCAGATGGGTTGACCGTATACCCATCCACGTGTTTGCGTGTGAACGTGTCAGTCCCCACCAGTCGATGTGTGCTCGGAGCCCTGGGTCCCTCCACACCTGTCCACATCTTCTGTTCTTGTACACTGTGGACTGGCCACGCTGTTTTTATTTAAAAAAATTTTTTAAGTGTATTTATTTATTTTGAGGCGGGGAGGCGGGGAGAGGAGGGGCAGGGGGAGAGGGAGAGTCCCAAGCAGGCTGGTCAGCGCAGAGCCTGAAAGGGGGGTGGGGCTGGTCCAAACTCACGAACCCGTGAGCTCATGACCTGAGCCGAACGCAAGGGTCAGGTGCTCAACCCACTGAGCCACCAGGCGCCCCGTGGCCTCACTGTTTACGTTGACTGTACCCGTCCCTTCCTCTCTCTCCGTGTCACTATCCGTTCGCACCTGCCCACATCTGCCTTGTTTGGCTAACGTCCATGCTCCTTATATCTGTGTTCGCCCCTGCCTATCCTGGCCATCTGCCCCTGTGCACACCCGCCTGATGCTCTTACCCCTGGGGCCTGACCCCGGTCAGGGGGCAGCTGGGTGCCCTGCGGCTGAAGGTACGCCTCATCGAGGACCGCATCCTGCCCTCCCACAACTACCGGCCGCTCACGGAGCTGCTCACGGAGGCTGTGCGGGGCCCGGCAGAGGTGGGTGCCTCAGTCCCCCCCGGGGCCCGGCACCGAGGCCTCTCCCTGCTTCGGAGATCCCTACCTGGGCTCTTTTGCCCTCGGGGCCCTGGGCCACCTCTCCTGCCTCCTGTCCCTGCCCAGGAGGATGCCGCTAGTCCCCTGGCCGTGCTGGAGGAGCTGACCTCAGGGGACTGCCGCCAGGACCTTGCCACCAACCTGGTGAAGCTCTTTCTTGGCCAGGGCCTGGCCGGGCCCTTTCTGGACTATCTCACTCGGCGCGAGGTGACCCGGACCAGTGAGTTGCCTGCATGAGCCCCAGACGTCACTCCTCAAGGAAGGGGCCGGCGCAAGGTCTCTGAGGGAGAGACGGGGAGCCTCAGGCCGAGGTCAGGGGCTCCTATGTGTGTGGATGGGGGGGGTCCCTACACTGTGCACCGCCAGCCAGTGGGGACGCAGTCCCCGGTTCGGGCCCCGGTTTTGCCGCTCTTGAGCTGTGTGACCTTAGGCAGCTCATCTAACCACTCTGGGCTCCTCTACTGTGCATGAAGTTGATAGTACAGCTCTCCTTGGTTCCTGAGGCGGGAACGTCATGACTCCCTCCTTGGGTGGGCGGGGTGGGGTGGATCCAGCCCCCGATCCCAGCGGACACTTCCCTCTGCCCTCCCAGCCGACCCCAACACCCTCTTCCGCTCCAACTCCCTGGCATCCAAGTCAATGGAACAGTTTATGAAGGTGAGCAAGAGGCCTGGCGGGGCCCAGAGGTGGCTCCTTCGAGGGGACTCCCGGGACCCCGGAGCTGGGGTGGCCGAGCTGGGGTGCTGGTGGCTGGTGCCTGGCCCTGCCCTGAGTCGCACCTGGAGAGCGCCCCCCCACCTGCGCTCTTGGGCCTGCCTCAGTCTCCCTCTGAGCCTCTCCCCGCGTGCTGCCCCCCGCCCCTGGCTCATGGGCACGGCTTAGCCTCATCCTCAGCCCCTGCCCCACGCGGCGCCCCCTGCCCTCAGCTCGTGGGCATGCCTTACCTGCACGAGGTCTTGAAGCCCGTGATTAACCGCGTCTTCGAGGAGAAGAGATACATCGAGCTGGACCCTTGCAAGATAGACCTGGGTCGCACCAGGTGAGCGAAGCCCGAGGGGTGAACCGCGACCCTCTGACAGCCCCCTTGTCCGCCTGGGTCTGTGCCGACCGCCTCCCCCTCCCTCTGGCCCGGCCGCTGCATTCGGGCCGAGAGCCTCAGCCGTGAGCACCGAGCTCCTCCGGCTGGAAGGGGTAGTGGTCGTGGGCGGGCCTCCGAAGCTGAGCCCCCGGGTTCAGATCCCGGCTCTGAGGTGGGTGAGACGGACCCTACACCTGTGTGGGGACGAGAAGGAAGGGGATAAGTGCTGTCCCATCGCCCCCTCGGCAAAAACAGCTGCCGAGAACCTACTAGGCGCCAGACCCTGGCTGAACGCTGATGCCCCGCAGGGAAGAAGTGGATCCCAGTCCGTCTTCTAGGGGGAGGTGCATAATCAACTAAAGAAGGTTATTGAAGGTGATCGGTGGAATGGAGGAAGACAGAGCAGGGGAGCGTCGTGGGAAGTGCCGGGAGCAGGGGAGAGGCTTGCAATATTCCCTAGGGTGGTCACAGGGAAAGCCTCACAGAGAAGGGGACTGTTTCAGCAAAGACTGGCAGGAGGTGAGGGAGGGAGGCGTGCACAGATCCGGAGGGGGAGTATCCCAGGCAGGGGGAACAGCACGTGCAAAGGCCCTGAGGTGGGAGCGTGTGTCCGGCATGTCCACACTGACAAGGCACCGAACCGGGGTGTGTGATGACGTGTGACGGGGAAGGGATGGCCTCTTTGAGGCGGGCACGCTGAAGCTAAACGTGTGCACAAGAGTGTCCCAGGCAGAGGGAACAGCATGTACAAAGGCTCCGAGGCAGGAATGAGCTCAGCGTGTTTTTTAAGCAGCAACAAGAAGCCGGGTGCGAATGGTGGGAGGGGAGGTTATGGGGGTGGGAGGGGAAGGTGGGTGCTCTGAGCTCGGTGGGGGCTGGCGGAGGGTTTTGAGCGGACAGATGCTGGGCTCTGAGGCACAGCCACTCTGTTTCCCCAGGAGAATCTCCTTCAAGGGCGCACCCTCCGAGGAGCATGTGAGGGAGGCCAGCCTGGGGCTGCTGACGGGCTACCTGGGGCCCATCGTGGATGCCATTGTGGGCTCCGTGGGGCGCTGCCCGCCTGCCATGCGCCTCGCCTTCAAGCAGCTGCACCAGCGCGTGCGAGAGCGCTTCCCCCAGGCGGAGCACGAGGTGGGCCACACGTTCCCAAGGAGCAGATGGGGAGACTGAGGCTGGCGAGGGGCAGTAGCTTGTCCAGGGGCGTACAGAGAGGCGGGGCAGAGGTGGGACAGAATCTGGGTCTGTGGGTCTGGGATCCAGGGGCAGTAATAATGAAAATGATAATAATAATAATAATAATGGCAGCAGCGAATGCTGTATCTAGTCCTTACCCTGGGTGGGACCTCCTCTTCCTCTCGCATTACCTTACCTCGCCTTCCCATCCACCCTATGGGGTGGGTACCAGTATTCTCCCATTTTACAGAGGAGGAAGCAGAGGCCCAGAGAGATTAAGTCAAATGGCTAGGAAGGGGTGTTGCTGGGATAGACACCCATCCAGGCACCTGGCTGCTGAATCTGCTCGAAACCACCAAATAATAGAATCTGGCACAAAGTAAGTGCTTCTTAACTTCAGCGGTCAGAGAGACAGAGAGAGAGGGCATGTCGGCACACAGTAGGCGCCTCGTAGCAGACGCCCCAAGTGGTCTAGAGATAAATCCCTGCATGTGTTACTGCTTTGCCAATGTTAATATAAAAGTTGCGAGCGCTGCAGGCCTCAGGAAGGTGAGATCAATGAACGAAGCAGTCAAGGTGTGGGGCAGGCACTAGGGCGTCGTAGGGACTGTGGCAAACTGGAGCCCCCACAGCTTGTCTTAAGGGGGCAGCTGCAGAATTCAATCACTTATTGCCAGGCGGGAATGGGGACCCGGCATGGCCAGCTCTTCAGAGTTTGCTTTCTTTCCTTTTTTCTTTTTTTTTTTAAATGTCTATCTTATTTTTGAGACAGAGAGAGACAGAACACGAGCAGGGGAGGGGCAGAGAGCGAGAGGGAGACCCAGGATCCAAAGCAGACTCCAGGCTCTGAGCTGTCAGCACAGAGCCCGATGTGGGGCTCGAACCCCTGGATCGTGAGATCGTGACCTGAGCCAAAGTGAGCGCTCAACCGACTGAGCCACCCAGGCGCCCCAGGGGTTATTTTCTAAAGCCAACATTCTGGATTTTATGTGAGGTCGCTCATTTTTAAAACGTTGACTCCGGGGCGCCTGGGTGGCTCAGCCGGTTAAGCGGCCGACTTCGGCTCAGGTCACGATCTCGCGGTCCGAGAGTTCGAGCCCCGCGTCGGGCTCTGGGCTGACAGCTCGGAGCCTGAAGCCTGCTTCCGATTCTGTGTCTCCCTCTCTCTGACCCTCCCCTGTTCATGCTCTGTCTCTCCCTGTCTCAAAAATAAATAAACGTTAAAAAATAAATAAATAAAAAGATACCCCCCCCAAAAAAAATAAAAGGTTGACTCCAGTTCACCTAAAAACAAGAACAACATGACAAAACTTTGAGCCAGTTACTACACGTTGGCGGCTGGCCTGGCCTGTGGGTTACCAGTTTGAGCTCCCCTGGTTTAATGGTCAGCGTGCCTCCCAAGGTGGCTGTTGGCCTCACTTACAAATGACATCAAATCAGGCCAGCTCTTAATGGAGCGCTGATGTAACGGAAATGTGGGCGGGGCGGGGGGTTCACTCTGCCGAATAATCTAAGACCTGCTAAATGTTGGAGAGGTAACGGCCCAGTCCCTAGAGCTTGAGTTAAGAGCCCTTGATTATGCCATACTTCTCCCCACTCTCTGCTTACAGATGGGGAAACTGAGGCCCAGAGAGGTTAAAGAGCCTTGGCCGAGGGTGGTGGACTCAAAGTTAGGCCTCTGGTCTCCCCAGCGGGGGTCCCTTCCTTCTCCTCTCAGCCTCCGCTGAGGAGTGAGCTCTCGGCCTCCAAACTGGGACGTCGCTTGATTTACGCCCCACTTTGCCAGGCTGTCGCCTGGACTGGAGGTGCTAAGTGGGACAGAGCTGTGACGGGGGGAGGGAAGGGGAGCGGGAGGCCAGACAGCCTGGCCCTTGTGGGGAACCCAGTATCGGTGACACCCAAGTGTCCCCCGGTCCTTAGCTCCCACGGAGGGGCGGAGGCCATGGCACGGAGCAGGGACTTCCTCAGGCCCATGAGGGTGGATGGGGTCATGGAAACCCAGGGGCACCCCTTTCTCTGCCACCCTGACACCCGTTCCACCTTAAGAAAGGAGGAAGTCAAAGAGCTGATCTCGAAGACTAAACTTACCCTGGAATATGGCAGTTGAGGGGGTGGTGGCCTCGGGGGCAGCTCAGGGGTCCAGAGGAGCGGGGCTGGGGGCAGAGACCCCCCTTCCGGGCAGTGTCAGGCATCCAGCTTTAGGCAGGGTTCACCGTCAGCGCAGAGGAGACGGGGAGAGTATTGTCTCATGTGTGAATACAACCCCTAAATAAATACCGGAGCACATTTTTGGGCTAAATACAGCTGGGCAAGTGTGAAAGGTGGGTGGGGAGTGATCTGGGGAGAGCCAGAGGCACCCAGGATAAAGGCACGCCCTCTCTCTGCTGGAGCTGGAGGAACCAGCCTTGTCTGCGGGTGGGCCAGGCCCGGGACTCACACAGAGGGGCCAGCCAGACCGGGTTCTCTCCTGAGCCTCCGCTTCCTCATCCACAAAATGGGGATAATAGCACCTACCCCCTAGGACTGTCGCTGGTTCAGATCAGTCCCGACGCTCAGCACAGTACCGGGGGTCGAATGCCGGAGGGTGTGATGGAGAGCTGCGTGTTCAGATCCTGCCTGGGTTCAAATCTCGGCCCTGGCACTCCCAGCTGTGTGGCCTTGGGCAAGTCACTTGGAGTCTCTGAATGTCTGCTTCCTCATCCGTGAGCGGGGAATGATGATGGTGCTTCCTTCACGGGGCTGGGCCCTTAGCACGGGGCTTGCAGTGGAGGGTCGGTATTGTTCCTCTGCTTTCCAGGGGAGGAAGCTGAGGTCCAGAGAGAAAAAGCCGTCTTGGCGGACCAGTGTGATCTCCCGGCCCATCTCCCATCCCACTTGCCCTTGCCTCAGTTTCCCCATCTGGGATGTGGGTTCCTGGGGGGCTCTTCTCACCTGCGGCTCCTCTCGGCAGGATGCGAAGTACCTGGCCATAAGTGGCTTTCTCTTCCTGCGATTCTTTGCCCCTGCCATCCTCACCCCGAAGCTGTTTGACCTCCGGGACCAGCATGCGGATCCCCAGACCAGCCGCTCCCTGCTGCTTCTTGCCAAGGTGCTGGAAAGGGAGTCCCACAGCCTGGGTGTTCTTCGCCAGGGAAAAGCACAGGAACGGAGCCGGAAGGCCAAACCTGCCGAAATGGTTTGAGACCCAGAGAAACCCGTCTGAAACACCCATTAGCCCTCCCTCCTGAGTGTGAAGGCGTTCATTCCATTATCCAACTTCTTCTCTTGGAACGAAAATTCTGCCCTTTCAGGAGGAAAGTGGGAAGCAGGCTAGTCGTCCTGTGCGCCTTAGTATGAATTAGGCCATCATTTGCGAAGTGGCCATATTTTGAAGTTCTTTTCCTTTTTAGGTTTTTTGAAAGTTGTTATTCATTTAAGCAATCTCCACAGCCAACAGGGGGCTCGAACTCACAACCCCAAGATGAAGAGTCGTGCCCTTTTTTTTTTTTGTCCTTAGAGAGAGAGGGAGAAAGCACAAGTGGGGGGGGGGCAAAGGGAAAGGGAGAGGGAGAATCTCAAACAGTCTCCACGCCCCGTGCAGAGCCTGATGCAGGGCTTGATCTCACGCTTTTCTGACTGAGCGAGCCAGGAGCCCCATATTTTGAGGTTCTGATGGGTTCCAGAGTGTGCATGAGAGGGGTCAGGCGGTCCTGGGCGGGGGAACTGAGCTCCGGAGGGAACAGTGTAAGGGTGCTGGGGGTGCGTATCTGTCCCCAGGGAGGGGTAGGTATGACTCCAAGCAGGTGCTGCTATGAGTCTCCTTTCACTGAGCACTGATTTGGGAGTTAGGACTTGCGCGCTCCGTTCTGGGGCCACGGAAGGCCCTACCCCCTGAAGTGACCTTGGCCCTGGCGTCCCCTGCTTCTCTGTGCCAGGCTGTGCAGAGCATCGGAAACCTGGGCCAGCAGCTGGGCCAGGGCAAGGAACTGTGGATGGCCCCCCTGCACCCCTTCCTGCTGCAGAGCATCTCACGTGTGAGAGACTTCCTGGACCAGCTGGTGGATGTGGACGGGGAGGGTGAGTCCCGGTGTTTCTGCCACATCTGGCCTGTCACTCTACTTGGCCCTTGGGACCCGCCCTTGCTCTACCCCTGCCGGCCCCGGCACTGAGACTGTGGACCTGTGGGTCAGCTCGTCAGTCAGCTAACACTCCCTGGCCCCTTCTGTGCCGGGTCCCAGAGATGAACAGAGCTCAGGCCCCGTCCTCCAGGCCACCACGGCCAGTGTGGTGGGTGGATACCATCACGTGGTGTCGCGTGACCAAAAAATATCTATTAAGTGCTTACTGGACACCGTTCCAGGTGCCGGGGAAACGGCAGTGGACGAGACAAGAAATTCCTGCTCTCGTGGAAATTTTATTCTCACGGGGACCACAGAATTTGAGTTAGCAAATAACATAGTGTGTTGGGGAGTAAGTAGAAAAAACAAAGGAGGGAAGGAAATGTTGGGGTGGGGGGTGGCAGGGTGAACTTTTAGGTAGGATGACCAGAAGCGGCCCCACTAGGGTACTATTAGAGCAAAGAGCCGAAGGAAGACCGAGGGCAAGCCATGAAGATCCCCGGGAAGAGTATTCCAGGCTGGGAACCGCATGTGCAAAGGCCCTGAGGTGGGGGACAGAGAGCAACAGTGAGGCGCCAATGTAGAGGAATGAACGAGGGGGAGCAAAGGAGAGGTGGGGGCCGGATTGTGTGTGGCTTCGGAAGCAGCTGGAAGGATTTGGGCCTCGATGTGGGGTGAAATGGGGCATGGGACACGTTTCGGCACAAGAGTTGGGGTGAAGTCTGTATCACGACGTGGGGCCCATGTCAAGAGACAGTTGGGTGTGAGTCACACAGGTGCACCGCGTCAGAAGGCGGGGCCCTGGTTGTGACATAGCAGGGTCCTTGTGGCTGGGCTCCCCAGGCGGCTAGATCCTGGGCCCTCCCTGGACTGACTTCATAAGACGTGCCCCCCACCCTCCCACCCCACCCCCACCCCCACCCCCGCTGGCTGCCTGCCCCACTGTCTGTGGGGCTCCAGGGGAGGGCTTCTCCAGGTCGACTTTGTGCTCCCCGCCCCACCTTCAGTGACACCCCTCCTCCCGTTCATCCCCCTGCCTCCGGGGGAGCAGAGAATCCTGCTCCTGGGCGCACTGGCAGGGCAGGATATGAGGGGTTCACTGTCCCCCCTCCCCGTTTCCCAGAGGCTGGGGGCCCAGCCAGGGCCCTGGTGGCCCCCTCGGTGATTGTTCGTGAAGGTTACCTGCTGAAGCGCAAGGAGCAGCCCGCCAGCCTGGCCCCACGCTTTGCCTTCAAGAAGCGTTACTTCTGGCTCAGCGGGGAGACTCTCTCCTACTCCAGGAGTCCTGAGTGGCAGGTGGGGCCCCAGCCCGCAGTGGAGGGGTCTCCCTCACAGAGCTGCCTCTTTGTAGGCAGGGGGAAACTGAGGCCCAGGAACGGGGCAAAGACTTAGCAAGTCAAGCTCTCAGGCCAGGCTCTGCTCACGCCTTTGGGCCGGCGTGGGCCCAGGACAGGCACAGGCCCTGTACCCGCACACGCTCCCCATCAGACGTGGGCACGCACGGGACACGGACCATGCTTAACGGCCCTGAGATGTTCCCGCCCAGAGGCACGTGCCTGGCCGTGTAGGCACGCACGGGCCGACATTCGTTCACTCAGCCACTCATCAAACATTTGCTGAGCGCCTACTGTATACCACACAGCGTTCCAGGCACTGAAGTACAGCAGTACACAAGGCCCAACGTCCCTGGTCTCACGGGGTTGCCGTTCAAGTCCAGCACCAGCTGGAGCCCGTGCTGGGACGCGTTTCTTGTCCGCACGCCCATAAATGATGGCGAACGCTGGAGAGGGTGTGCAAGCGTATCCTTCCTACTTTGTCCGCAAAGCATGGATTCCAGAGTTCAAATGCCTGGTTCCCAATTCTGCCTCCACTGGCTGAGTGGCCTCAGCAGGGCCAAGTGACCTCATCTGCACACAGGCTCAGCCTCAGACATTGGTGGCCGTTGACAGGCTGGAGTGCGGGAGGCACGCCCCAGCTGCTGCGCGGGTGGTTGCTCTGACGTCTGGCGATGATGGGAACTGATGCCCAGCGAGGTGGTGGCTTACCTAGAGAGTGATGGGGCAGGGCTGGGGGGGACTCGCGGCACAAGAGCGCGGACACACACGCACAGATCGCAGATCACAGAGACGCAGGCTTGAGTGTCCCCCCCCCCCCCGTCCCCGTCCCCATTCCCTGATGCACGCCCCCAAAGGAAAGCTGCCCCTGGGCCCCCCGCACCCCGGCCCACCCTGCAGCCACAGCCCTGTCTCCCAGATGCGCTTCTCCATCCCGGTGTCGCACATCCGCGCCGTGGAGCGCGTGGACGAGAGCGCCTTTCAGCTGCCGCACGTGATGCAGGTGATGGCGCAGGACGGCGCCGGGGCACTGCGGACCACCTACCTCCAGTGCAAGGTGAGGCACCGCAAGGATGGGGACGGAGGGCGTCCCTTGGGTCCCCCTCCCCCCCTGACCCCCCCCCCCCCCCCGACTCCCTGCAGAATGTGAACGAGCTCAACCAGTGGCTGTCGGCCCTGCGCAAGGCCAGCGCCCCCAACCCGGACAAGCTGGCCGCCTGCCACCCGGGTGCCTTCCGCAGCTCGCGCTGGACCTGCTGCCTGCAGGCCGAGCGCTCAGGTGAGGGGGCGGGGCGGGCTCAGGTTCCGCCCTCCCCAGCTGTCAATCAGCGGGTGCCCCGCCCACACCCCCCCTACGGCGGGTTACTTAACCTTTCTGTGCGCCTCGCTCTCCTCAAGCGGGGAACAGTGGCTGCCTCCTAGGGTTGTTGTGCGGACTAAGTGTGTGTTCTCAGCACTTAGAACGCCGACCGGCACCTAGGGCGCATTGCGTGTGAGAGATTTTGTAAAGCACCTTCTATGGGCCCAGCATCCGGTGGTCAAGGCTCGCTCTCAATGAAGACCGGTGGATAACCAGACAAGTGTCCCACGGTCTTATAAGTACCAAAATGAGGCTTTTGGGGCTCCAGAGACTGCCTCTGAGCCGGCCGCAGGGTTGGAGATCAAGGAGGGCTTCCTGGAGGAGGTGCTGTTGAGACATGACCTGAGAAGAGTAGGCGATAAGCAGTGAGAGACTGGGATGGGGTCACGAAGTGTCGTAGGCAGAGCAAAGCGCCCGAGCAAAGGCCTGGAGGGGGCGCGGGGAGGGCTGAAGGGTCGAGAAGGGCCTGTGGGAGGAGGCTGGAGGGAGGGGACGCTCCTGCTCTGCTGAGCCAGGGCCGTGGGGGGGGGGGGGGGGGGGGGGGGGGGGGGGGGAGGCAGCGGGGCTTGAAGGAAGTAGGAGGCGGGAAGAGTGATTTAAGACGCAGAAGGGTCTGGGCTTGGCGACCCTCTGCCCCGGGGGCTCCCGGAGGGGCGGCGGGAGGCAGTGCTGACGGCACCGTGTTCCCCTCAGCTGCCGGCTGCAGCCGCACGCACTCGGCCGTCACCCTGGGGGACTGGAGTGACCCGCTGGATCCCGACGCTGAGATCCAGATGGTGTACCGGCAGCTGCTCCTGGGGCGGGACCAGCTCAGGTGGGCGCCCCCACCCATTCCGCTTCCCCCGCGGTGACCAGCCAGGCCAGCTCCGCGCCCCGCCCCCCACCCCCCCAACCCTCCCACGGCCTCCCCGGCTCATTTATTCATTCTTTCCCTGTGCATCAGCTGACTTCCTGGCCGGGCAGGGCGTGCGGGCCCCAGGCGAGGCGGGGAGGCGTCCTCAGGCTGGCCCTAGTGCCGAAGTGGGTCCCGGATCTTTTACCATCCCGGGCTCCTGGGACACGGGCACAGACCGTGGATGTGCTCCTTTTCCCCCCTGGGTGGCATCACCACCGGTCAGTGGCAGAGATCTGCTCCAAGTCCTTAGAGAGCGGGTTCTGAAGCTGGCCTGACCTGGGTTCGAAGTCTGAGCCAGTCGCTTACTGGCTGTGTGATCTCGCGCCCGTGGCTTACCCTCTCTGTACTTGTGTCTTTTCATCTGGGAGATAGGGACAGTCACAGCGCCTGCCTCTTGGACTTGTCCCGAGGGTCAAATGAGCTAATACAGGTGAAGTCTTTTTGTCGATGCCTGGTCGCAGTTAGCTTTCGGTAAATGGTAACAGTTACTATGCTGTGCAGCCTTAGGCGAGTGCTTGACCTCTCTGTGTCTCAGTGGACTGTATAACGGAGCCAATAGTAAGTACCTACCTCAGATACATTTGTTGGGATCGTGAGGTGAGTTAATACACGGGAAGGGCTGATAGTAGTGTCTGCACTCTGTCTTTGCTGTGATGACGACAATGGTCGCGGTGGTGGTGACGACCGGGAATCCTTAACGCCCCCTGCAACCAGCAGAGAACCTCTGGGGTAGAGAACGACATTGGGGATCGGGGACCAACCTGGTCTTTTCTCTCTTGCAACTTCCAGGATGAAATTCCAGGAGGATTTCAACATAGATACAAGCCCGGAGGCAGATACAGTGAGGGCCTCGGGGGACAAGGAAGGTAAGGGGTCAAGGGGCTCCCTTTTCTTTGCCTTCTCGGCCGCCTCCTACAACTTGTCAAGCACGCCCCTATTTCCTCCCCCCACCCCCGCCGACTCCCCCTTTGCCGGTCCACCAGCAGGTGCGGTGAGTGGGGAGGGTGGAGTGTGTGGGCTCTTGGGGGCACAAGGCCCGTCTGGAGCCTGAAAAGCCACGGGGACTGGGCTCCGGGAGCCTGCCCTGGCCCGGCTGAGCCCCCGTGGCCCCTTGTCTCCCTCCCAGGGGCCTGTCCTGAAGCCCTGGCCCGGCAGAGAGAGGCAGCTGGCCGCCTTCTGGAGGTGCTGGCAGATCTGGACAGAGCCCACGAGGAGCTCCAGCAGCGGGAGCAGCAGAGAGCGGCCCTGGGTCCCCTGGGGCACTGAGGAGATGCCAGAGCCAGCCTGGAAGGAGGAGGAAGGAGCCATCGGGCCCCTCTCAGGGCACCCCGGCCCCTCTCGGCTGCCCTGTACCTCGTCGATGCCGCGGCGCGGACGCTTCTGGAGACCTCCCAGTCTCTGTGCCCCAAGTCCAGAAGCCCAGGCACGGAAGCCCTCTGGCAGGGGGCTGGCCTTGTACTGAATGAGTCTCAGTCTCTGGGCTGAGGCAGCTGGGAGTGGACGGGAGAGAAGGAGCCTGACTCATCCGGTTCAGCTGAAAGTCTCTGCTAAACCGGACCGGCCTCTGCTCACACCGACAAGGCCGTGGCCCCGAGCTGCTGGATACAGCCGTACATGAATCCCTGATGCCCACGTGGCCTTGTTGCCCAGACAGGCACGAAAGAGGCTCAGCCCTTCCTGTTTTCACGTCTGCCGATCTGCGTCACCTCACGGACCCTCCTGAGCCCTGCCTTGGCCGAGAGTCCTAACCGCAAGCTTCCGGAATCGGGTTCCCTTAGGAATAATGGGGGCTGGGAGCCCAGTGCGCCAGACTCAGACCCCTGGAGCCTGGGATACCTTGGGCTAGGCTCTTGTCCCCTCTTTGAGCCTCAGTTCATGCTGTATAAAATAAGGAGGGAGTGTCTAGATGTGTGGCTGTCAAACTGGGTTCCACGGAGGTGGCTCGGGAGCCAGGGAGGGGTTTCTCAGGCTGTGGTCCAAAGCTCAGCCCCTAGGTTGTCTGCTAGCGATGCAGCTGCTTGGACCCCACCAGCATCTGCTGAATGAGGATCTGAGGGAGTGTGGGAGCAGGGATCAGGATTTTTAACAAGTTTCCCAGGTGATACGGATGAACACAAGATTGGAAGATCACGGGGCCGGGAGATTTTGCATAGTAGGGTTTGAAGTGAGATTTTGAGAATGAATCACAGAGGGTAAAATGAGAACACCCACTCTGGGAAAACCGGAAAGGCTTCCAAGGACTCCTTTCTGGTTTTGTGTGACTAGAGGGTGGGACAGAAACCAAAGTATGTATGTAGGGATAAGGGGGACCAGGAAAGATGCAGCGCTATCCCGAGAGTGGCCAGCAGGTGTCGCCTGGAGCCGCCGCAGCCACCCGGCATTCTGGGACGTTGCTGAGGCTGATTGGAAGCGTGTTGCAGATCCCGGGCTCTGTCTCTAGACAGAACCGGGCCCTCCTCCCTCCTCCTGGAGCGCTGGGGCTCCAGGAGCCGATCACGATGTCGCCCAGCTCCTCCGTGTTTTCTCCGAGGCTCTCAGCCCCCCAGCCCAAGTCCCTCATTCCTAGTATTGTACCAGGCAGCTGCTGTGGGCATTGCCTTGGGCTGTGCTCGAGAAGAGCACGTTCAGCCCTGTCCTCTTGGGTACCGTCTGCCTCGGCCACCTTCACACCCGCTGCGTACCCGGGGACAAGAGAATTATGGAGCCCCTCCAACCCCAGCTGCCCAAGACTGAGAGAGGCAATGGTCCTGGGGTCATCGTTCTGTTGCAAGCTCCCAGGGAGGGTGGGCCAGAGGCCCCCCCCCCCCCAGGAACAGAGCCACCCACCCAGCCCCCGTCTCGGCAGGAAAGAAAACTGAGTGAGGAGGAGAAAGACCATTTATTTCTCCACCCACAGTGGGACTGGTAGGTTTTCAAAAGAGCAGTCGCTGGCGTCCCTTTAAATCTTGGCTGACTTCCACCGTGGCAGCCAATCAACAGAGGCGGAGCTGGTGAGTTGCCTGGGCAACAGGCCCCTGGTTGGCCAAGACCGTCAGCCACCCCACTGCCCACTCCCAAGAAAGGGAAATGGACTCTTTGCTGTCCGGTCTGCTTTTTTAGACCCGCTGGCCTAAGCTCGGCCTCATCCAGCCTTTGGATCTCGGCGTTGGGAGCGATTTGGCGGAGAGGACAGGATGGGGAGGAAGGGAGAACAGTGCCTTTATCTGGGACAGACATAAGGCCTGGGGACGGGAGGGGAGAAGAAGGAGGCGAGAGTCCCAGAAGGATGAAGAGACACAAGCACAAAACAAGGTCCCTCTAGTCCCCCTCTCTCTGGCCTCTGCCCCTTTGCAAAACTGCTAACTTCGGGTTCTACCCCTGGGCCCACAAGTGCCCATCAGTGGGTAGCAGAGGGGGGCCCCTTTCCCCCAGGCGCTTGAGCTGAATCGAGACGCGGGTGGGAGTCCACGTGGAGGATCACAGGGGTCTTCCGTCTCTTTCCCCCCAGCCCGGGGGTAAGTAGAGGCACGTGGGTGCGCGTGCGTGTGTTCAACAGGACACGTGTGTTTGCGCGAGGGGGTGGGGCTCTGTCTTTTCCGTAGGGAGGTTACTGTGGTTCCGGTGTTCTCTCCGCCACCCTCTCAGGGAGCTACGGGTCGGAGCCGGCTGGCCTGCCATCCTCCTCCCATCATTCCAACCGCCATCAGCCAAACCCCCAGGACGCTTCTGGCTCCTTCCGCGGGCTCCTCCCCAGCCCTGAACCCGGGCCACCAGGACGCGCCTGGCAGAGGGAGGCAAGTGCCGGACCAGGGGCAAAGCAGGAGGGAAGGTGGGCCGCCCCCGGGGCCTCAGGCCTTGGCTGCAGCCTCGGACACGCCCTGGGCTGTGAGCTCGGCCAGCACATTGTCTAGGTAGCTAGCGTCCGGGTAGCCGTGGCCCGTGAGGTTGGATCCAAACTCGGTCTTGTGGTGGATCTCGTTCCACACCACGGTGTCCGACTCGCCTGTGGTGTTGGACGTGCCGATGGTGAAGATGAGTCTCCGCTCCCAGGCGGTGATGAGCAGCCTCAACACCTGGGGGACAGGAGTGGGGACAGGAGGGGGGGCTGAGCGGAGGGCGCGGGCAGCCCCGCCCCTGTGGCTGGAGCCCCTCCCGCCCAGCCTCCCTCCTTCCTTGGCCGAGCTGCGGCCCTCTCACTACCTGCTAAGCCCTGCGGCATGCCCGCGGGCGCCCAGCCTGGCCGCTTCCTTCCCTAGAGGGACCCCCCTCCCCTCCCGCCCGCAGTGAGAGCTCTTTCCAGGCTATCTGCCCATTTCATCTGGGTCTCCAACTGAAGGCCCTCGGCTGTGTTCACTTGACTACACAGCCATCTTGTGACTTCTTTGGCAATATTCAAAGGCCTGGGGGTTTCACGTGAAAATCAGAATTTCTTGCTTCTCTTGAAAAACAAGGGAGGCAGAGGATCCGTAGTGTACCAGCTGTGTGATCTTGGGCAAGTCACTTGCCCTCTCTGAGGCTGTTTCTTTATCTGTAAAATGGGGTCAAGACCTTGACCTCCTCAAGCTGGAAATGAGCCCAGGTGTGTGAAGCCACCTGGCGGGGCTGGACACGCACTAGGAGGTGACGGTCAGTGTCGGTGCGGGCAGGAAACAGGGACTGGGGGTGAGGGGGGTCCCCGGCCTGCTCCCACACCCCCGCACCCTCACAGCACCCACCTTCCGGCCCTTCTCGTTGTTGGGCAGATAGCAGTGACGCGGGAAGCCTCTTGCGGTGAACTTCTTGCCTGGGTTGGGGTGCTCAGGGCCCTGTGGGGGGCGGGCAGCAGAGGCTTGAGCCACGGACAGGTGTGGGGGACCTGTGCAGGGTTCCGGGGGGGGGCCAGGGGCACGGGGGCCTCACCTGGATGCCTGTGGGGATGTCGTAGACGATGCGGATGGTCTGGGTGTCGGCGAAGCCGGGCAGCGAGTGCGGGATGAGGTGGAACCGCATCTTCCCGGGCGGCTGGGTGCCCGTCTTCTCTCCGTAGATGGCCTTGCACGTGGGGCACTGCAGGCTGCCGTCCTGGGGCAGGGGAGGCCGGCGGTGAGGCCCCACCCCGCGGCGTCCCGGCCCCGCCCCCTGCCCCCGCGCCGCCCACCTTGTTGCCATTGGAGTACATGGCCACGAGGCACAGCAGGTGGTACATGTGGCCGCAGCGGCCCAGGCGGCCCACGAGCTCGGGTCGCACGCCCTTGTGCCGAAGCACGCCTTCGTAGCCGGATGCTGTGACCAGCCGCTCCATGCAGATGGTGCAGTCCTGACGGAGGGGGCGCAGAGGGGACACTGACGACGGGCCCGGGCACGACACCCTCGGGTCAGCGCTGCCCCTTGGCGGGAGCCAGGCCCCAGGCCACCAAGGGTGGCGGACGGCCCCCTCTCCGGTGCCCCCTTGTCAAAGGGAGGGAGAGAGAGGACACCCCCATACACTGGCGGCACACGGCAGAGGTAGAGATGACCCCCCACCCCTCTCCGGGGGGATGAAGGCAAAACTTAGAACGTTGGGTGGAAAATATGGGTGCAAATAAGATTCGAAAGCCGTCAACCATCCAAAGATCGGTGAATGTGATTCTATTAAACCTAAGCGTTTCTGTCCATCAGAAGACACTGTGAAAAAGGGAGAAGGCCAAGCCGGAACTGGGGGGGACAGACTGTAACACACGGGGCCACGGGAGGAGAAGGGAGCTCAGGGGCTGGGCCCTCGGTCTGCCCAGGCCAGTACCCTCCGCTGGGGGCTCACCTCATCGGGCGGGTTCTTCACCTTCTGCATGTACCTTCGAACCACATCCTCGGGGTTCTTACCTGCAAGGACACAGCGGGTGGGCTGGAGGGTGCCCAGGGTCTCCGCCCTGAGGGCTTGGCTGGGGGGGGGGCACAGAGGGGTTGGCAGGAGTCACATGCCAGCGGCTGATGTAATCAGAGTTGGCGGCGGAGGGGGTCAGGGGCAAGGGAGCGGAGATCAGGAGACGGAGGTGGAGGCCTAAGTCCTAAGAACAGATGGGAGTTGAGGGGTCAGGGTCAAGGGTTAGTTAGTGGGGCCAGGGTCGGCGCGGAAGGCGTACTCTTCTTGAGGTGCTTCTTCTTGGTCTTGCGGCACACCCCGGGCACGCCGGGCACGGGCTTGACGTCGCTCTTGCTCACGGGCGGCGGGTGCAGGATGGGCTTGGGGGCCCGCGTCAGGCACACGGGCAGGCCGGCGGCACACAGCAGGATCCCGGTCATCCCTGGGGACGCGGCCGGGGACGGTCAGGGGGCGGAGCGCTCTCCCGGCCCCGCCCACCCAGCCCTCCCGCCGGCGGGAGGAGGCCGCAGGCCTTCCTCCAGGCCCCGCCCACCTGCCCCTCCCCCGAACGTGGGGGCCCCCGGGTGGCCCTGGGCCCCACCCCAGCTGGAAGCCGAGTGGAGCGCCTTCTGCGGGCCCCGCCTACCCCGGCGTCGCGGTCCAACGGTAGGGGGCGTTTCCTCTGGGCCCCGCCCACCAGCCTCGCCAAGGGGCGGGGCCACAGGGCAGACAGGTGGGCTGCCTCCTCGTGGGCCCCGCCCTTCTGCCCCTCCGGGGCTGGATCTCACCTGCCAGGGCCGGATGGACGGGCCCCGTACCATTCAAGTTCTTCACCGGGAGCGCGGGGACCCTGAGGGGAGAAAAGAGGCCGCAGCTGGACTTCAGCCCCACACACCGGAAGATCCGAGGGCTCTGGTTTGGCTTCTGGACATACCTGCACCTCTGTGTCATTTAGAATATGACCGCCAGGGACATAGACATCCTTCTCTTATGGGGTGGGGTGTCATTGGGACCGCTGCCCCAGTTACAGTGGAATGAGTACTGACTCTTCCCTACTCCCTTGTGAGAGCTTGGGGGCCAACAGTTCCCTCCCACTGGCCGCTGTGCCTGAAACCCAACTCCTAGTGATGTAGCCATTCTAGCATTTCTCCAAGTTTCTTATATGGAGCACTAGTGCCTATAAAAGGTTCTGGGAAAGAAGGATTCAGGGAGCAAATGAGTTATGAAACACTTCACTGCCTGCTTGGAAATTCACAACATATATGAGCATCTTAAAGGCTCTGATAAGTCCTGCATAAGGAACTATGATTAGCAAAGATGAATCCAGGTTTTCCAAAGACATTTCACACGGAACACTTTCGTCCCCCCTCTCGAAGATCTACTGATGACAGTTCCTGTAACTAAGGCACTGTCCCCTCCTCAGATGAAAAGGCCCCAAGAAAACATAGCCTGCCTCCCCTCTTCGCCTTCCCCCACCAAAGAGCTCTCTGGCTTTTGAAATCAGCCAGAGCTGCTCTCATATCTCAGCTTAATAAGCACTAACCGTCTGGGTGACACGCAGCCCATCAGGCACCTCTCATAAGCCCGTTTCCCATCTATAAAGCAGCACCTCGTGTTTGCCCTGAGGAGTCAATGACATTCTGCCTGTCAAGGGTCCAGCAGAATTCCTGGCACCTAATAAAGACTCTAATGGCGTTAACCACCACCATTGCCCCGTTGACGTGCAGGCCTGGCTGAAGAGTTCCACCTCCCCGCACCTCGGCCCACTGAGTCACGGAGTGTCTTCTCTTCACCTGGGAGAGGAAGCCGTGCAAGTGTTGCAGTGACGAGCCTGGGCGAGTCACTTAACCTCTGTGGCCCCTGGTCTCCCTACCTGTAAAATGGGGATAACGATACTTCACCCCCAGGGCTGTTGGGAGGGCTGACTGAGAAGATCCGCGGTGACCTGGACAGTGTGCCTGCCTGCGTCTTCGTGACTTCAGTGGACACGCAGGTGAACTACTGTCTTGCTGTCGACGGGCACAAAACGCTGGATGGATGTCTTGATGGACAGGAGTGTTCTCAAAGGCAGGGACGCCAGAGGGGCCTGGGGGGGGGGGGTGTGCCAGGAAGGGACAGGGGCCGCGACAGCTGGGAAATTGCTGCGACAACCCCCTCTGCCTGGCTGCTCAGGTCTGAGCCTGGCCGGGGCTGCCTGGTCACCTGCCCCTGGCAGGCACAGAGGATACTAGGGAGCTGGCTGGGAAGCATCTTTTAGCAAATGGTATGCTTGGCAGGCTTGGGTGCAGCCGCAGTGGATCCAGAAACACACACACACACACACACACACACAGACCATCCCAGAGGCATGCACACACACACCTCCACGCAGACACACAAGCACGCGGACACATCCACACGCTAGGGAACACAGGCGTGGGGAGCAGATGTCAGGGTCCTTGAACACTATGGTGACCCAAGGCCACCGAACACCGCTCCTGCACGGGTGCTACTGGTGGGCGGGCACCGCGGGACCCCCAGCGCCTGGCCAATCGAGGTGTGTGCGGGGAAAGGTGCTGTGCCTCCGTTTCCCCACCTGTAATGGGCATAAAGCCTTGTGAGGGTCCAGTGAGGTGAAACACGCAAAGCTCGTAGTTTGGGGGCAGGGCTGTGAGTGGAGGACGACTTTCTCCTTCTAGCAGCCTGCTGGGAGCCCAGAGATGGGGCTGAGTTTCCATCCGACCCTCTCGGGGTCTGTCATAATCCTCCAGGACCTGCCTAAAGGGTATCACCTAATCTTACGCCTCCCCATACTCTTCCAGGAAAGCAAAGAGGCACGTACCTCAAGCTTCTCCTCTTCCCTGCCCTGTCCTTCAAAAGAGTTCTAGTGTAGACACTCTGTTAAGGTCCTCGATAGATTTAGGTCTCCCCGACCTCCTTCCTTCCCCTTCCATCTCATGGAAAAAAATCCTTTTCTCCAGGGCTATCCGTAAAACGGGGGGCGCGGACAATATGTAGCGTGCAAAGCACTACTCCTTATCGCCCACCTGCAGCAGACATCACTAATCCATCACTGCACGCTCTCAAGCTGAGCAGAATCCTTCAGGTCAGGACGGCCCCTACCCATCAGTGAGGACGGTTCGCTACCCGAGGTTTACCTCACGCCCAATGTCTGGTCCAGCTCATGCCCCTGGTCTTGCTGAGTCTTTGGCCTGGGAGTTAGGGAGCGGTGGGGGGGGGGGGAGTGCTCAGAAAGGGAAGGTTTTAAAAATCTCAGCTGCCCTACAATTCCTGACACCCCTTAAAAACCACAGGGCTCGATTTACAAAAATGAGACTTGTTCCCAAGAAGAAGGTTGTGAGTAGGCTGTGACGGGGGGGGGGGGGCTGTTTTTTTATTTACTCATCAAGAGCTGGGGAACAGTCTCAAGGCAGCCCCCAGCCTCTCTTGATGTGCAGGCCCCCCTGAGAGAACCCAGGGTAGCAGGGTTCCCACGATGCCCGAGCGTGGGAGCCACCCGGGGCCTCCTTTTGATGTGGGACGCGCTGTTTCCTCCCAGTCAGCAAGAACATCCTTCTGTCCTGGACAAGAGTCTGCTGCCCGCAGGCCTCCCGGAAGGGGGGTCGGCCCGCACGCTGCGCTCCACCCTCTCGGGGCCCAGCCTGGCAAAGGGTAGGAGGAAGCCGTCAGCACCCCCTTGAGATCTGCTCTGACCAGGAGCCAGGCCTGGCCACCCCAGTGTGGAGAAGGGTCCGCTGCCACGCTGGTTTCCCTGCTGTCGCACCTACCTCTGCCTCAAGGCCTGTTCCTCCTCTGCCCTCAACCTCGTTTGGCTCCTACCTTGCTCAGAGAAGAATCCGACCCCTTTGCCCTATGTGAGATAGCCGGTACCTAGCCCTTTGCCCTGGGCTCACCCCCCGCCCCTTCTCCCCCAGCCCCCCGGTCTCCCTGCTGTTCCTCGAACACGCCGGCCATATTCCCACCCCAGGGCCTTTGCACCTGCTGAGCTCTCTCTCCCAGAATGCTCTTCCCTGGATGTCCCCAAGCCTTGATCCCTCGCTTGACACAGGTTTCTGCTCGGATGTCACCTTGTCAGAGACCTGCCCTCCCATTTTACTCCAGAGAAACCTCTGTCTCGGCCATTACCTTATTGATTGATTGACTTAGCGCTAACCATGACCTGATTATAAAGTCTGGTCTGACCAGGCCTTCCCTGCCTCTGTGACCTCGTCTCCTACCCACTCCATCTCTCTCCCCCGGACACATCTGCCGTGGCTCTAACATAGTCTGAGGCTTCTGTCAAGGCCTTGGCACTTGCTGTGCTGTCTGCCCAAAGGCCCCCCCACCCCGATGCTGAATGGCTCACCTAGGTCCCTGCTGCAATGCCACCTCACGAGAGAGACCTTCCTAGGCCACCTGACTTCAACCCCAGTATACGGCACATAGCAGATGCTCCATAGAGCCCTGTTGCACGAAGGGAGGAGGGCGGGCTGGATTTTGTGGGAACGTCCTGCGCGGACGACTCACGTGTACGCGCTCAGGCACCTCCTCCCTGTGTGTTCTGTGCCCACGGGTGAAGTGAGCCTGGAAGCACACGTCCCAGAGAGACACCCTCTGTGGCCTCCAGTCCCCTGGAGGCTCTCTGCCAGCGCTCCTTTTAGAGTGAGCCTGCTCAGTGGGCACCCTGCACGACAGCACAAGCAAACCGACAGAGTCCCAGAAATGCTCCGCGTCCCGCCCGAGGGCAGAGGTTCCCTGGCGCGGTTCCGGGGAACCCGGGCATTACACGGAACCGTCTTCCTGAATGTGCCACGGACAGGCGGGCGGGGGGGGGGGGGTGTTCTCCATGGTCAAGAATTCCAGGTACTCACTATGTGCCTGGCATCATTGTCACACTTCACTTCCTCATCTAATCATCCCCCAACGTCTGTGACGTCCCGTCTAGAGAGAGGGAAACTGAGGCACAGAGAGGTGAAGTAACTTGTCAGGGGTGGGACCAGGATTCCAGCCCAGGCTGTCAGACTCCAGGGTCTGTGCCCTTAGCCATGCCACACTAACCCAAGTTCTCTCTCCATGGCTTAGGGGCCTAAGCAGGAGGCTCTGTCTGAGAAAGAAAAGAAAAGAAGAGAAAAGAAAAGGAAAGAAAAGAAAAGAAGAAAAGAGGAAAAAGAAAAGAAAAGGGAAGGGAAGGGAAGGAAAGAAAAAAGAAAAGAAAAGAGCAAAAAGAAAAGAAAGAAAAGGGAAAGGAAGGAAAGAAAAAAGAAAAGAAAAGAAGAAAAGAGGAAAAAGAAAAAAAAGAAAAGGGAAATGAAGGAAAGAAAAAAGAAAAGAAAAGAAGAAAAGAGCAAAAAGAAAAAAGAAAAGGGAAGGGAAGGAAAGAAAAAAGAAAAGAAGAAAAGAGGAAAAATAAAAAAAAAGAAAAGAAAAGGGAAGGGAAGGGAAGGAAAGAAAAAAGAAAAGAAAAGAAGAAAAGAAAAGAGCAAAAAGAAAAAAAGAAAAGGGAAGGGAAGGAAAGAAAAAAGAAAAGAGAAAAGAAAAGAAGAAAAGAGGAAAAAGAAAAACAAGAAAAGAAAAGGGAAGGGAAGGGAAGGGAAGAAAAAAGAAAAGAAAAGAAGAAAAGAAAAGAGCAAAAAGAAAAAAAAGAAAAGGGAAGGGAAGGAAAGAAAAAAGAAAAGAGAAAAGAAAAGAAAAGAGGAAAAAGAAAAAAAAAGAAAAGAAAAGGGAAGGGAAGGGAAGGAAAGAAAAAAAAAGAAAAGAGAAAAGAAAAGAAGAAAAGAGGAAAAAGAAAAAAAAAGAAAAGGGAAGGGAAGGGAAGAAAAAAGAAAAGAAAAGAAGAAAAGAAAAGAGGAAAAAGAAAAAAAAGAAAAGGGAAGGGAAGGAAAGAAAAAAGAAAAAAGAAAAGAAAAGAGAAAAGAAAAGAAGAAAAGAGGAAAAAGAAAAAAAAAGAAAAGAAAAGGGAAGGGAAGGGAAGGGAAGAGAAGAGAAAAGAAAAAAGAAAAGAAAAGAAAAAAGAAGCAACCAGAATTCGCCTGAGATACAAGGGATGGAGGACGTGGCTTTCCTCCTTGCCAAGAAAGGACAAGCAGAGATGCTTCATATCTGCACTGGCTGGGAGGCGATGTTCAAAGACAGGAGGAGATAATGTGACATTTTCCTAGCTGCTCACACTGTTCCTCACACTGTTCCCTGCCCTTTTCCTGCCTGGGTACCTCTGCCACACTGTTCCTCCTGCCTGTCCATACTGTCTATTCCCAATTCACATCTGTCCTTTGAAGACAGGTCCAAAGGCCACTGTCTTTCTTCAGGAGGCTTTTTTTAATCTACCTCAAGTGGATTCCCATCTACCCCTTCTTTTAATTCCCTAGAGACCATGGATGATGCTTACCTTTTTTTCCTTTTTTTTAAGGATACAGACATTTTCTATCGCGCTTTCTAGTTGTTTGGTTCCACGCCTACCTCCTCCTCCAGATTGTGAGCTTCTAGAAATGTGTCTGAACCAGCCCTGTGACCCTGGGATGGCAGATGAAACTCCGCGCACATGGGTTCTCAGGAAGTACTGAATAGAGGAAGAAATTGGTCTACTAGCTCTGTGGCCCCTTCGGTGGGGCGGCGGGGGGCGGGGCCGGTGCCCTTAGAAACAGCAGTTCTAATACCAAATGTCCCCCCGGACACAAGGTGGACACAGGGGCGGCAAACGCATGACGTGAGTGCTACACTTCCGCACCCACGGCAGGCATCACCAATCAATCCCGGCACTCCCTTCCACTGAGCCAAAACGCCACTCCAGACTCCTCCTCAGGAGTGCTCCAGGAAGACGTTAGTTACCATTCAAGCAGAGATGGTGCATGAGATGAAATCTGTTTGTCATCTGTTTTGAGGGACCGAGGCCAAGAGAGGGGAAGTGACTTCACTGAGGTCACCCAGCTGGTTAGTGGTGCACCTGGCACCAGTTCCTGGAATTTCTGAGTCAGCGGCCAGGGCCGACCCCTCCGGGCTGGTCTGCGGGGCCATCTGGAGTTGAGTGGGCTTTCTGAGCCCACTGTGACCTACAGGCGGGTTGAAGTTTTTGACCGGGGCCCTGGAGCTGGCTCAGGCCCAGGGAGGCTCCATCAGCTGCACAAGTGGACCCATCTGCTTGCTCTGGCCACTCCTCCCTGTCCCAGGAATAAAGGGGCTCAGGACCCCCGGGAGGCAGGAAACCACATGGACACGCCCTTTAGCGCAGCCGAGTTTCCATCTCTCTGCCCACATCTGGCTCCTGTCCTCCCCCGGCCCCCATGGCCAGGGCAGGCCCCGGGCACGTCACATTCTCTGATGATGGTTTCCAGGTCCCATGACTGGCCTCAGGTGCCCTCAGGACACCTGGCACTCGCCCTGGAGTCCCGTGGGAGGCTCCAGCCTCAGTCATTCGGGTCCAAGTGGGTGACGAGGGGGCAGAAGTGAGAGTCGCCCACGTTCCTTGGGCCTGCTCCCCTCGCCCGCCCCCATTCAGTGGCCCACTCCACCTGCACCCGACCCCCTGACGCCCACAGTCCTGGGGCCAGCCACGTCCCCACTCTCACCCCCTCTGCAGGGCTTCAGACATCGAGGACATCACAGTGAGCTCCGGGGGCCCCATGGGCCCAGCAAAACCCACAGGCCATCAACGGCTGCTGTGCGGAGGCCTTGCTCACTTCCCCTTTCTGCCTGGACAAGCCTCTGAGCTTCTATGGGCCTCAGTTTCCCCTCTGTCAAATGGGACCCCTCATCCCTGCCCCTGTCCACTCCTAGGGGAGAAAACGGTGCAGAAGTCCCCTAGAGAGACCTTATGAGGGGTGGCCGCCATTTAGGGCCAGATTTATCCAGGGGCCTGGGGGATCAGCACCACCCTCCTTCAAACCCCGGGTCCCCTCAGGCCCCCAGAGCAGTGCTCTGTCAGGGGAACCCAGGCAGGGGGAGGGGGACGGGGAGGGGAGGGCTGGCGGTTCCCACGGCCTGGGGCTGCCGCTTGCAGACAGGAGTATGTGGTTTGGCCTCCCAGGGAGCGGGGCAGGAAGTGCTTCAGGTCTGGGGCTTGGGGGTGTTGGGTTTGACCTTGTGGTGAGGCGCCCGCCGGGAGGGAGGGAGCGGAGACTGCACACCAGCGAGGCCAGGAAAGGGGGGAGGGTGGGCAGGCCAGAGGCCTAACGGGGACACGGGGACACGGTGAGGGTGAGACTTTTCATGTTGTATCTTTCAGTCCTTTGGCGTTTTTGAAGCACCGAAATGTAATGCCTATGAAAGAGCCGGAGAACGAAATACGAATTCTTTAAAATGAAAACACAGGGGCGCCCGGATGGCTCAGTAAGCATCAGACTTCGGCTCAGGTCATGAGCTCACGGTCCCTGAGTTCGAGCCCCGCGTCGGGGCTCCGGGCTGACCCTGCTTCGGATTCTGTGTCTCCCTCGCTCTCTGCCCCTCCCCCGCTTACATTCTGTCTCTCTCTCAAAAGAAATAAACACTAACAAACAAATAAATAAGCAAAATGAAAACGTAAAGTCACTGCTGCAAGTAAAAAAAAAAAAAACAGGAGGAAAACACCCAAATACACGTATATCGCCCAGACCGTCTCCTGTCACCCCAGAGGAAACCTGTTACAACAAAGTCACAGCCTGCTGGCTTCCATTTCACACAGAATAAAAGCCAAAGTCCCCCCCCCACCCCCACCCCCGGCCTCAGGGCCCTATAGGACTGGCCCCATTTTCATCTCTGACCTCTTCTATCACCACTCGCCCTCTGCAGCGCAGCGTCTCTAGCCACACTGACCTCCTCAAACATAGGGGGCCTGCTCCTGCCTCAGGGCCTTTGTACAAGCTGCTTCTCTGTCTGGAATGCTCTTCCCCCAGTTCTCCGCGTGGCTTGCTTTTTAACCTCCTTTGGTCTTTGCTCAAATGTTACATTCTCAGTGAGGCCTCTTCTGACCTCTTTATTTAAAATTATATCCCTGTCATCCGTGCTTATGTGTCTTCCGCTATTTTTCCTCTGCAGCAGTTACTTCTCCCTGGACCATGTTCTAGAATTTATTTACTTAGTTTATTGTTTGCCAGTCACTAGACTGTGGTTCCGGGAGGGTTGGGATTATCTGCCTTATTCACCCTTGCCTCCCCAGGGCCCCAAACAATGCCTGGCACATAGGAGTTGTTCAATACATAGGGGGTTAATTCATTAAAAAAAACCAAAAAACAGATGAACGTAGGGTATAAGGAAGGTAAAAAGAAACAGCAAACTGTGACAGGTAAAAACATGACGGATAAAGGGTTAATCGGCTTCATGCAGAAGGAGCGTGTGCAAGTCAATAAGGAAGCAGCAAATAGCCCAAGAGGAGGCGAAGCAAAGGGAATACACACGTAATTGGCAAAAGAAGGAGCCACTGGTGGCCAGAAAACAGGGAGAGGTTCTCAGGCTTACCGAGAACCAGAGGGAGGAAAATGCCACTCGGGCGGCACCTCTGTGGCACAGCTCAGGTTGACATGATGTACAAGTCTGACAGGCATGGAAGGGAGCAGCACGGCTCCCCACCACTGGCGGGTGGTGTAGACGGTGACGACTTGAAAACGCAGGCACTTTGACACCCGGCCTCATGCTGGACAGCGGCCTGGGTTGCCGGCCCCGCTTCACAGGTGCAGACACTTGAGGACCAGAGGGGACAGTGAGTCCCCCTGGGGTCCCACAGGGAGAGGAGGTGCCGAGCTGGGCCCGTCTGAACCCCGGGGTTCCCCGACACCCTGTGGAATCAGGACCGGGTCTCTGGGGCCCTGGCAGGAATTCTGGGGTGGACAGACGGGGAGGGGTCAGGCACCCCGATACCCTGGCCAACTGGGGATTTTGAATCACAGTCCTGACTGGGGGACCCGGAGCGAGTGTCAGCCTTTTGGAGCCTCGTTTCCTCACCCGAAGAACGGGGGAAATCGGACTTGCCAGGTTGGGTTTCTGTGGGCATGAAGACAGGCAATGCCTGCGTGTCAAAGGCGAGAAATGAGGCCTGGGACAGAGCAAGTGCCCAGTAAGTGGAAACAGGCCTGCAGCTGTCCCCTCTCCCCTCCACCACGTGGGGTGGAAACTCTGAGTCTGCCCCACAGCTGTGTTCCAAAGTGCTGGACGCTGCCCTCTCAGGAGACAGGGCGGATCGTCCCCACCCCTGCGTGTCCCCCAGGCCCAGGCTGCCAGCTGGCTCCCCGCCCCGTCACAGGGGCAGTGGAAAAATACCCAGGCCAGAGGGACACTCTGGCCCCACTGGGCAAGTCGGTGCCCCTCTCTGGGCCTCTTGCCCTGTTCCCCACCCAGGGCCGAGATGCGGGTGTGAAATGATCCTACGGGGTGGGCGACTTCAAAGCTTTGCATGTCACGGGCCCTCCGGAGCCAGCCAGCACGCATGAGTGGTGGCAGTTTTTAGCTCCGTTTGTCAGATGGGAAAACTGAGGCTAGGGGAGGGAAGCCATGCCCCCAAGGTCACCCAACCGGGAAAGGACTAGACTCTGGGTTCGTCTCAGTCCTGAGGGACAGAAGGAGGTGCAGAGGAGAGAGCGGAGAGGAACAAGAAAGGCAGAGAGAAGGAACGACAGACAGACAGATGGATGCAGAGACACAGGGAGCCACAGAAACACTGTTACCAGTTGAACCGTGTCCTCCTAGAACATCTATGTTGATGCCCCCCCCCAGGCCCTCAGACACTTTGGAGACGGGGTCCTTGGAGAGGGGACAAGAATGAGGTCCAACACGTTAGGGTGGACCCTAACCAAGGACTGGTGTCCTCACAAAGAGGAAGCCGGACACATAAACCCAGAGGCAGAGGGATCATGCAGAGGGCCGTGAGGGCTCTGGGGTGTGGGGGGCCAGGGCGGGGCTGGGGGGGGGGGCTGGCTGCCTGGCTCCTCAGAGACCCCCATCTCTCCCCTCGTAGGCTATGCCTGGGCCTCTCTTGCCCCGGCAACGGAGGCCTCAGCCTGGGGGAGCCAGGCTCTGCTCCCCTGTTCACATGCCCCTCGTTCCCCCTCATTCCCAGGCAGACTCCACTCGGAGCCAGAGTGTTTTTAGCTGGGGTTCCTCGGAGAGGAGGCCTGGGGGCCTTGACACAGGCTTGTCTGGCTGGGCAGGGTCTGTGTGGCTGGGGACAGATGAGAAACCCCTCGACAGTTCGCACACACCCCCCCCTTTCTCAGCCAATGTCTGTTCTCAGAGAGGGTAACGACCGTTCCAGGCGGAGGAGGAGGGGGGCACGTGGCTGGGGAGACCGGAGGACATGTTTAATGATCAGCACAACACCCCCAGGGAGAAATTCTTCTTGTCCCCACAGCCCTCTTGAGCTCAAGCACACTCTATTCCTCCCCACTTAGGCAGCACCAAGCCTGGGCTCCCCTAAGGCCCCCACAATCTGGCTCTGTAACCCCCCCCACTTGGGAAACATCTCACCCCCTACTGTTCCAGCACGAAACCCCCATCCTCGTATGGTCTCCAGAACCTGCTGGATTCATTCCTACCTCCACTCCTTTGCACCTGCATCTGCCTGAGATGTCCTGCTCCTTCTGACTGGCCCCTCGCACCTCCAGCCCTTCCCGGCATGTGCCGTGTTCTCCAAGCCCCGCTGAAATCGCCTATGCTGTTCCCTCTACCTGGAATAGCCTTCCTCGGATCTGGCTCCCTCCTCAGAGGGGTCTTCCCTGACCCCCCCCCCCGCCCCGTTCCCTCGCCACCCTACCGCCCTGTCCCACTATCTCCCCGGCACTTCCCTCTCTCTCCAGCCACTGTGTTCATTTACTCATTTATTTGCTTGCTGCATATGCCTGTCTCCCCACCAGTCTGGGCCCCATGTGTCTTGCTCAGTTCTGTGAACACACACCCTCAGTACATATTTGGAGAATTAATATCGGGCCATCAAAGCTGAGCGATGCCCAGCCTGCTCTGGAACCGTGGATGGTACGAATTTCATCAGCGGCTAAGATGTTCACTTCACCTGGAAACCCGCTGAACACGTGTAGGAGAGTTGCACAGGGTTCCCGGACCAGTTCTTATGGTCACTGTGTAGGACACGTGCCACTATTTTCTTTTCTTTTCTTTGTATCCTACCCTATCCTATCCTATCCCATTCCATTCCATCCCGTCGCAAGACAATTCTGGTTGCAACCTTTCGATTTCATAACCCACTACTGGGTTATGACAATACAGCCCCCAAGAGAAGGTTCTCAAATTCTTGCTGCAGAGGTCCCTGAACCTTCCTGGTCCTGCCCCTCCCTTCTCATAACAGAGCCACAAGGAACGCTCCAGTCCCACGACCCCTGGTGGGTGAGTCCCTCCTGCAATGCCTCCCCAAGAGGACTTCTTGACCTCCTTGGGGCTCCTCCCTGTTGGCACCGGGCCTGCCTGAGGCTGGGGCCGCACAGGGTGCCCCTCTGCCTATCCCCATGGCTCACGCCCTCCCCCCAGAGGCATGACCCGAGCGGAGGGGGCAGGGAGGCAGGCGGCCACTGCTGCAGTCTGCCTGAAGAATTAGGAGGCATTCTCGGCTCCTCTGGCCCCCGCACCGACCCTCTCCCTGGATGACCAGGGTCCTAACTGCCATTGCCGCACCACTGCGATGAGCAGACGCTGTGTCCAGGTACACGGTGTCCCCACGCAGTGGAGATTCCGTTCGCATTTGCCAGATGGGGAGGCTGAATCTCCATGAAGGCCACGCCCCAGACCTCACAACTCAAGTGGCTGACAGGGGGTCTGAACGTGAGCAGTCACTTTCAAAGGGACAGAAGGCGGACAAGGCAGACAGCTTTAGGGTCTCTTCCCTTCTCCAGGCCTCAGTTTCCCTTGGTGAAAAAGGAAGCCTGGATGTGGTGACCTCAAAGGTCGTGTCCAGATCCGACCTTGGCTGGTCTTGCCTGGGCCACCCCACAGGGGTCTAAGCAGAGCTGGCACGTCTGGGGCACCACGACCCACACCCCAACCTGGTCTTCTGGTCTGGTCTTTACTCTTCCTTCTCATCCCCACTCTCTCAGGCTGATGGAGACGGGGCTCCGGGGCCGGGAGCTGACCCGCTGGGTCTGGGGGCCTGGGCTGCCTTCCCCGGAGGGTTTCCATATTTGGTATGACGGGGGTTCCTTTCCTCAGTGAAATCCTGCTGGGAAAGCCAGCAGATTCCAAAAAGGGTTGCTCTGGCTGAAACAAGAGCAGAGAGGCTGGCTCTGGTGCCCCTGACTTCTCCCGGATCCGCCACCCCCCCTGCCGCCACCGCCCCGGGTCACCTGGGCCTCTCCCGAGTTGCAAAACACCACATTCGCCCAAAGTTAACGGTGCCATTTCAGGCGCGGCCTATGGGGAAGATATTCTGAGCCAGTGGCTAATGCTTGCTGGGGCCTCGTCTAGGGGAGGGGCTGAAGCCCTCTAAAAACTCCAAGACAACATGACACAGACTCTGGAATCCTCCGGCTCTGAATTCCACGCCCCGTTCTCCAGCTGGGGGACCGTCAGGAGGGAGCAGACCGCTCCCAGCCTCAGCCTCCCCAGCTGCAACACGGGCCTGGTGGAGTTGTCTGGGGGTAACAGACGAGGCGAGGCAGACAGGTTAGCAAGCGAGGCACAAGGAACGCACACCGCTCTTGCTGCTGCAGCCCCAGGGCTCGTGAACTGTTACGAGTTATCCTATCCTATCCTATCCCCTTCCATTCCATCCCGTCGCAAGAAAATTCTGGTTACAACCAGAGTTGTTACGAGTCCTCCCTGCGCTTCGGTTCCCTCGGCTGCGAATCGGGGCTGAGGGCGGTACCTACCTCGTACGTAGCTCCCCTGCGCGTGGACGTACACCAGCGGGAACGCGCTAAGGTGCTTTAATCACTGCCTGGCACCAAGCGAATTATTCACTAGACGCTAGAAATCGCTTACGACTGTTCTAAGGACTGTGACCGTGCGCTCGTAGCCCCGGAGGGCAGCCACCCTGCGCCCGGGGCCCGTCTTACCCGGGCGGGATGGAGGCGCGTGCGCTCACGCCGGTGGCGCGCTGGGG
>NW_026057586.1:80984383-81081327 GCF_023721935.1 Panthera uncia
GCGCCCGCGAAGGTGGCGCTGGGGCGCACGGCGAGCGCGCCGGGCGGCCCTCCGGGAGGCGGCGGCGGCGGGGCCGCGGGGGGCGCCTTGCGGCGCTGCGAGGCCAGGATGGCGTTGGAGGCGGCGCGCGTGCTGTTGACCAGCAGGCACTGCTGGCACGAGCAGGGCTGGCCCGAGCTGGCGCCCACGGGCCACGACTGCGACTTGGGGATGGAGCCCACGGTGAGCGGGTAGGCCAGGTCCAGGCGGCGGCGCAGGCGGCGGCGCCGGCGCGTCTGGCGGTTCATCTGCGACATGCTGTTGAAGTAGATGAGGTAGCAGAAGCCGAGCGACGAGAGGTCGAGCCACGGGTGCTGCTTCTCGTAGGCGTTCTGGATGGTGATGCAGATGTCCATGTCGTAGGCCGTCCACGCGCCGCCGTCGTTCTCCCACTCCCACACGATGCCCTTGCCCGGCGCGGACGACGGGTCGTAGAAGTTGCGCCGCACCGGCCGCATGGTGCCTGCGCTCACAAGGGGGAGGGGCGGTCAGAGCGGGGGGGCCCTCCCCCCACCCCCACCCCCACCCCCACCCCGGGGGCGGCACAGCGGGGGGGCCGGGCGGGCGCGACGGGACGGGACGGGACGGGCAGGCACCCCCGCTGCCCCGGGGACGGGAAGGGCCAGGGCGTGGTGGGGGTGGGGTGGGGACTGTTCGGGCCAGTGGGGGGCGTGCCGGGGCCCCCCGGCCTCCGCGAGCTCACCCATCCCAGACTGCCTTCACCCATCCCCCTCATCGGCGCTCGAATGCCAGCGCTAATTCCTCTCCTCCATCATTCTTCCATTGGCTCCTTCATTCATTCATGCCTTAGTTCCTGCACTCCTATCCTCCTGGGCTCGTTCACTCGCTCCTTCTTTCGTTAGATCCTTCTCCCAAGCCTGCAGCCATCCCGGATGCTCCTCATTGATACTTTTTTTTCTTTCTTTCCTCACTCGGTAATGTAATGCAAGCATTCAGTCATCCCCTCATTTACCGCCACCCTATTTAAAAATGTGCCACCCCTCCACATCCTTCCTTTTCTCTCTCTCCATCCCCGCTTGGCTTTCTCCATCTGGCGTAAGTTATATTTTACCTATTTATCTTGTCTTCTGTCTCCTCTCGCTAGAATGTCACCAAGGCAGGGACTCGGTTTTACTCCCTGCTGTATCCTCGGCGCCTGCGCACAGTAGGTACTCGGCAGATATCTGCCGGATGCATGAGCGCATTCACTGGTCCAGACAGCGATCCGTGTGGGGGTTGGTTACTCCCCCTTGCATTCCTCCACGCCTTTTGCTAATTCCTGCATCTGTCCATCCCTTCGCCCACCAATCCTTTTGTTTTCCACTCATCTGTTTGTTCATTTGTGCCTTCCCTTAACGCGCATTGGCCCACTGCGCTTTCGAGGGCTCCGCGCTGAGTGCTCATTCAGAATGCACATGCCCGCGTGATAACCCCAGCCAGGTGAGTGTCTCCCAAAGCTCTAGGCGATCCCCGAGAGCCAGGCTCCACGGGACCCTGCGCGAAACAGAGAGAAGGCAAGGTCCGGGCTGCAGGACTTCTCAGAGGCTTTAGCCTGCTCTGCGCCTCGGGACTACAGTGGAGGGATCGTTTTGCTGGGTTCACTTGGCACACCTGTGGGAAGGCTGTGCGCTCGACTGCTCCTCAACTGTGGGCAGGTCCCTTCAGCCTCCCTACGTCCGGGGGGGGGGGGCCCATCTCGAAAATGAAGGTGCCGCTAACCCATGACCCACCCGCCCCCCCACACAGAGCTGCAGGGAGGATTCGGCGAGAATAGCCACAGAGCCCAGGGTCTGGGTTGGGCTCCAGGGCCGGGAGGCAGACAGACTTCATTTCAAGGCCCAGCTGCCCAGCTTGCCAGCTCTGTGACTGTGGCCAGGTGACTCAACAGCCCTGGCTTCGGCTTTCTCATCTCCAAAATGGGCACCAGCAAAGCCCAGCTGATTCCTTGGCCCCTTCCTGTGGCGGTCCAACAGGCATCTCAAACTCAGCTCTGCTAAGAGCAGGGCTCTGATCCCTCCCCGCCCTGCATCTGCTCCCCACGAAGTGCTCCTCCTGGCAGTTGCTGACAGCCCTGTGCTCCCGGCTGCCCCCAAACGCGGACTCATCCCTGACTTATCTCACACCTCACATCCAGTCTGTTAGTAACGCCAGTCACCTCCTCCGCCTTCAGACAAACCCCACACCCGACCACTTCTCCTCCCTGCTTTGATTCTACCAGGTCTAGACCGTTGGGTCTCTCCTGCCTGGACTGGTGCAGTAGACTCACGGCTGGTCTCTGCTTCTCCCTTTGCCATCTGCAGTCTGTTCCCCACGTGGCAGCCAGCGGGATCTTGTTCAATGCAAATCGGATTACATCTCCCTCCTGCTCAAAATACTCTCAGGGCTCCCCCCTCGCTTGGAGTAAAAGCCAAAGTCATCGCCATGACCCGCAAAGTCCCACGTTGTCTACAAAGCTCCTACCAAGCCCCGTGAGGCCACAACGTCCCGTCTTCCTCTCTGACGTATCACCTACCGCCTCCCTCTCTCTCACTCCACTCCAGCTACCCTGGCCTCCTTGTCATTCCTCCAGCGCCCCAAGCACTATCCAGCCTCGGGCCTTTGTGTCTGCTGTTCCCTCCACCTGGAATCTGACTCAGTGGGTCCCAGATGTTCTCATAGTTTCCTTCCTTTCAGGTCTCTGCTCGGATGCCACCTCTTCAGGAAGGCTTTCCCAGACCACCTTTCGAACACGTCTTGTTGCTTTCTTTTTCTTCCCAGTACTCGGCACTGCCTGATATGATAGGTTAATCTGCATACTTTCTTTTTTCCTTGTCTCTTCCCACTAGGCTGTCAGCCCAAGAGGTCGGGGATCTTAGTCGACTGCTTTGCTCACTGCTGTATCCCTGGCAAGCACTGAGCCTGGCAGGCAGTAGGCCCTCACAACATGGAGGGCATTTCCACTGTTAACGGGCGCAATTCCAAGGTGCCTGGCCCAGGGATCTACAACCAGATGGGTGGGGATCCCCCGTGGACCTTCCTGAGGACCCCCACGTCCCCCTGCCTTGTTCAGGCTTCTCTCTCCTGAGCTGTCCGAGGGATCCTCTATCAGAACCCAAGGGCTATGGACTGACTACCCCTGCCCGGTCAGACCCTGAGAGCTGGGGAAATTGAGGCACAGAGTTGTAGCCACTGACGTGAGGGTGATGTCCCTGGACGCCTATATTGGTCAAGCCAATCATAGGCAAACCTCCCCCCCGGGGCCTCTCGGGCTGCCTCACTCTGATGTCTGATTTATCATCGTAATCGAGTGCGTGCATATTGATTTTTTTCCTGGACAATGGTGTTCCTCTAGGACGGGCCTGAGAGGGGTTGTAGGAAACCTTTCTGGATCCTGCTCCTGCTCTGCTCCTGAGTGAGGGCTCATGACAGATGATCTTCGGGTCTGATGGGCCTGAGGCACCACCGTTAGCCTCCTGGGAGGGTTGAGGCACCATACCCCTGGGATGGTAAAGGAAAGGATGGGAACTTGCTTTATTTAACCACCCCTGTGCATCCGTGACTTGGGCGGGGCAGGGCAGGGGCAGAGGTGGGAGGTGTAGAATTAAGTGGTTGAGAGAAACAACTCAGAAGTCTCACAGGCCATTGCAGATCCTGGCTCCACACATAGCCTCAGTGTCCTCATCTGTGAAATGGGCGTATTAATACATACGCCAAAGAATCACCGTAGGACAGAACAAGACAATGCCTGTCCTAGGGGCTCAGCAGGATGCTCGGCCACAGTAAGTGCTCGGTGAATGTTAACCGAGACGGCTGTTATTATTACATCACACATTACCCCCATTCCCCCTCTCCCGGCCCTTGTTCCCTCGGTGAACTCCTATTCATCCAACAAAACCCTCCATGCGTCTACCTCCTCCCGGAAGCGCTTTTGTGTTCCTGCCGCTGCGACTGGGACATGCAGCTGTATATTGCACACCTGTCCTTGCGCTGTCATTAATTCGTTTTTGTGCTTAATCTCCCTCGCTGGTTGATGACCCTCAGGAGGACAAGAACCAGGTCGGACCCACGCCTGCGTTCCCAGCGCCAGGCACAAAGCCTGGTGCAAAGGAGGCGTCTGCAACAGAAACAGGCAACCTACTTGGCACGAGTCAGGGAAAGAGGAGGAGAGAGGCTGGTTTTAATGGAGGGGGAGCGGAGGCTTCAGGAGCCAAAGCGCACCCGGGGTCCCCGGGGAAGGGGGGGGGGGACAGGGTTCCAGAGGCCAGTGTTGGCCAGCTCTGCAACAAAGGACTCCGACGGCCCCTCCCAGCAGGTCAGGACCAGCCAGCCCAGGCGTCCCTCTCTCCAGGGCTCTATTTACCAGGTATCGATTTTCCTGCCTGTTTACTGGTAGTTATTAAAGGCTGCGTCCCTGGAGTCCTTTTCAAACGAGATTGGAACCTGGAGAGCGGGAGTAATTAGGGCAGCTGCTGTCCTCCCTGCCGGGCCCTGCACCCTGCGGCACCCGCTGCAGCCCGCCCGCCCATCCGTCCACCTCGGGCTCCGGCTGGCCGTGGACCAGGCCGAGGGGGGCCGGCTGGTTCCCCAGTGACCCGTCTGGGCCGCGATCTTTAGATTTCCAAGGGAGCCGGAGCGCTTCTCCTGCCCAGCGGCTTTGGCCTAGATTTTTGGCCAGAACCATGGGTCTAAGATGGGGCCTGAGGTTCTTCAGCCTGGGAAACCGGGGGCCTGGAGGCATAGCTGGGCCTTCTCGAGCAGACCGCTCCCCTCTTGGGTCTCCAGGGCACCCAGCTGTGCCGGCCATGAGGGTCTGTGCCCCCGTGGCAATTTAGGAAACTGTGTCAAGCTTGGACCATTTCTAGGCCTGTTTCTGTGTGTCTGCTTTGGTTACCTGTCCCCCAAACTCCGCTTTGTTTCTTAAGAATGTTCGATTGACGGGCGCCTGGGGGGCTCAGTCGGTTGAGCGTCCGATTTTGGCTCAGGTCATGATCTCGCATCCGTGGGTTTGAGCCCGGCTTCGGGCTCTGGGCTGACAGCTCAGAGCCTGGAGCCTGCTTCGGATTCTGTGTCTCTCTCTCTCTGCCCCTCCCCTGCTCACGCTCTGTCTCTCTCTCTCAAAAAAAAAAAAAAAAATGAATAAACATTAAAAAAAAGAAATTAAAAAAAGAATGTCTGGTTGAAAAATTGCAGTCTTGTTCCAGCTGAACTGAGGGGAAAGGGGCCTTGGCCATGCACTGAGGCCGGGCGTGGGGGCGGCCACGGCCACTGCGGCCCATAAGCAGCTCATGCCTGGGACAGAGGCCACGAAAGAGATGGAAACACAGAGCAGAGCGAGAGACAAGGGGGAAAGAGACACAGAGAGACAGAGAGAGAGAGAGACACATGCCCAGAGAGACTGCCGTAGGGAGACCAAGATCGAAACGGGAAATGCTGAGGCGGGTGCGACGAGAGGCCGGGGGTGGGGGGTGGGGGCAGAGAGGGAGGCCGAGGGTGAGAGGCGTAAAGAAACAAAACGCCAAACCTAGACACTGAGACAGTTAGGGAGAGTCAGGGGAGACAAGACACAGGGGAGAGCAGGGAGCGGAGAGGATGGGGGCAGACAGTAGCTACAGCCAGAACGACAGAGCTAGCATTTATTGAGCACCCACTGTATGCCGGATGCCGTGCCCAGCACTTTCCTTCACTAACTCATTTTATCCCTCCTTCCAGGGAGGGACCAGAATTATTCCTGTTTTACAGATGAGGCAACGGAGGCCCAGAGCAGTGAAACCTCCGGAGGGCCGGGACTGATGTTCCATTCGTGAAGTAATGGAATGGCCAGGTTGCACCGGTTCTCAGGGGTTCAACTCAGCTAAGTGGTAGCCCCGGCCTAGGATACCTCCCGTGATGGGGAACTCACTACCTTACCTCAGCTTCACTCACTGTGTTTAGCTGTGCGAGGTTTCTGCCCCGAGAACGTGGTACTGATCTGACCCCCTTCTTGGGGGTGGGCCGTGTGGGCATCTCAGCACCCAGCGTTTGGCATTAAGAGGCAGCTGACTCTGGAGAGAAGGGAGGGCCCCATGCCCTCCTGCCTACCCCTCAGACTCCAGAGGGTTCCTCCCTGGACTGGGCCAGCCCCAGGGGCGGGGGGGGGGGGTTGGAGGTGGCTTCCCGGAGGGAAGTGATCTCAGGGTGGGGGCACCCAGACCCCCACGGGAAGGAGGGCTCGGTGGGAGAGGGAGGTAGCCATGGGACTTCCTGTCCGGCGGAGGGAGTCCTGCCCCAGGCTGAGGCCTGAGATCAGGGGTTGGGCAGCGGGTTGAGCCTGAGTTGAGCACCCACTGGCTGCCAGGCCCCAGTGAGGGACTTTACTGACCCCTCCACCAACCCAGAAGTAATCCTAACACCCCTAGGACCCAGTCAGAGAACACACTCGCATGGCCCAGGTTCACGTCAACTTGGGTAATCCTCATGACGGCCCCATGGGGTAGGGATTTTATTACCCCACGTTAGGGGTGAGGAAGCAGAGGCACCCAGTGGCTTAGGAACATGCCCGATATTCCATGCAAGCGAGTGGTCTAGCCAGACCCACACCCTGACTCCCGTCGCTGCCGCCTTTACTGCCCTGCTCCCACCAGCCCATTTTCCAGAGGAGGAGACTGATGCACGGAGGCTGGGCACGGCACGCGGCGGAGGCTCCAGCCTGCCGTTTGACCTTCCAGGATAGAGGTCCTCTCCCTTGGCCCTCCCCGACTGTCCGCACGGCTGGCCAACTCCCTCTGACAAGGCAGCTACAGGCGGCCCGATTTATCCAGCTCCTGTGCTGGCGGTTTCTGTCTGTGCACCACCCGTCTCCACGGCAGCCCTAGGGCTTTCGAGCACTCCCATCAGCCCCCCCTTGGAAGATGGGGAGACTCAGGCTCCCTGGGAAGACGAGGAGGCGTGGCTGGGGCAGAGGCCTGGCTGGGATTTGAACCCCCGGCAGGCAGGGGCCCCAGGGCGCCCCGCCCCTCCCCTCCCACGCTGTGATCGATAATCCCGCCGTGTTCTGTTTCCCTTCAAACTCTCCCAGGGGACTCGTCAGGCTCAGCCGTGGCCCATTAGCGGTTTCGGCACGTTTGAAGCTGGCCCAGGCTCCCCAGGGTGGGCTGGCAGCCAGGCCGGGGCAATGGAGAGGAGAGGGGAGGGGTGAGGAAGGCCGAGGGGCCGCGTGGCACTCAGGCTACTGCCTGCGAATCGATTTCGAAAGGCCCTTGTCCCAGAGGCTGCTGGCAGCTGGATGTGCCCACGTTATGGGCCGCGTGCGGGGCCTCTCGGTCACCCGGCTTCTAGCACACTGGGGTTCAGACCCCCTGATACAGCAGTAAGAGCTGCATGCGGGGAAACGAGGGGACAGGGAACGGGAAGGAGCAGTCGGCATCTCCCAGACCGCTGTGTGGCCCCGGGGGACTGACCGGACTGCTCTGAGGCTCTCCTTCCTCGTCTCCTTCCTAACCTCGTAGAGGTTACTATGGCAGTAACCTCTGCCCCGTGTCCCAGCTTCCGCCCCCTGCACCCTGCAACGCATTCTCACGTGGCAGCCAGAGCCAAACTCAAGTCTGACCGCATCACTCTTCCGCTCAGTACCCATCAATAGCTCCCTAGTGCCCTTAGGAATCAGTCTAAGCTCTTCAGCTCATCTCTGACCCATCACAAGCTGTCTGTGCCGTCTCACGCTCTCGCCACACCCAACTTCTAGTTCTTTTCTGAACACGTTGTGCGTGGCTGTGCCTCCGAGTATTTGCACGTGCCATTTCCTCTGTCTGGAATGTCCTTCGATTCCCCCAGCCCATTTTCCTCCCTGCCGGTTCAGCGCAAGCACTGTCCTCCTGGGATCTTCCCTGCCATACTGAGGGAGAATCACACCCTTCTTGGGGCTCCCACGGCACCTTGCAGCTGCAGTGCCCCCATTAAAGCACGTAGCTCGCTGAGATTTTGAGACTGCGTTCCCTCCAGCCTGGGCGCCTCTCAGAAGTTGGGCTGGCTTTCAGCCACCTTAGCATCCCCTGATAGCCGGGAACACACGCATAGGCCCTTGGAAAATGCTAGCTGAGGGAAGGAAGGAAGGACCGAATAAATACACACGAGTGAACCTAACTGAATGCTAGAAACGACTAGCCTGAAGATTGCAAGTTAGTGGTGGATGTGTTTGTTGTGGTCGGCATGCTATTTACATTGAAAAAAAAAAAAAAAGAAAAAAAGAAAGACAAAAATGACCCGCCTTTGAAAACTGGGGTAGACTCACTCAAGTCTGGGTTTCAAACATCCCAAAATATCCAAAGATGTGGCCAGAGGGACTGGCCTCCTTGGCAACCGTTAGCAGAAACCGAGTCACGGTCACCGCATTCATGCTTTGTAGTATTTATTGAACACCTACTGTGTACCAAGCACTAGAGAACAGCGGTTGGAAACCTTTGCCTTCCCAGCCACCGCACACACTTTTACTAGCTGCCTGGACTCTGTAAGCATCTGAATTTTCAGCCACTGTCAAGAAGGGGGAACTGGGTCCCAGAGAGAGACAGGGACTTGGCCCATATCACCTAGAAATCAGAGCCCAGACCCTTCTCTTACTTCCACGGGACCGGGTGACTCACGCGTTGGCATGAATGAACCTTCGTTCCCTAGAACAGAGGCGCCTAGGAGGGCCCCATAATGGTGTGTTTCCAGGTAAGCTGTATGCTTCCTCTGGCGAGTTCTGCTTACAGCTGGAGGGAGAGGGGACAAAGGCCTGTCACCGGGAGAAGAGGTGGCCGTGCTGCAGCTGCTGGCAGGACTGTCCTGGCCGCCAGCGCTGCCTCCTTTGATTGCCTTGTCCTTTGTTCTGCATTTCAGGGCATTCAGCTCCGGGGCCGGGTGCCAGACTCCCTCCCATACCCCGTCATCGGCCTGCTATTACTGCCTGGGCAGGTGGAGGTGGCAGCCTGGAGCCACTCCAGAGCCCAGAGAGGGAGAGGAGCTTGGCCAGGGGAGCAGAGCAAGGACACAGCCACAAAGGATCCAGAGGAGACTGAGCCCCTAGGCTGGTAGCTCCTGGGGCCCCAAGGTCAGGAACAGCCCCACATCCTGGGACCTCCGTGGTGCCTGGCCTCCTGCGTCACACCAGACAGAGAAGGGCCTTGAGGAAGAGGGTTTGTCTGTCCTGTTTACTGCTGCATCCTTAGGGCCTAGGACAGTGCCTGGCACATACATAGTAGGTGCTCATGACATTCCTACTGCATGAATGAAGGAATTAATACTGACCGCAATCCCATGTGTAGGTACTGGTGTCGGGCCCCACATTCCAGAGGAGAAAGGGAGGCTCAGGGAGAAAGTGCAGCTTACCCAAAGTCACAAGCCTGCACCCCACCCCCACTCCCAATATCAGAGAGCTGCTGGGAAGGGAACCTGGAGCCCGGGCCTCACCCGCAAGGCTCCCTGAGGCAGCCAGTTCCAGGTTTGGGGCCCCACGTCCTCAGCCGGCATCAGCCAGGGGCAGCCAGGGGCTGGTGGGGGTATCTGTGTCAATCAGGAGGCCGCGTGGGGCTGGAGGCTGTCCTGGGAGGGGCTACCTGGGGTGTGATGCGGGAGTAGTGGGAGGGGAGGCCCTGGGAGACACAGACGTTGGGGGAGGGTAGGCTGGGAGGGCCCCGGGCACGCTCCACACCCTGAGAACTCCACCCTGGGGAGGGGAACTAGGGACCCCACCATCCACGGCCTGAGTGGGCACCGCTGCTGTGACCAGTCCTACCCCATCACCTCCCCACCCTGACCCTTCCTTATTACCTTCCAATCGCGTGTTCTATCACCTCCCCACTAGAACTCCCATGCCTCCCCCCTCACTGCTTATCAGCTTCTTCCCACCCTCCATCACGGCCGACGGAGCCCCTGTCACCCCACCCCCTCCCCTCCCCAGGACCCAGGACGGCCACCGTTACCCTCCCTGAGGGCTTCATCAAAGCCCCGCCCCACCTTACTGGTAATAGAATAGCGCCAATCGGTCTCATCCCCTCCCCCGCCACAGCGCTCATCACCTCCCTCACCTCTGGGTTAGACTCCACAGCTCCCTTGGAAAGAGGAGGCTGGGGGGTTGGGAGAAAGCAGGGAAGGATGGAGAGGGGTGAAGGAGGCGCAGGGGACGGGAGAAGAGAGAGAAGGGGGCTGGCCGTGAGCGGGATCCGACTCAGGATCCCGGGGACAACCCCCCACAGGCCTGGGCAAGGCGCTGCTGGCGCTGTCCAAGGTGCTAGGGCCGCCCGGCCTCGCATGGGGTGGGTGCCGCAGGCCTGGATCTGAATGTCCCTCCGTCTCTTCTGGCAGGAGGCTCCCCACCCTCTGAGCCTCAGCTTTGCTGTGTGTAAAATGGGGTGACGCCCCCTGGCTGGGTGGAGGGAGCCCGATGGACTGTAAGGATATGCTTGCATCAGCCACCCTCCCCGCCCCAGCCCCAGCATGCTTCAGCTCTGGCCTCCAAGGGCCCATGATTAACGAGGCTGGTCCTTCAGCATGGCTCTGGGTCCCCTGGGGCCCACCCGCTAAAGGGCAGCAGCTGGCAGCCTGGCGATGCCCAGTGGGACCCAAGAGGCCTCCTTTACCCCTCCCCTCTTCCAGCACAGCCTCCTTCCTCCCCCCAGGCCTGAGGCTTCCTCCAGGACCTTCCTGATGCAGCTTCCTCCACCTGGAAGTGCTCCTCAAACAATACAGACTCTTGCAGGACTCCTCCTCGAGGAAGTCCTCGCTCTCAGAGCCCCCAGGCACACGCTGCCCGCGTCACTGGCCCAAGGCAACCCGCACCTCTCCTATGAAGCATGTAACCCTCTGTCCTACTTGAGTGATAACTGCGTCCAAAGTAATATTCTTCCTGCTCTTACCTATATTATCTCATTTAATCCTCAAGCCAGCCCTCTCAGGTAGGCACTATTGTTACTCCCCCCTTACAGAGGAGGGAACTGAGGCTCCCAGAGGTTAAGAGGTTTGCCCAGGGTCACCAAGCTAGCAAGGGGCCAGCCTGCAGTTCAACTCTATATATCCGAGTCAGAGGGTTCGACCGCTATTCCCATGCTATGTGTCTGCCTCCGCCTTTGCAAAGCTCTGAAACCACTCTGGCAAGGGTCCTGTCTCTCTCTCTCTCTCTCTCTCTCTCTGCCCCTCTCCTGCTCACTCACGTGCACGTGTGTGCATGCTCTCTCTCGAAATAAAGAAATAAAAAGAAAAAAAAAGAATCAGCAGCTCCTGAAGCCAGAAAAGCAGCCAGGGGCCAGGGGGTGGGTCCGTAGCGGTGTGAATGTGGGCAGTGTGACAGGTGGTAATGACAGACACCCATGAACAGATTAGTTGGACCTGCTGCTGCCATGGGATGGACCCCCCCCACCCCCGCCCAAACATACATCATCCTTCTGGCCTCTGCTGTCAGGCCCAGCCGTAGGAGCCCCCCCCCCCCATATTGGCTAGGAGAGGGTCCCCAGGGGTCCTGTGACTAGGGAGCTGGTGCTGGAGGCCTCTGGGGTTACATAGGCCGTTCCCAGACAACAAGCCCCAGCAGAGCTCTGGAGGGAGAAGGGGGAGGGGACTCTGTCATCCCGGCACCGAAGGTCACCTTTTTCTCCATCCCTGAGACCCGTCCGAGAGGCCTGGGTTCCACGCTGGGGCTGGCTGGCTGTGTGACCTCCGGCCCGCCTTCTCTGGGCCTCAGTCTCTCCATTGACAATAGCCTGCCTAAGAGTCTGATTTCTGGCGGTGCTTGCCCTGGTGATGGCTGCTTCCCTCTCTGGGCGGACCCACTGGTTTCCCACAGCCTAAGCCTGTCCTCAGATAGGACATCCACATGAGGGCAGTGAGCAGGGCTGAGTGGAGCCCAAGCTACCCAGAGAAGGAATGATGTGGGCTTGGTACCAATCAGCCAGAAAGCTGGCCCGTCCCTCTATCCCCAGCCATGGAGGTCCAGGGAGGAATCTGGAAGTTATCTGGGAAGTGGCTAAGTCATATCTCTGTCCAGCTGTGGGGACTGGGTGGAAACTCTTGGGTCTGGGTGAGCTGTCACCCCGACAGCAGGATGGGGGCCAACGAACCTTCAGGGAAGCTGTGGCCTTGCCAGGGGGGGCAGCAAGCGGTTCCCGAATTATCTCCCGGCTGCCGGCGGGAGCCGACCCCGGATGGCTCCCGGGTCCAGCTCTGCCACCGGATGCTGCAACCACCCGGGCAAGCCCACTGACCTTGGCTTCGCATTTGTGAACGCCTGGTTTGCCTGTGGCAGGGGGCAGCTCAACACAGAGGAAGATGAGGAAAGCTGGGGGACACAGCACGCGATACAGCAAGAAGGTCAACATACTGCAGAGCACACACCTATGAAGAGGGCGCCCGCCTTGTGCTTTGCCTGACTCTGGCTCTCCCTTCCAGCCTTGTGCCTGGGACGCCACGGTGACTGCTCGAACATCACGTGGCCCAGGGTCACAGCATTCCCCCCCACACGTGGGCTTGGACCTGCAGGGCTTCAAAGGGAACCTCACCTCCCACGGGGAGTGATGAAAACAGCCCGGCAGGAAAGAGGTGAGGGGGCACCGGCTGAACAAACAGCAGCCCCACGGGACCGGGCCTGGCCTCTCTCCTGTGGTCCAAGCCTCACACCTGGGCTTCCTTCCGCCGGCTGCGCGACAGGCACAGAGACAGGGCGTTTGGGCGTCGGTGGTATACAAGCGGGTTGGTGCCGTGTGGGTGGGTGTGCACACGCGTACGCACCTTGGCCCACACCGCGAGGCGTGTATTTCAGTAGAGGCTCTGACGGGTGTGGCAGGGCTGTGTTACCCCATGGGCAGGTTGAGAGCACAACAGGGCAGGGGTCGGTGGGGTTGGTGAACCGTAGCCCGTGGGCCAAATCCGCCCACCGCCTGCGTTTGCACAGCCCGCGAGCTAAGAGTGGTTTTTACACTTTTCAACAGTTGGGGGGGGGGGACGAAAGAATATTTCATGACTTGTGAACATTATACAAATTCCAGCGTTAGGGTCCATAACGAGTTTCATTAGAACGCGGCCACAGTTGTTCATTTGCTGACTGTCTGTGACTGCTTTTCTCTCGCCAAGGGAGAGGGTGGCGCCTACAACAGAGACAGTATGGCCCGCAAAGGCTAAGATATTTACTGTCTGACCTTGTCAGAAAGCCCATCGGCTCCAGTGTTAGGGCACTGGCAAAGCTGAGGCACACTGCCCCTTCCCTCCCCCCAAAATTAAAGTTCGGCTTCAGGGAGCTTATCAAGAATTTTACAATTAGAAAATCTAGATAGAAGCTGTGTTCATTTCAGTACATGTACGTGAGCTTTTGGTTTTATAGCTTTATACTGTTTTGCGCGTGTGTGATGGTGGGAGTGGGGTGGGGAAGAGAGAGAGGCGGCGGGGGGGGGAGAAAGTGCATGCGAGGGAGAATCATAATCTTTTCCAAGATGGATACTGAGGCCTAGAGAGCTGAGGACACCTGCTTGGGGCTCTTTTCTGGGCCATCAACAGTGAGGACAAGATGTCCTTTCTTGACTTGTTTTACTTCTGGGAGAAGTGGGGAACACAGAATAATGTGTCTGCTGGGGAGGCATTTTGCCCCTCCCTCCAGCAGCTTTCCACAACCAAGGTGCCCCCCTCCACCCCACAGGTTTCCAGGCCTTCCTCCCTTACTGGGGGGTCTTGGCAGGCTCCCAGGAGCCTGCTGAGGGACGAGTGGTTTTTTCCCTTTTCCGGCAAACAGGGGGTAGGTGTGGGTGAACAGCCCTGGGGAGGAGGCGTAGGGAAGTAACTGAAGCTGCACTTCTGGGGGATTCAGCAAAGCTGAACCATAAACGGGCTGCCACTGAGACTAAGGGGCCTGCTGAAAGGGGGAATGGAGGGAGTTTGGGGAGCTAGGGGCCCAAGTGGGGGTGCTGGGATTAGGAAAGGAAAGGGGCCCGAAACAGCGGGCCAAGGACCAGGGGGCCAAAGTGGCAGCCTTGGGTGGGGTTATCCCTGCCTCCAAGTGCCCGTCCCCACCCCCAGCCAGGCCCTGGAAAATGTCCACACCCGGAGCTGGCTCTGAACCTGCAGAAAGCCAAACACCAAGCCAAGGAGAAAACCCACTTCCTCCTGATGTCAGACCCCTGCCCTCCAGCAGAGAAGGTTAGAGGATAAACCAGATGAATAGGGCAGGGAACGCCTAGCATTTCTCACTTCTCCATCTGGGGCTCGGCGCCTCTCTGGAAGAATGGGCGTGAGGGTTAATGGTGATTTTCTCTACCGTCAGGAGAAAATTCAAAGCCCTTTTCACGGCCGTCCAGGCTCTGCTCCAACCTCGGCTTGCACCACTTCTCCCTCACTTACTGCACTCTTAACACAGCGGACTTGAATGTACTCAGCTCCTTCCTGCCACAGGGCCTTTGCACGCACGGCTCCCTCTGCCTGGAACATTGCCCCACTCACTCATTCTTCATATTTCCGTTCAAACATCACTTCCTGAGGTTAATCTTCTGTCACCCCCCCGTACACGGGGTTCATCTCATGTTCTCAGACCTGCAACCGCTCATCTGTGCGTTACGTGACTGCTCGCTCCCTGGGACCTCCAGTGTGGGTCCTCCAGTGAACCTCTGCCCGGGACCCGGTCTGTCTTGCGCCATGTGTTTTTCTAGTGCTTAGCACAGGGTCTGACGCCCAGCGAGATCAATAAGTGATTGTACGACAGCATGAATGAATGCCTGGCACCACCAGTGACCACACTCAATGCCTGGAGCTGTGGAATCACAGATGTGCCGAAACCACGTATTATGAATTCATCTGCGTCCCCACACTCGGTTAGCACCACTCGGTTAGCACCAAGCGATGTTCTAGTGCGTAGCTACCCACTAGAACTTTCTGTGACAATGACGGTGCTCCGGACCTATGCTGTCTGTCCAATATGGTAGTTCTGAGACACACGTGGCCACGGAGCACTTGAAATGCGGCTGGTGGGACTGAGGAACTGAATTTTAAAGTTTAATTTTAATTAGCATACATTTAAATAGCCGCATGTAGTTAGCGGCTACCGTCTTGAACAGCTCTGGAGGGCAGGGAAGTGTCCTACTATCTCCACGGCTGTTACGTGCGGTTCTGTCACGCAGGGATTCGCAGGAACTCCCCCAAACCTCCCTCAGCCGGTCCCTGGGGTCAAAGGTGCCAAGGATTCTCTGGCAGCTTCCTTGAGGCAGGCACTCACCACCCCCCACTGCCCACCAAGCTTGTCGGAGACCAGCGAGCGACGACTCCCAGAGACCTCCACAGGGATGGCGTGCTTCCAGAACATGAATGCTGAGCGTGGACCTCACCATTTTTGTCACTATCATTACCTATCACACGACCACCAAGACGGCCACCAACCTCATTCTCTCCATCATTATTGCCCCATCACGCTACCCCTCCCCCCCCCAAGACAACCACCAAGTCCACAGTCAATACTATCATTGACATCGCCACCGACGCTGTCTCCATCACGGCCACCTCACCCCCTCCCTCCATCATTACCAACCGCCCTCACACCCATCCCAACACCACCAACACCTGCAGCCAGTACAGGAAACCAGCCAAGAGTGTTGGCTCTGGAACTCAATTGCCTGGGCTTAAATCCCCGCTCTAAATTTTTAAATCACTTGGTTTCTGTGAGACTCAGTTTCTTCATCTGTAAAATGGGACTAATAATAATAATAATAATAATAATAATAATTCAATAGTATTAGGATCTGTGATTGTTGGGAGAGAATCCAATGAGGAAGTGCATGGAAAGCCCTTTCCCGGAGTGCTAAGGTTTTCTAGGTTCTGGGCTCAGTGAGCGCGATTTTACTCGATCCTCACACAGCTGTGGGAGACACTGACCCACCAATTTTACAGGCGAGGAAACCAAGGCTAAGAGAGGAGCTGAAGCTCAGCCAAGGCCCTACCACGCATAGAAGAGGCTGGACTGGAACCCAAGTCTTGAGCTGGACTAGGCGAGACTATCCCTTTTTGGGGGGAGGTGAGCAAGGCTGGGTCAGCAGAGCAGTCTCCCAGGCTCCCTCCTCGGGGATGCTGAGGGGATTTTAGCATCCCACCACCACGAAAGGCGGTGTTTTGCAACAGTGATGGTGACACTGTCGGTCTCGGCCTGGCCAGCGGGGGGGGGGGGGGGGGGGGGGGTGGGGTTGCTCACCTGTGTCCTGGCGAAACTGGTGCATGGACTGCAGGTCGATGATGTAGGGCACCAGCTGGGTGTCCACCTGCCCCAGGACCACAGAACCACGGGAGTCCTCCTTGAGCACGTTCTCGATGTGGTGGCACACGGTGGCCGTGTAAGGCCGCCAGCGGCTGTGCTCATTTAGCCACTCCCACACCACCACCCGGGCCACATTCTGCGGTGGGAAGCCCAGCCCGTTCACGGGCATCATCACACCCTGGCCTGGCCTTGACATGGCCACTGCTGCAGCCGCAGGGGCCGGGACCCCGAAGGCCTCCTTGCGAACCCGGGGTCCTCTGTGAGGCCCAGAGGCCCCAGTTAAAGGAGCGTGGGGTGAGGTTCCAGGCCCCAAGGACCCCCGCCCCCAGCGCTGTCTCAGATAAAGGGTGCTGCTCTGGACAGCAATCGTCTTTTTCAGGATGGGGAAACGCTGCTCTAAATTCCTTGGTCCCCGGGGCTCAGCAAGGACAGCGAGGCAGCCGCCCCTCCTCTAGGTCCAGTCTCTTTCCTGCAGGTCTCCAGTCACTTCTTCCCAGCCAGCCACGCAGGGCCTGTCACCCAGGAGGCCCGGGCCAGCCTGCTGGCTCTGCGGCGCCCAGCCGGCCCTCTGCGCTCCCGACTGCGTCCCAGACCCTGAGCCTGGCTCCTGCGGGGCTGCTCGCCTGGTCTCGGGTCCGCCCCTCCGACGGCTCCTGCTGAAGGGGGCGTCCCTGTCCCCCCTGTTCCTGCTTCACACGGCGTCCTGGTAGGCCTGGCTGGCTGAAGAACGCAGCGGAGAGGGTGCGCCGCGGACCCCTGGCCCGCCGGCCCGGCTGCGGCTCCGGAGCTGGGCGGGGGGGACGAGGGGGGCGGGGGCCCGTGGGCACGCCCCACCCCACTCGTGCTCGCGACCTGCCGGGAGACAAGAAGGGGAGAGGGCCCTTTAAGAGGAGAGCGCAGCACCCCCTCCCCCTTCCCGGGAGAGCGATCGGCTGAGAACAATGGGGAACCGATGGGGGGGCTGGCAAGGGGGGCTCGAGGGGTCACCGCCCGCGTTCCCTCGGGGTCGGCCCGAAGGGAGGGCACGGGCTGCGGGCGCGATTTTCCGAGGCTCCACGCCTGCGGCGCCCCCTCCTCAGCTCCCCGAGCGCGCCCCTCCCCCGGGGCCCGCGCCGGGGCCGGGATGCAGGGCGCGCGGGGATGCGCGGGGATGCAGGCGCGGCCCAGGGCCCCTCGGGGGTCGCGTCGCCTCGCAGGCGAAGCCCGGGAGCCGGATGGTCGCGGCTTCCCGCCCTGGGGGTACCAGCGCCCCCCTTCCCCAGCCCAGCCCTCCCCCGAGCGCGCGGCCGGCCCCCCGCAGGAGCCGGGGGTGGGGTCCATAAGCGCCCCGCGCTCTCACCGCCTCTCCGCTGTGCTGCCTCCTTCTCCGCTGGCGCTTCAGCACCGCCGCCTCCTGGGCTCCCCCCGGAGTGGGAGGGAGCCGCGGTCCCGCCTCCGCGCCCTTTCCCTCCCAGGCCCCGCGGCCGCCGCACGCCGGGGCGCTGGGCTTTCCGCGCGGACAGACTACTCGGCCGACCGACGGACGCACGCGCCGGCTCTGGACGCCGGGATCCCGCGGGTGGGAGGTGGCCGCGGCGGAGCTCCGGGGAGGGGCGGGGAGGGGGCGGAGAAGGAGGAAGGGGAGGAGACAGGCCGGGCCCTAAGCGCCGAGGGCGCTGACAAGCGCAACCCGGGGGGGGGGGGGCCCAAATCCTTGGCTAGCCCCCCCTCACTTTGGGACCCCAGGGGGTCTCCTGACCCCATGCGCGAAGCCAGGCTGGGAGAGGGAGGTGTCTGTGGGTCGCCTGCTTGAATCCTAGTCGCCTTCACATTCCAACTGCCCAGTCCAGGGCCTGGCACCCAGTAGGTGCTCAATAAATGCTTGAATTAATGAATGCGGTCTGCCTGAAGGAAGATCTTTGCACATTCTAGGGCATAGCTTTCTCTTCTCCTCCCATTATTCTGGGGGAGGGGAGCGGGGAGGGCTAACAAGGCCCATTTCAGAGCCGAATGGAATCTTTGTGGAATGGGAAGTGTAGATGCGGGAAGACTGAGGGCCAGAGAGGACAAGGAACACGGCCAGGATCACACAGCCGGTTCAAGCAGTGCCCAGACACCAACCCGGAACTGACTCTTCTTTCCGCACCCATTAGCTGGTTCAGGGCTCACTTCCCCCAAACACCCACCTGCTCCGGGTGAGTGGGATAGCAACAGCATCTTGCCCCCAAGGGGGGTTTAGGGGCCCCAGGCCGGGAGGCAGAGACCTTGGAGGGAGGTAAGATGGGGCCCTCCACCATCTCCTTCACAGATGTCTGCAAACAATAGGTGCTTCACAAATGCTGGGTGAAGGTTGGCCGGCTGGAGAGGAAGGCCAGCTCTCCTTCCTCTGGCAGGCTGGATGCAGCTGAGGACACGCATTAGCGGCGAAGGGGGTGGACCACCCCTGTGGCCTGCGGGTGTTTAGATTAGGGAAGATAATGGATGTGTCCGGGAACTCCAGCCGGGGGGCGGCAGACGGGGGGGGGGGGGTCAGCGGCCTGTTTGGGAGCCTGCCCAGAGCGGCCCACACTCCTCTTCCTCCCCAGGGCTGATGGCGATAAACTAGGTGAGGTCAGGGGCCGGCTGCTCAGGGGCGCTTTCCCAGAATCAAAGGCCGCTTCCCCAGCCAGCTGGAGTGACCTCCCCTCCCCAGGCCCCTGCTCTGTCCTGCAGCCCAGTGTCTATGGACTTTCCCAGATCGAGTCAGTGACTGTCTGCTTGGGCCTGCCATAGACTAAAGGGAAAAAGCTCTCTGTGAGGTGCTGATGATCCAGGAGGATGACTGGGCTCTGGGATTTAGTCTAGGGTGGCTTTATGGGGGTCCATGAGGGCCCCCCTCCCCCGTCACAGACCGACCGATGTGTCTGTGCCTTTTTCTGGGAAGCAGGGCTCTGGCTTTCAGCGAGTTTTCTCAAAAGAGACTGTGACCCAAAAGATTCCGAGCCAGTGCTCAACAACCTTTCTGTTACAGAAGGGGATCTGGGGACCCCAGGGTGGGGAAGCAGCTAATTCAAGGTCATATGGAAATTTAGCAGCAAGTCAGTCGCATGACTCTGGGACTGTACAATGCTCTTTAAGATCTGATTGAATGCCACGTCCTCCGGGAAGCCTCTCCTGAACCCATCCTGTCTTCCTCTGTGTTCCTTTGCCCCTGCCTTGATGTGACCAGTCTCTATCGCAATTAGCCACTTCAGTGCTGTCAGGGAGACATCCATGAGATCAGGGGCCGTGTCTGATTCGTCGTGTGTGGTGTGGCTGGTGCCCATTACATAATGGTTAGCATTTATTGCGTGCCTATTATGTGTCCGGCACTTGCATAATGCTAGTCTTCATAATTGCCCCACAACGTAGGGAATATTGTCCTCCTGTTACAGATGGGGAAAAAAAAAAAACCTGAAGCTCAAAGAGGTTAAGTGATCTGCCCAGGTTCCCACAGGGAAGAAGTGGCAGAGCTGGGGTTTGAACCCCAAATCCTTTTGCAACTCCCACAGCACCGCGCTGCCTCTGTGTTTGTTGAGTGCCTAATGAATGGCATCCGGCTAAGGATCCGGTGCGGCACCGCCCTACAGGCCCCTCTCCACTGGGCTGTGGAAAACCCGAAGGTGCAAAAGCCCTGCTCCCAGGGAACCCTGGGAGAAAGGGATTTCAAGGAGGGGAAAGGAATTTGGCCTTCCGGGAGCCACCATCCACTGGGGAGGTGGCTCAGACACCAGTGGAGAAGCCAATAGGACAAAAGCAATTAATCACAAGCTCTTTCAGGAAAAAAAAATTTGTATGTATGTATTACATCCCTCGAAAAAGCATTCCAGCGTTTTCTCTTCTGCGTGTTTTTGTCTTGCGTGCTCACGGCCACGATCCTAGCCGAGGTTGTCAGCACAATGAGATCAAACTGATGAGTTGGAGGACGTTATTCTGCCACTTTTCTAGATCTCCGAGTTGTACATCAAGTTTCAGGCCAATCGCACTTAGTTTAACCTGCGCACGAGGTTCACCACGATTTCCTCCTTCTGTGATAACTAGGATTTCAAGTTCTCCGACACAACCGTGCTTCACCCTCACGGTTGGGAACCAGACGATGACTCTGGAGCATGGCAGGCAGGAACTTGTGCTTTGCCTTTCTTCTTCGCCTTGTTGGCGCTCTTGAGAGCACCATCCAGGATGTTCTTGCGCGCCATTATGGTGGCACGGGAGGGTGGCAGCTGGAGTTGAACTCAGTTTTTGTTCTTCCCGTCATCTGTTCATCCATTCACCCATCACTCTATCTATCTATCATCTATCTACTTATCTATCCCTCCATGCGTCCTATTCATCCATCATTTGTACATTCGTCCCTGCAAGTCTTCCTTCCTTCCTCCCATCTTTCTTTCCTCCCCTCCTCCCTTCCTTCCTTCCTTTCTTTCTTTCTTTCTTTCTTCCTTCCTTTCCTTCCTCCCTCCCTTCCTTCCTTCCTCCCTCCCTTCCTTCCTTCCTCCCTCCCTTCCTTCCTCCTTTCTTTCTTTCCTTCCTCCCTTCCTTTCCTTCCTTCCGTCCTTCCTTCCTTCCTCCCATCTTTCTTTCCTCCCCTCCTCCCTTCCTTCCTTCTTCTCTTCCTTCCTTCCTCCCTCCCTCCCTCTTTCTTTTTTCTTTCTTTCTTTCTTTCTTTCTTTCTTTCCTTCCTTCCTCCTTCCCTTCCTTCCTCCTTTCTTTCTTTCCTTCCTCCCTTCCTTTCCTTCATTCCGTCCTTCCTTCCTTCCTCCCTCCCATCTTTTCTTCCTTCCTCCCATCTTTCTTTCCTATCTTCCTCTCTCTTCCTTCCTCCCTTCCTCCCTCTTTTTCTTTCTTTCTTTCCTCCAATCTTTCCTCCCTCCCTCCCTTCCTTCCTCCCATCTTTCTTTCCTCCCTCCCTTCCTTCCTCCTTCCCTTCCTTCCTCCTTCCCTTCCTTCCTCCTTTCTTTCTTTCCTTCCTCCCTTCCTTTCCTTCGTTCCATCCTTCCTTCCTCCCTCCTTTCTTTCTTTCTTTCCTCCAATCTTTCCTCCCTCCCTCCCTTCCTTCCTTCCTCCCATCTTTCTTTCCTCCCTTCCTTCCTTCTCCCCTTCCTTCCTTCCTCCCATCTTTCCTTCCTTCCTCCCTTCCTCCCTCCCTCCCTTCCTTCTTTCTTCCCTTCTTTCTTTCCTTCCTTCCTTCCTCCTATCCACCTGTAACTCTATCCATCTATCCACTCTGTCCATCCATCTGTCCAAAAATATTCGCCCCTGCCTATGGGGCAGACACTGGGCTATGTGCTAAGACACAGGAATAACCAAAACAGAATTGGTTCCTGCTCTCTTGCATCTCGGAGTCTAGGGCAAGACTGAGACATGAAGCAGAGAATCATACAAAGTGTGATCACAAAATTTTGCAAGAGCCACGAAGGACAAGTTCAGGATATCATGAGGGTCTCTCACAGGGGTTCTACCAGGTCTCAGGAGCCAGGGAGGGCTTCTCAAAGGAGGTGACATTTTCAGCTACTCCCTGAAGGATTCAGAGTCTTAATGTGGTTAAGTGGGGTGGGAGGGGGAGCAGAGGGGACACGGTTGTGCAAAGACCCAGAGGTGAGAAAGAGCTTAGTGTGGGTGGGTTGCGATGTTATTTTAGACCAACAAGGGTGAGCGGGAGGCAAGAGGAAGTGGCAGGGCCATGATGTAGGGCCTTGTAAGCCCCAGCATGGGGAATTATGGGAGGGGAAGCCCCACCCTCAGAAGCTCTGACTTAGGTGGCCTGGGGGCCCAGGCATCAGTAGTTTTGGCCAATGGTCGTTTCCCTGGACTCAGGGGATTGAAGCAGAGAGATGAATCAGCCTATCTCCAGGAAATTAATAATAATAATAATAATAATCCAATAATATCTAATATTAGTCCTCAGATCTGATTTTGGGCCATCCATTTGTTCAATCAGAAAATATTTATTGAGCACCTCCTATGTGCCAGACACCGTTCTAGGCACTGGGGAAAGAATAGTGAAAAAAGAGACAAAAATCCCTGCTGACATGGGGGTGCAGGTGAAGAGAGCTAGGGAACAAACACGCAAGTAAAATACATAGTATATCATGAAGTGTAACTACTATGGGGAAAGAGAAACCCCTCTTAACACCGCTGGTGGGGATGTGAGTGAGTGTGAAAGCAGTCTGCTTTTATCTTTCAGAGTTGAGCGTGTGCAAATCATAATTATGACCCAGCCTCCTCCCGCGAAGTATGCACCCCGGGGAAATTCTTGCCCGTCTTCAACAGGAGACACACGGCAGAATATTTCTAAGGCCTCTGTTCACGGTGGCCCAAACGGAGAAACCTCCAAGCGCCCGTGTATGGGAGAGCAGACGAATAAATTCTCACAATGAACTATCACACGGCAGTCAAAACGAAGGGACCATCACCCCACATCGCGATATGAACGGATCTCTGAAACAGAACAGCCGGTGAAAAATGTCCCATCACATAAACGTGGTTTCCTTTTCATAAAGTTAAAAGCAACTCAAGTTCTCCACGCGTATTTGCAATACTACATTATGAAAAGGAAACGTGGGAAGAATAAATATGGGATTCAGGGTGAGGATTTGGGTGGCGGGATAGGACGCTGGGATGGGGGACGTGTGGTCAGATGTGGGTCGCCATCGAGATTCTAGTTTTTGTCTTGGGTGGTGAGTTCATGGGTGTTTGTTGCATTGTTAAAAAGGATCATTAAAAGCTGAGGAGAGTGGGTTATGAAGTCTTCTTGGATTTCGTGAAACACTCCAGTCTCCCTCGGGTGGTACCACATACACAGTGAGCAGCTGAGCCAGAGAAAGCCCAGGTCTGGTTGACCTTGAGGCCGTTGGTCTGGGATAAGGGGTCTCGACCCATTTCCGTTGTGGTGTCCTCTCGTCTTTGGATAACCTGGGGCAGGTGACTCCTGGCCACCTTTCCCTCTTCTCCAGCCCCTGGGCAGTCTGGAGGCAGGGCGGGCACACTCCACCCACCAGTCACTGTGTCCCCAGCACAGAAGGAAGGGACCCAGAGGAAGAACGAGGTCAGAGTCAAGGGTGAGCGGTTTGTGGTGGGAGGGCGGTGCAGCTCTGGGGCTGGTCCATCGGGGAAGGGAGCAGGGAAGAAAGAGCTCTAACTTTCTCCAAGACTCTAGTGTTCTTGGTTTTTTGGGTTTTTTTTTACCCCTCTAGAAACTGCCAGCTCCTTCTGTGGAGGAGAGAAGGGGAATGGCTACACAGCGCCCCCTGGCGGCCCGTTTTGGGCCGTTGCTCTCCTGCTGGAAGGACTCCCAGGGAATTCATTTTACCTGTTTTTAATGTATTATTATTGCGGTAAAAATGCACACCATAACATTTATAATCAATCATTTCTAAATTTTTTAAATGTTTATTTCTGAGGGAGAGAGAGAGAGAGAGCAAGCATGAGTGGGAGAGGGGCAGAGAGAGAGAGAGAGGCAGATACAGAATCCGAAGCAGGCTCCAGGCTCCCAGCTGTCAGCACAGAGCCGGGCGTGGGGCTCGAACCCATGAACCCCGAGATCATGACCTGAACCGAAGTCGGTTCCGGCCCTGGCAGCCCCCACTGTACTTCCTGTCTCCACGATTGTGACTGTTCTAGGCTATTTGTCCTTTCAAGACTGGCTTTTTATCACTTGGCATGATGTCCTCAAGGTTCATCCCCGTCGTAGCCTATGTCAAGCTTCCTTCCCTCTCAGGGCGGAAGAAGATTCCATCGAGTGTATACGTCGCCTTTGATGTATCCGTTGGGCCGTGGAGGGATCCTGGGGCAGCTTCTACCTCTGGGCCGTTGTGAATAAAGCTGCCCCGAGGGCAGGTGAGCCACTATCCCTGAGACCTGCTTTCAGTTCTTTCCAATATACACCCACAAGTGAACTTGCTGGATCATTTGTGCTACGACTGAACTGTGCTCACCCCCCTCCCAGGTCATGTGTTGAATCTCTCACCCCCCAGGAGAACGTATTTGAGACGTGGCATACCTAAAAAGGGGGTACTCAAGGTTAAATGGGGCCATGGGGGTGGGATCCTCATCAGACAGGACTGGTGGACGTTTATATAAAAAGAAGAAACAGGGGCACCTGGGGGGGCTCAGTCGGTTAGTCGTCAAGACCGGCTCAGGTCCTGATCTCACAGTTCACGGGTTCGAGCCCTGCGTCGGGCTCTGTGCTGACAGCTGGGAGCCTGAAGCCTGCTTTGGATTCTGTGTCTCCCTCTCTCTCTGCCCCTCCCCTGCTCGCCCTCTGTCTCTCTCTCTCTTTCTCAAAAATAAATAGGAACATTCCAAAACAGAGGAAGAAACAGGGTTCTGTTTCCTCCCCTGCCTTCAAGTGGAGGAAAGAACACGAGTGTACCCCGCGAGAAGGGGGCCATCTACAAACCAGGGGGAGACCCCTCGCCAGAACCCGGCCACGCCGGCACCCCAGTCTCAGACTTCCAGCCTCCAGGATGGCGAGATCAACGTCTGTCGTTTAAACCACCCAGCCTGTGGTATTTTCTTCTGGCGGCCTGGGCTGACCGATACGATATGGGGGTTCTGTCTTTAATTTTTCGGGGAGCTGCAGCTACACCCATTTCACATCCCCACCAACAGAGCACAAAGGTTCCCATTTCTCGGCACTCTCACCAACAATACTTGCTATTTTCTGTCTTTCGGTTTTTTCCTTTTTAAAAAAATAACTTTGTAAAAATGCTTATTTATTTATGGAGAGAGAGAACAGGGGAGGGGCAGAGAGAGAGAGGGAGAGAGAGAGAGAATCCCGAGCAGGCTCCCTGCGGTCAGCACCGAGCCCGATGTGGGGCTGGAACCCACAAACCGCGAGATCATGACCTGAGCCGAAATCAAGAGTCGGACACTTAACCGACTGAGCCACCCAGGCGTCCCAGGGGTTGTTTTTTTTTTTTTTTTTGATAGTAGCCATCCTGGTGGGTGTTCCAGGGAATTGTTTCTCCCGACCCTTCAGTGAGGGCCTACTGTGTGACCAGCACCGGGCTAAGTGCCTATGTCATTCTTGTCACGATCCAATCCTCACCGGACCCTGCTGGTGAAAGCGTTAGCGCTCGTCCACATTTACGGATGAGGACACCGCGGTTGGAAGGGACAAGTGACTGAGTGCTATCAGCCAGCAAATGCTAGGCACGTCGACGGTTCGAACTTGGGTCCGTGTGACTCTACAGCCCAGGGTCACGAGGACAGCTGGCGGTCACAGAGCATCACCCCTGTGTGGGCACCGCCCTCTGCTCCTCACAGACGTTCCTACGAGAGAGGTGCTATCATTAGCCTCGTCTTCCAGATAAGGAAACTGAGGCGCAGAAAACTCAAGGGCTGCCTCAGGGCCACGTGGCCACTAACTGGTCCAGCCGGGATTTGAATCTAGTGGCCCCTCTTGCGGTGACATGAGCGCACAGAGCTTCGCGAGTCTCACCTACAAAAATCCAGATTTTCCCGAAGGAAACACGAGGGAGGCTCCGATGTTGAGTAGGAGAGGGACTGTAACTGACCCGAGGTGGCTTCTGGGCTTCCAGGAGCTGGTACTCTGGTCCTGGGTTCCCAAGGAAAGCCCAGGCATTACATGAGATAAACCAGATTTGAACCTGTCTGCCTACCCCGCCCCCCCCCTTTTCGGGGGGGGTTAACTTTTTATTTTAAATTCATTTGGGGCATACAGAGAAATTGTGAACGATGTAATAAATTCTTGTATACCCTTCACCCAGATTCTTCAAATGTTAACATTTTTACCATATTTGCCTTCCCCCCCTCTCTCCCCCCCCCACACCTTCAGCTGATTGGATCAGGCCCACCCTCATTATGGAGGGCAATCTGCTTAGTCAGTCTACTTATGTCAATGCTAATCACATCTAAAAACGCCTTCACAGCCACGTCTAGACTGGGGGATCCAAACATCTGGGCATCATAGCTCCAGAAATCACAACCTCAGACAACAGTGTCCAGAGCAGGAGGGGAGAAAGAGGATTAAAAAACTCTTTTCCCGGCCCGTCTCTCTCTTAATAAGAGGAAGACAGTCTTCCCAGAGTCCCTCAGCAGACTTCCCTTGCTGTTTAATTGGCCAAGCCTGGGTCACATGCCCACCTCCAGACCAATCACTGGCAAGAGGGCACTGGCTTAGACCAATCAAGACGTATCCCCTGGGACTGGGTGGATGGTTTGGGGAGCAAGGAAGAAGGGGGAAGTGACTGCCGGGTGGGCAACCAACAGTGTTGTGAACTTAATGCTGTGAACTTCATCACGTACTTGGGGGGCGAACAACGGATGACGGCTGAACTTGGTAGAGGCAAGGGTCCCACAAAGGAAGACAAGCATGGAGAGGGCTGGCTTGGGTCTCCTCAGCGGGATTAGTTTTCCTGGCTTGCCCAGTGCCCTTGGTGGTTACCAGGATATCTGGAGGTCTCCACCTGGTCGGGGAGGCGGGGCAGCCCAGCTGCAGACAAGGAAGTGGCCGCCACCGGCTGTCGTCCTCTCTGGCGTGACAATCTGATTCTGACCCACGGCCGCCCCGCCTGGGCTCTGGCCAACCCGCTGGCACCTGGCCGGCCACCTGCTATTCATCTAGAAGCTGAGTCTGCAGGGGGAGACCATGGAAGACAGATCGGGAGACTTTCCCAGCACGGAAGCGGGGGTGGAAGGAGAGAGGAGAAGGGGCTTTTGACCCCAAAGCTACCAGCCAGAGAGAGAGAGGTCGAGGATACACCGAAATGGCGTGAAAAATCCGATTCTCATTTACAGGACACTTTCCTTTAGGTGTCCCCCTCCCCCCCCCCACCCCTTCTCAAGAGCCCTGACCGCATCACAGGGTCCCTTCCACCGTGTAAGGTTGCATATTCATAGATCGTGGGGATCAGGATGCGGACAACTTGGCCCCACTATTCAGCCTATCACCGTCACCCGGTGAGGAGCGGCGGAGACCTCTGAGCCCCCACGCTGCCCCCTTTTCCTTCCCAGCAGGGCCACCGCAGTTTCCGTCACTGACAGATCCCACGTGGCCTTGCTCACGCCAGCGGCAGCGTGTCCGTGGATCCCGCACTTGCCATCTTTAGGGGAGGGATGGGCCCGCGGGTCTCACAGTCTGGGGTCTGCGTTGAAGTCCTGGCTTCCACCCTTCCTCGCTGTGTGACCCGGGGCAAGTTACTGCACCTCTCTGTGCCTCTGTTTTCTCACCCGTAAAGTGAAAACACCTGTCCCATCGGTGGGGCGCGTGAGGACCAGGTGGCTGAATGAATGTAGGGTTCTCGGGACAATGTCTGGTTCACAGTAACTGCCGTAGGTGTTGGCCAGCTTTATGCACGCGGGCACTTACTCATTCAGTCACAAAAGCATGACCTCCTGTCACTCCCCGTCTGCCTCTGGGGTGGGCAAGTGTCAGGGTATTCAACCCCAGCTGCCACAACAGACAAACCTGGAATCACGGGGGCTGAACACACTCACGGCTTGCCTCTCGCTCACCTGAAGGCCGCTGAGGGCGCGCACCCCTCCTCCCTCCGTGGACAGCACGCGTCCTCCGTGCTGGGGGCGGTGCGGGGAAGAGAGACACCGGACAGCTTTCCTCCATCGTGACCGGCTCTCATCTTGGAAGCGACACGTGGCGGGGGGGGTGGAGCCTGGGAGGGACAGAGGAGGCACCTGATGCAGCCCGAGGGGACAGGAGGCTTCAGGGAGGGGGGGACTAGCAACCGCAGCCTTGGACAGAGACGCGTCTGTGATGATCCCGGGCGTGGCCAGGGAGAAACCTTGTAGGGCGCCCAGGTTTCTTCAACTTTCAGGCTGGGATATGGAATCGAGGTTTCGTCTGGAGAAAGAAGGATGGGGCAGAAGTGGGGCGATTCGTTGAGGTTTGGTCGACCTGGAGACCCTGGCGACCGGGTCCACTGACCCCTTGAACTTGGATCGGAAAACACATCTTTACTCTCATTTACCGCTAACTGCAGTGTGGCGTTTCTGTCCGCTACGGGCGACATAGCACAGACGTAAGTATAGCGGGTTAAGACTGTGGCATCAGGGGAGATGGCAGATGGTTTATAGCACATTTCGCCTGTCGGAGCCACGTCAAAAAAATACCGCGTTTACTCATCACTACGTTCAAATCATGAGAGTCATGAGGCTAGAATCTTCACTTTAGCCAACAACGCCCGATGGTGGGGTGAATCGGCGGGGGCCCTGGGAGCTGCAGCTGAGGGAATCTGCCGGGCTCTTGGGTGGCATTGGTGACCCCTGTGGGTGGGCGTCTTTCCCCGGGACCTGGGTCATTGTAGCTGCGGAGGCGGCCACCCGGCCCAGGTCGAGTGGGGGCTGCAGCCTGGGTTCAAAGCTCAGCTGGGAAGTGAGTTTGTTACCACTCGAGGAGAATCTTTGGCTTTTGATCACCCGTGGCCGTTGGAACCTTTGCTCTGTGCGAGCGGAGATCCACAGTGGTTCGCTAGCCCCCCAAAGCGGGGTTTTCAGGAGTTCCTGCGATCAAGGGGTTGAAAGCTTAACATCTGGAGGCAGACTGGCCCCGGGGTAACATCCCACCAGCCCACCTACTGGCTGCAGGCCCTTGGGCCAGGGAAGTGACTTCCCTGGGCCTCAGTTTCCTTGTTTTATTTTATTTTTTTTAATTTTTTAAATGTTTATTTATTTATTTTGAGAGACAGAGACAGAGCATGAGCAGGGGAGCAGAGAGAGAGACACAGAATCCGAAACAGGCTCCAGGCTCCGAGCTGTCAGCACAGAGCCCGACGCGGGGCTCGAACTCCCAAACCGTGAGATCATGACCTGAGCCGAAGCCGGACGCTCAGCCGACTGAGCCACCCAGGCGCCCCGGGCCTCAGTTTCCTTATTTGTAAAATGGGAACGGCAGTATCCAGCCCAGAAGGCAGTGCTGAAGCCTTAGGGTGACAAGGCGCTTACCTCATTTCTTGGCCCGAGGAGAGCGGTGCTCAGTACATGGTGGCCGGTGGTTGAGAATGTCCTTTCCCCCGGGGGCCAGACAGAGCCAGCAGCAGGGTCCCTTCCCCTCCTGCCCTCTTTGCTCAGGCTTCATACTGCAGCAACAGAGCCTCCTTCTCCAGGCTCCTAAATCAAGCTGAGCGGTGAAGCGAGTCTGGCCCATCAGCAGGGACATTTCCACTCGGAGCAGCTTTGAGATAGCGGGGTTTGCCGATGGCGTTTCTGCTTGGGCACTGGGCCTGTCTGGGCTGTTTACTGCAGGACGCCTGGAGGATGTGAGCAGGGAGCGGGGAGAAGGACGTGGAGCCTTCTGTTGCCTTCAGGAGCCCCGCAAAGGCAAGGGGACGGCAGGGCTCCGGGAGTAGAGAGTCCCCACCTGTGGGGCCCTGGGTGTGAGCCTGAGAATGCCTCCTGGCCACGACCTGGGCGGGGGCCTCCGGCAAGAGAGCGGTTCTGAGCCTCGGTTTCCCCCTCTGTCGGACGGAGGGAAAGTAGGCAAGAGTCCAATGAAATGGCCAAGGAAGAGCTCCGTGCCAGGCACACAGAACACAGGAACGTTGGGCAGCTTCCTTAGCAGACAGGATGCACAGAGCTGAGCCCCGCGTGGCCTCGGCCGAATGCAGACTGGGGACGGGGGTGCGGTGCGGTGCGGTGCGTTTGGTCCATTTGGCCTGCCTTGGCTAGGCCGCCCCCGCTGGCACCTGGGGGCCACCCACCTGCGTCTTCTTCTCTCTTCTGTACTTCCGGCCGCAACCCGAGATTCTCAGCAGCTGTTGGCCACCTGCTGGTTCCCAGCTATAGACGGGGCCGGCCGCGGGGGCCCCTCGCTCGGAACTGTACGTGGTTCAATGCTCTGATGTTCTAGTCTTGAAACTCTTCATGTGTTTTGGGCAAGGGGTCTTGCATTTTTATTTTGCGCCGGCCTCTGCAGATCATGAGGCTAAGGTGAGGCTAAGGTGACCGCTCACCACGAGCAGAGCTAAGGTGACCGTTCCTTTGAGTCCACGGCTTCTTCCGCTCTCCATGTATTTACGATCTTATCGGAGCAGAAGCTTCTAGATGGAAGAGCATTCGCCAGTGACTGGAGTCTTAAGGAATTAGTCTGTATTCAAATATGCCCCCAGGCCTAACACTAGGATGTAACCGTGTGTTCAGGCTTACATGTCTCTCTCTCTCTCTATTTTTTTTTTTTTATCATTTTTTAAAATGTTTATTCATTTTTGAGAGACGGGGGCAGGGGGGTGGCAAGTGGGAGAGGGGCAGAGAGAGAGAGAGACACAGAACCCGAAGCAGGCTCCAGGCTCTGAGCTGTCAGCCCAGAGCCCGACACGGGGCTCGAACTCACGGACCGCGAGATCATGACCTGAGCCGAAGTCGGACGCTCAACCCACTGAGCCACCCCGGGCGCCCCCAGGCTTACCTGTCTCTAAGTGGGAGAGAATTTTATTGGGAACATGGAGGAAAGAACACTTGATCCTGCCTCTCTTTAAGAGTTAGCGATGAACTGGGACACAACGTGGGGCGCGTTAAATGTCACGTAAGCTCGTCTTCATTCTTGTTTTTCAAGAGAGCCTCACAATCAGGCCTGTCCTCTCCTCCCCAGTCAGTACAAGAGTTTGGGTTCTTGTTTCAAGGGGCTCCGTCGAAACGGTCTTTTTCCCAGTTGTGTTTGCATCTATTTATTATGTTCTCAGGGCGGGAAAACAGACATTTCAGCCGCTTTCAAGTGCACAGCTACTCGTCACGGCTCACACCATCCTCTGCAACCATCGCCTTGATTTCCAAAACGTTCTCGTCGTCCCGGACGTGCGCTCTGGCCCCCTCAAGTTATAACCCTCCTCTGTGGCTTCCCCCCAGCTCCTGCCAACCCCGTATCTACTTCCTGTCTCCGAACTTGCCTTTTGTAGGTATTGCGCGTAAGTGAAACCGCGCCACGGTCGGCCTTCTGGCCTATTCTGGCTTCTCCCACCTGGCGGACTGTTTTCGAGGTCCGCCTGCCGATGTCGCACGGCGCCGCGCTTCCTTCCTCTTCCGGCTGACGACGATTCCTCTGCGTGGCGAGCCCACGGTGCGCTCATCGGTTTGTCTGTTGGTGGACACGTGGCTCGTTTCCACTTTTGGGCTGCCGGGAACCACGCTGCTGGGGATATTTCTGTGCGTGAAGCGTCTGCCTGGATGCCCGTTGCCGATCCTTTGGGGTGTATGCCGAGGGGCGGAACCGCTGGGTCATGGGGTGATTCTGTGTGTCGCTTTTTGGAGAACGTGTCAAACGGTTTCCCCAGCGGCCGGGCCACGTTACAATCCTGCCAGCCGGTGCATGGTTTCCGGTTCTCCACATCCTCCCCTACACGTGTGTTTTGTTTTTGTTTGTTTCCTTGTGTTTTTTTTTTGTTTTGTTTTGTTTTGGTTTGTTTTTGGGGTTTTTTAATGATAGGAGCGTGCACTTCCCTAGTGACGTGGGGCATCTTTTCATGTATTTATTAGCCATTTGCAGTATATCTTCTTCGGAAAGATGTTCAAGTCCTTTGCCTGTCTTAAAATTGTTTTTTTTGGGGGGGGGGGCGCCTGGGTGGCTCCGTCGGTTGAACGTCCAACTTCGGCTCGGGTCATGATCTCACAGTGCGTAGGTTCAAGCCCCGCGTCTGACTCTGCGCTGACAGCTCAGAGCCTGGAGCCCGCTTCGGATGCTGCGTCTCTGTCTCCCTCTGCCCCTCCCCCACCCGTGCTTTGTCTCTCTCTCTCTCTCTCTCTCTCTCTCTCAAAAATAAATGAAAACTTTTAATAAAAATAAATTGAGGGGCGCCTGGGTGGCTCAGTCGGTTGGGCGTCTGACTTCGGCTCGGGTCATGATCTCACGGTCCTTGGGTTTGAGCCCCGTGTCGGGCTCTGTGCTGACAGCTCTGAGCCCGGAGCCTGCTTCGGATTCTGTGTCTTTCTCTCTCTCTGACCCTCCCCTGTTCATGCTCTGTCTCAAAAATAAATAAACACTTAAAAAAATTTTTTTTAAATAAAATAAAATAAATTGAAAAAATGCAATTGGGTTTTTGTCTTTTGTTGTTGAGTTGTTGAAGTTCTTTATATATTGTGGGTATGCAACCCTCACTGATAGGATTTGCGAATGTTTGCTTCCGTTCTGTGGGCAGCCCTTCCACTCTCTGATAGCGTCCTTTGATGCACGAAAATTTTTAAATGTACTGAAGTCCGACGTATCTATTTTTTCTTCGGTTGCCTCTGTTTGGGTGTCACATTTAAAGAAAACCATTGCAAAATACGAGATCGTGCATGCTTTCATCTGACAGCTTTATAGTTTTAGCTCCTAAAATCTGGGCCTTGGGCCAGTTCTGTTAATTTTCGTCGATGGTATAAGATAAGGGCCCAGCTTCCTCGTGGTATGCATGCATCTGGTTTGCTCAGCACCCTGTGCTGAAGGGACCGACTTCCACAGAATGACCTTGGCACCCTTGTTGAAACCACTGGACCAGGGACCTGAGGGCTTATTTCTGGGCTCTCAATTCTATTCTATTGGTCTGAATGTCTATTCTTAGGCAAATACCACACTGTTCTGATTACCGTAGCTTTGTGTCAAGTTTTGAAATCGGGAAATACGAATCCTCCAACTTTGTTCTTATTTTTAAAGATTCTTTGGGCTATTCTGGGTCCCTTGAAATGCTGTGTGAAGCTTAAGACGAGTTTTTCCCATTTCTGTAAAATGTACCATGAGGATTTTGATAGAGATTGCTTTGAATCTGTATACTGCCTCGGGTAGTATTGTCATCTGAACAATGTATATATATTTTAAAAGGTGGCCTGGGGGCGCCTGGGTGGCTCAGTCGGTTAAGCGGCCGACTTCAGCTCAGGTCACCATCTCGCGGTCTGTGAGTTCGAGCCCCTCGTCGGGCTCTGGGCTGATGGCTCAGAGCCTGGAGCCTGCTTCGGATTCTGTGTCTCCCTCTCTCGCTGCCCCTCCCTCGTTCATGCTCTGTCTCTCTCTGTCTCAAAAATAAATAAAACGTTAAAAAAAAATTTTTTTTTAAATAAAAAAAAAAATAAAAGGTGGCCTGTCTTTTTTTTTAAAGTTTATTTATTTATTTTTGAGAGAGACGGCGAGAGAGCACAAACAGGGGAGGAGCAGAGAGAGGTGGGGACAGAGGATCCAAAGCAGGCTCTGTGCCGACAGCAGAGAGCCGGATGGGGGGCTCAAACCCACAGACTGTGAGATCATGACCTGAGCCAAAGTAGGATGCTTAACCGACTGAGCCACCCAGGCTCCCCTGTCTATTTTTTGAGAGAGAGAGAGAGTGAGCAAGGGAGGGACAGAGAGACAGAGAGAGAGAGAGAGAGAGAGAGTGTGCATGAATGGGGGAGGGGCAGAGAGAGAGGGAGAGAATCCCATGCAGGCTCCACGCTGTCAACACAGAGCCCCCCCTTCACCGGGCTCAAACTGGTAAACTGCGAGATCCTGACCTGAGCCAAAATCAAGACTCGGACGCTTAACTGATGGCACCACCCAGGCGCCCCTGTCATCTGAACGGCATTCAGCCTCCCAATCCATGAATACAGTTCCAGCAGTGTTTTAGGATCTCCTGCATTAATCTTTTAATAGGGAATTCTTAAAAGTGGGAAAGCCGACCAGCCTCGAAGACTTGCATCCCTGTTGGTCACACTCGAGGTCAATGGGAAAGGCGTGTTTCTCGCTCGAATGCACTGCACAGAATGATTGCAGAAATACCTCAGCGGATTAATTCAGTAGCGTCCGTCCAGTGTCCCCAGGCCTGTTTTGGAGCCATTGGTCGCCTTTCCCTTCTCTGCTCCTCGTGAGTAGTTAACGAACGGGATGTGGAAATAACAGATTGTTTAAAGAGGCCTTATTGCCTGGATCGAGGTTCAAAACGAACCTCCCTCCCCAGGCACTTTCACTGACTTTACGTAAAGCACACCTAACCGGTTTCTGGGACTTTCCTGCTTCCCGCCCGCGCGAGGTTAATTCTCCCGATCACCACACGATGGCAGCAAAGAGCAAAGGGTGCGGGAGCCGCGAAAGAAAAAGGCGCGGGAGGAAGGAGAAGGAGGGGTGGGGGTGTGAGCGGGACCCCGGACGCCGCTCAGGGCGGATGGCGCCCCCGTCCCCGCCCCGAGTCCCACACCCTGCAGGCCTGCGATATTGACCGGGAGTGTGAAACCGCCCCGTGCAAGTGGGTTGACACGCTCCAAGTGAGATCACAGAGACAACTGTAAGAAAACCAGTATTTTCCTTTCGCAGGGGGAGCGGAGGGAGCACGAAGAAATGAGGCGCACATAGCAAGCCGCTCTCCCTCCCCGCCCTGGTGCGGGAGCTCCCCCACATCTGGTGTGGAGGGCGGAGGAGGAAACCAGAGGGGTGCCTCTCCCACGTGACCTGCCTTCCGGGGCTGCAGGCTGGGCAGATACAGCCCCCAGGGCGCCCGGTCCCCGGCTGCTTACCTGTCCGCCACCTGAGATGGCTTCGACCAAAACAAATTCCCGCAGATTCAGTGGCTTAAAGCCATGTGAGTTCATTATCTCACCGTCTGTAGGTCAGAAGGCCAGCAGGCCTGGCTGGTCTCTGCACTGGGTCTCCTAAGGCCGTGTCCCTACCTGCCGGAGAACCCGCTTCCAGACGCCCTCAGGTTGCCTGCTTGCAGGACTGAGGTCCCCGTTTCCTTGCCGGCTGTCAGCGGGGCTCACTGGCGGCATCTAGAGGCCATCCGCCTTCGCTGACTCAGGATTCTGCATCTCCAAACCGGCCACAGTCACTCCTGTCCTGCTGCTGCTGCTTTAGCCGAATCGCTCCAACTTGGGTGGGAAAGGTGCTCTGCCTTTTATCTTTTGATTTGGAGAGAGAGAGAATGGGCAGGGGAAGGGCAGGGAGAGAGAGAATCCCAAGCAGGCTCCGTGCTCTCAGTGCAAGCCTGACCCGAGGCTCGAACCCGTGAACCGTGAGATCATGACCTGAACGGAAATCAAGAGTCAGACACTATGGGCCCCTCAAGGCTCTGCTTGTAGGGGCTCCCGTGATGAGACTGGGCCCACCTGAGCACCCAGAAACCTCTCCTCCTCTCAAGACCTTTACTCAGTCACATCTGCGGGGGCCCTTTTGGCAGGCCAGGTTATGTATTCACAGGCTCCAGGAAGGAGGGTGCGGACATCTTGGGGGGGCTCGTGTTCTGCCTGCCACATGCATGCTGGCTTTCCCAGGCCTCCCGTGGTTTGGGTGGGGTCTGCTCTTCCCTCTGTCAGAGCTCACAGTGGCCCCTGCTGGCTCTCCCATTATTCTGGCCATCGCCGTGGCCAGGCCTTGGGGAAGGGTCCCCTTGCCTGACCCCGCCACCCCCAGCCCGCATACGCTCTCACAACAACTGAGCCCTTCCCCTCCTCCTGGCCATGACTCCCTGCTCTGGCAGCTGGAACCTTGTCCCTCAGAACACCAGAGGTTCTCCCTTGGAAGCCCCATCCCGGTCCCACAGCGAAGGGAAAGGGAAGAGAGAGGCCTCGGATCCAGCACATCTCTGAGGAACTCCCTCCGAGGCACGCGTGCCGGGTTGGGTTACTGGAGTCCTCCTATTCTGCTCCCAGGGCTTCTCTCCCGGTCTACACCCCACTCTGGGCGGACCCAGGCTAGCTCTCACGGGTCTACACCCCACTCTGGGTGGATCTAGGCCAGCTCCCCCAGGGCAGCCCCAGCAAAGACAGAGAGTAAGTTTTCTTCATCTTCTCCTTGTATGAGATTCACCGCGGGCACTGATATCAAGAAACAGAACGAGAGTGATAAGTTTTACCTACTCCGACCCGACCAAGCTTAGCCGGAGAAGCCTTGGTTCAGAGCAGCTGAAACCCTCCGGCAGACAAGGCCCCAGACAGTCCTTTCATCTGCAAATTCTCCCCATTGGTGGCCTGACTTGTGGTCTGCCTTTCACACTCTTCCCAAACACTTCCTGGGCCTTTGGCCATTTTCCCTGCTTGTCAACATCGCTTACTTCCTTTGGGGTATGTGGGGGGCCTCGTTGCCAGGGAAACTGAGAGCGGATGACGGGCCTGGGATCTTGACCTTGCACTGTGCCTAACTGGATTCTTGCTATGTTCTTGGCTCATTTCCCTTTCACTTGTTTTTTTTTTAAACTTTTAATGTTTATTTTTTAAGAGAGAGAGAGACAGAGAGACAGAGCACGAGCGGGGGAGGGGCAGAGAGAGAGGGAGACACAGAACCGGAAGCAGGTTCCAGGCTCCGAGCCTGGAACCCCTGACGCGGGGCTCGAACTCACGAACCGCGAGATCGTGACCTGAGCCGAAGTCGGACGCTTCACCGACTGAGCCACCCAGGCGCCCCCGTTAGTTGCCAATTTCTGAAAAAAGACTTGGTGCCCTCGTTCCTCCCAGTGCTGACCCATGGCCGTCGGTTTCTTGATGGTGACGAATGAATGCTCTCTTTGCTCTTAATGAACTTAAATGTCTGCTGAATGCTGAGAAGACATTGGCAGAAAAGGACCAGGGTGGTTCCTTCCTTTGGGACTCTGCGAGTCGCTTGCCTTATGGCTACAGGCCTTAATCCGCTCCATGCTGACCGCTTAGCCCGAGGTTGTCAATAGTTCTTCATCTTTATTTGAGGGATTTACGAGATGTACCTCTAACTACGTCATAAGCTCTGTGAGGAATGCAGCAGGGTCTTATGGTCTCCTGTCTATGTCTCCAGTGCAAGTTCGGGCGTCTAGAAGGGTCTGGTAACTAGCTGTAGACTGCGTAGATGGGAACTCAGCGGTCGTTCTTTCTTCAACCTCGGTCATCGCTCGTTCCTTTGCCCTTGTCCTGGGACAAGAACGGTGGTATATCCCGACACCGGCTCACTGGCATGACCGTCCTGCGGGTCGGTCCAACTCTGACGTTACCTGGAGCTGGTGCAGACCCCATGGGGTAGAGGGCCAGGTCCCGGCAAGACCGCCCCCTCCTCAGATGCCAGCTGCAAGAGGCGGCCTCAGACTACTCGCGCTCCTGTCGGACTTGGCCACAAATTCAGGGCTTTCCCATGACCCCCTGTAGGTTCAATAACCTGCTAGAATGACTCACAGGACTCAGGGGGAACGCCAGACTTAAATCACCATCTTATTATAAAGGATACAGACGGACAGCCACAGGAAGTGAGGGCTGGAAGGGTCCCCAGTGCAGAAACTCCCTTCCCCACGGAGTCAGGATGCACCGTCTTCACCACACCCTGATATGTTCACCAACCAGGAAGCTTTCCAAGCCTTGTTGTCCAGAGTCTGGACTGGAAGTTTCATTACAGAGCCACGATTAATTAAATCGTTCGCCATGTGCTTGAACTCAATCTCCAGCCCCCTCTCCTCTTGGGAGGTTGGGGGGGGGACGCGGCTGGGGGTTGCAACCCTCTAATCACACGCCTGGCATTTCTGGGGCATGGCCAGTCCTTCCCATGAAGCTGTTACCTAAGGGCCCAAACCTAGTTAGCATAAACTCAGGGATGGTTGGAAGGGGCTCCTTATGAATGGAAAAGACTCTCCTATCAGATAATTCCAAGGGGTTCTGAAGCTCTGTGCCAGGATCTGGGGACAAAGACTAGATACATTCCTTATTATGTGACAGTTACTATATGTGGTAGTAATAAAACTTTAAGTGGATGGATGAGGTTAAAACGCTTAGACATTCAAGTATCTCTGAAGCTAAAGCCAGAGCATAAAGCCTTTAGATTTGGCAAGAAGGCACTCATGGATGGGGGGAAATGTAGGCTCAGAAGGAAAAGACAACATGTATTATATTATACATGTAACGCATTATTATATTATATATATGTATTATATATGTAACGCAACAGTTATAATCCAAGCCTTTGGAGGGTTTAAAGGGCCAGAGAAGACATTGGCTCACTACTGGCTGGGGAGACCTTCAATTCAGCAGGTGCAGCAGGGGTGGAGGGAAACAGACAAGAGGCGGGCAATGGGGAGGAGCGTGAGAGCACGGTCATGGAATTATAGGAACCGAGCGGCCGGTGAAGGGCTTCCTTTTGGGAACACGGAGAGATCCCTGTGCTAAGGCCTGAAAGAAAAGGAAGGAGCGACTTGGAAAACATATAACGGTTGACAGAAATATGGTGCCCATGAAACACAATGGCTGAGAGAAATATGGCGCCCACGAAGCTGGATGAGAGCAGGTATTTTTGTTAAGGTGGGTCACTTACAGAGCAAGAGTTCAGCAGGGTGACGCTATGAAGGACTGAGTGGTCTTGATTTCAAGAGGAGCCGAAGAAGCGAGAGACGGAGTGGTGGAGATTGCCAAGGATTGCGATTCTACGCAGCGAACTGGTTCTTTGAAAAGCAGCTGCCAGATGACCTCTAGAAGTTTCTTCTAGCATTAGCATTCCAGGATCCTAGGACTTCTGAGTGAGAACATCCACAACTTCCTGGAGTCTGCACTGTCTAGAAAGAAAGAAATACACGTGCGAGAATAACACATAGGCTAAGCCGTTACAAGCGTTGGTTAAAAAAGTCAGAAAAAAAAAGAAGGAAGTGTATCTGAGAAGGTCAGTATGCCCAGGGACAATTTTTGCGGACTGGCCGTAGTGGGGATCTTGATCACTGAAGCAAACTCCAGAGTTAGCTTCTAAAGCTGGGTTCTCACCCGGGGGGTGGGCATTTTGCTCCCCGCACGGCATGAGGCAAATGTCCAGAGACATTTTTAATTGTGGCGTCGAGTGGGTAGAGATCTGGCATGTAGCTCACTGTCCTACAATATACAGCCATGAGATGTGAGAGAATTTACTGGATGAGGCTTCTAATAAGATACCCTGAGCGGTTATTATCTTCCCTTTGGCTGTTCTTCCTGTTGGGATGGGACCTGCCACCTGCCGGTGCGGCACTAACAGAATTAAACTCGACAAATAAAGAGGGTGGAGCCTGAAAGAGCTGGTGATGCCCCAGGGGACATTTGGCAATGTCTGGAGACATTTTTGGTGGTCGCAATGGCGGGTGAGGCTACTGGCCTCTAGTGGGTAGAGATCAGGAATTCTGCTCAGCACCTTACACAGCCCAGGACAAGTCCCAGTGCCAAGAACCGTCGGACCCTTAAATGCCAACAGTGCCGTGGGGAGGAGACCCGCTCGTAGGAAAGCACCGTGGGGCTGCTGCATGAGCCCTGGATGCCCTGCCTTAGGATTTCTTGTAACGGGAAGGAAAAAGCCAAACTGTGTCAGCTCCTGTGTTGGGCTCTCTGTTACTTGTGGCCGAATGAATTCCAAGTTGCTATGGCAGGAGAAGCTCTTTGATTTAAGCTTGTCACAGGGTAATCTCTGGATGACACTCCCTTTAGATTATTCTTACTGGCACTTTCCACGATCGTACAGGATATCCAGTCCCATCTTTGAAGCAGAAAGAGGACAGCCATTCAGTAGCTTCTTTTGCCAGAAGATGCCAACACCATCGGTCCCCTCCACCTACGTCACCAGTGGGGTCAGCCGGGTCCAAGATCACGGGCCTGAAGAAGACGCAGGAGCATTACACGCATACTTTTTAAAACCAGTGGCCTCAGGGGCGCCTGGGTGGCTCACTGGCCCAAGCATCTGACTTTGGCTCAGGACGTTATCTCACGGTTCATGAGTTCAAGCCCCACTCTGTTCAAGGCTCTGTATTGACAGCTCAGAGCCTGGAGCCTGCTTGGGATTCTGTGTCTCCCTCTCTCACTGCCCCTCTCCTGCTTGCCCTCTCTCTCTCTCTCTCTCTCTCTCAAAACTAAATAAATATTTAAAAAATGTTTTTAAACCGGTGGCCTCAGAACGGGGGCCCCATTCTACTCTTAGCTGTAAAATAATGTGTCCTATGTTTTAGACGCCAGTAACTCAAATATTCTGATATAGCTCAAAGTAATTTTCTAGAATTCAACTACATTTGTCGGAAGTGTTTTTGAAAGGTGTCGCTTAGTATACACAGTATACACAGGATGGCATAATATACACATTTCCTTCACGTTAGGGCAGTTGAAAAATGACGCGGAATCGAATCAATTATGATGTCATGTGGGCCACACCCACAGGAGGCAGCCCATGGTATCTTGCTCTCTCCTTCTTCCCCTCTATTCCTTCTCAAAGCTTTTTTTTTCTCTTCTTTCTTTTTGCATCCTCTGTTTTTGTGCTCTGCTGGGGGCACTGAATGGATACACTAAGGTTCCCCGCTATTCTTGAAGGATAGCGGTCTTGTGGGGTACAGATCTGAAAGGGTAGGTAGAATCTGATGTAATAAAACTCCCTCTGGTAGAATGAATCGGCCATGAAGGAATGACAGCATTATTTCTCAGGGATGCATTTCCACTTCCACACCTCTAAGATCTGCTAACGAATCCACACTTTCCCTTCGACCTGGAAAGATGGACGCATCCCAGGCTCCTGGTACCTTGGTCCTTCCTTCTCTGCTCCTCCTGGATGACATTTTCTCCCATCCCCAAGCCCCGAGGAGTTTCTCCCCAGAGACTATGGCAAGTTCTGTTGGTCGGCGCCTTTCCACCCCCACCAAACTCCCTCTTCTGCTTCAAACATGGGGAATCACGAATCACGACCCCAGGGAGGAGAATCCGGGTCGCTGAAATAGCATTGGAGGGAGTCAGGTTAAGAAAAGGAAGGGGCAGGGGGCGCCTGGGTGGCTTAGTTGAGCGACCGACTTCGGCTCAGGTCATGATCTCACGGTTTGTGAGTTCAAGCCCCGCGTCAGGTTCTGTGCTGACAGCACAGAGCCCGGAGCCTGCTTCAGATTCTGTGCCTCCCTCTCTCTCTTCCCCTCCCCTGCTCATGCTTTGTCTCTCTCTCTCTCTTTCTCTCAAAAATAAAGATTTAAAAAAAAAAAAGGAAGGGGTAGGGTTTGGAGCACCTGGTTCTCTGGATCTGGGTCAGTAGGAAGTTCCTCACGGTCTCATCCTCAAAGTTGTAATTGACTGTCCAGAAGACACAGAGCTGCTGGTATTTTGTGACCAATTCCAGGACCGTCCGGAATCCCTCGGCGGTGTCGAAATTCTCTGCCCCGCTCCCGTGCTCCCAGGCGTAGATGGTGAGCAGCTCCAAGGCGTACTTCGGGGGCAGAGACCCCTTTTGCTTCAGTTTCCTTTCACACTGAGGGAAGAGGGGGACGTCAGACGATACTGGCGAGAGCAGGGAGGTGCAGTGAGCTCAGCCAGCCTGCCGGAGACCGCACGCTGATGACCGCTGGGGCCCCAGCAGGGCAACTGGGTCAGGAGCCGCAGGGCCCACGGGATGGTCTGGGGGAGGTCTGAGCAGGGTAGCTTTGCAGGGGCTCCCTCAGCAGCACATGCAGGTTTCTGCCTTGTGCTCCGACCATCTAGAACTCCCTGGAGTTGTAATACAGCTACCGTTGAGAAAACCCCTGCCGTGTGCTGGCTGTGGGCCGGACATTCTACGGGTCATCCCTAACCCTCTGGCCACCCCACCAAGCAGGCACAGATGGACGTTTCTGATGAAGACAAGCAGGTGAGGGAGGGGAAGGGACTTGCTCAAGGTCACAGCGCAGCCTCAAGCCCTCTGAGCACCCCGGGGCTGGGGGTGTGGCCATTTCTCTGAGCTTCTGGGATGGAAACCACGGGGCCCAGCGTCCGCCTCAGGCTTCAGGGAGCTGGACGCAGGCAGGAGGCGTCTCAGGAAAGAGCCGGCACTGTGCCGGAGGTCTGCTGTCATGGAAAATCTCGGACACTCCCTTGTGTGCGAGACAGGTGACGGAAGCGAAGGCAGGCTAACGGTTAGAGAAAATGCAGCCCCTGGTCCCGCCTGTCTTCCAAGGATGGCATCTGTGCCTCTTATGGGCGCGGAGCAGAAGGTCAGCCGTGCCGCTGACCTGTAGGCACGCAAATCCCAACTTCATCCGCCCTTTGTACGCAGAGTAACCTGGGGTCCTGCGGAGTTGTCTGGGTGTCAAAGCAAAGGTAACATAAACCACCCGCGGCAGTGTTGATGGGAGGGGGTGCTCCCTACCTCGCCCCACTTAATGGGGGTTGGTGACGGGACGCACAGAGACAGTCAGGATCAGTGGACAGATTCCCGAAAGTGGCTCAGCCCCCCAGTGTGGGAGAGCGTGGGCACACAGAGCACTGGTTACGTACTGATGTGAAGGTCACAGAGCATGATGAAAATGATAACCGGATCGCTGGAATGCGAGCAGTCGTACCTGTTTGTACCAATGCTTCACCAGACGAATTAAACCCTTCAGCTTGGTGGGTCGGAAGGCCACGAAGTTGCACTGCAGCTCCGTGAAACAGGTGGAAAATTCTCCCCCCTCGGCGTCTGAGGATTTATACAGGTCAATGAGCTCCGCGTAGACCTTGGGGCTGGGTATAGAGCCGGAGTTCAGCTGACCTAGCACGGGGGAGATATTGAGATTGTGCCTTCCCATGTGGATGCACAACATCACTCGTCATCAGGGAAACACAAATCAAAACCACAATGAGATACCACCTCACACCTGTCCGATGGCTAAAATTAACTCAGGAAACGACCGATGTTGGCGAGGATGCGGAGAAAGGGGGAACGCTTATGCGCTGCGGGTGGGAGTGCAAACGGGTGCAGCCGCTCTGGAAAACAGTGGGGAGGTTCCTCAAAAAGTTAAAAATAGAACTCCCCTACGACCCAGCAATTGCACGAGTAGGAATTTATCCAAGGGATACAGGTGTGCTGTTTCGAAGGGACGCGTGCACCCCCATATTTATCGCAGTCCTATCGACAATAGCCAAAGTATGGAAAGACCCCAAATACCCATCGACTGATGAATGGATAAAGAAGGTAGGATATATATATTCTACTCGGCCATGAACAAGAATGAAATCTTGCCATTTGCCACAACATGGATGGAACTGGAGGGTATTATGCTGAGTGAAATACGTCAAAGAAAGACAGATATCCTATGATTTCACTCCTATGTGGAATGTGAGAAACTTAACAGAAGAACATAGGGCAAGGGAAGGAAAAATAAGATAAAGACAGAGAGGGAGGTAAACCATAAGAGACTCTTAAATACAGAGAACAAACTGAGGGTTGCTGGAGGGGGGTAGAGTGGGGGAGTGGGTTAAATGGGTGACGGGCATTAAGGAGGACACTTTTTGGGATGAGCACCGGGTGTCCTTTGTAAGACATGAATCAGTGGGTTCTATTCCTGAAGCCAAGACTATACTGTATGTTAACTAACTTGAATTTAAGTTTTAAAAAGTAACCATTTTCAAACATTTTTCACCAATATAATTAATCCTGGGAAATGACTTGGAACTCTATTAGTATATTTGAATGACTGATGTCTAAGATACTGGGAGCATCTCCAGAGTAATGAGATATTTTTAAAAATTATACAGTCTATATGAATGCAGCTGCTATTACTAAAGTATTATCTAGAATTGCACTGTCCAATGTGGTTATATGCATCCAAATTAATTAAGGGGAAACAAAACTAAAAATTTAGTTCCTCAGTCCTACTGGCCACATTTCAAGCTCTCAGTAGGTATATAACATTCTCATCACCCCAGAAAGATCTTCCAGACTGAGCCGATGGGCAGTTTGCTAGCTATGGCCTGTAGGCCAAATCTGGCCCACTTCTTGTTTTTGCAAATAAAGTTTTATTGGAACGCTGCCATGCACTTTGTTAACGTCTTGTCCCTGACTGCTCTCAGGGTACAGTGGCCGAGTTGAGTAATTGTGACAGATACTGTATGGTCCTCAAAGCTGAAAATACTTGCCACCTTGCTTTCACTAAAACAACAACAACAAAAAATTTAGCCAAACCCTAATCTATATTGTTATTTCCTCTCTAGAGACACTAAGAACCATTCAGAGGGAAGGTACCAGAGTCTTCTTGATTCTGATTTGAAGAATGTCTGAAATAGCCTTTCTTTTTTTTTCTTAAAAAATTTTTTTTGAGATTTATTTATTTTTGAGAGAGAGAGCATACGCAAGCTGGAGAGGGACAGAGAGAGGGGGACAGAGGATCCAAAGCAGGCTCTATGCTGACAACAGCGAGCCCGATGTGGAGCTCAAACTCGCGAACTGTGAGATCGTGACCTGAGCCGAAGTTGGACGTTCAACCGACTGAGCCACCCAGGCGCCTCACCTTGGTTTCTGTTAATACAAAGTGATGTATCTGTCATTCATGAATTGGATTTCCAAAGTAGATTTTTTTCCTAAGATTGACGGCACTCAGATTTCTTGCCTTTGCTTCAGAATTCTTCCCACAGTCTGTTTGTTAATTTCCTTCACTAATACCTGAAGCGTTTTATCTATAAATGTGTACAGAACGCCTCTGTACCCCATTCTTTGATAGGTATTATGAGTCATACCGCAGGACCCATATAAGATGTGGGTGCTGGACATCCTCGGGATACTTAAGTGACCAAGGAGAATGAAAATGTCCATGATGGGGATGGGGGTGCTTGAGTGGCTCAGTCAGTTAAGCGTCCAACTTCGGCTCAGGTCACAATCTCACAGTTTGTGGGTTCGGGCCCCGCGTCGGGCTCTGTGCTGACAGCTCAGAGCCTGGAGCCTGCGCTCTCTCTCTTTCTCTCTCAAAATAAACATTAAAAATTTTTTTTAAAAAGAAAAGAAAAAAAAAAAAGATGTCCACAGGGGTAAGGTGTTGTTGCTATGACTCCTGCTACCTGCTGGGGGCACTAGACCCGTGAGTCATCATCACTAAGTCACCTGGCTTTCCCTCCACCCGCCTGGCCCCATCACCCCAGACCCCATCGTCCTCCTCCAGAAGCTGAGGTCTGGGGGGTCTCACCTAACGCATTAAATGCAGGCAGCACATCAAAGTCAACCCTTTCGTTGAGCACTCTGGATTTTAGAGAGAAGCTCAGCACCCTGGGAGCCTTCCATTTTGAAATCTCAAACTTCACTTCGAGCTTTTTCTCCTGCTGACAGGCTTCTAGCTGTTTACGGATTTCCTTGATGATCCTGCACCTCTCACTTTTTTGGGAGGTGTAGCTTTTAAGCGAGTCTGGGAACACCACGAGGTCGGCATCGGAGCCCGTCTTCAGAGCTGTGCCTTTGCCGGTCGACCCTCCCTAGTGAAGAAAGGCAAGCTGAGTTAGAGCATTTTCTAGACCCTGAGCCCCTTGCCCCCGTGGGCCGGTGCCAGTGAGGTTGCCAAGGGGGTAGTTCCAGGTTAGGGTCCAGTCAGGGCTGAGTTCAAAGCAGGATGTTCACCTTTTCCTGGGATAGTTTGGCTCCAAAGGTTTTCTCATGCCCTTCGATATACTTATTTGCACACAAACAACGGATGGGCTAGTTGCAAATTACCTGCTGCTCAAGTCAACTTTCTAGAGATGCCTCCTAAAGGGTATTTAGCTTTGTCTGGATTCCTGTGACCTGAGAGAAATCAAACTGGATGCAATCAGTACGCTAAAAGTTCTCATTTGTTCCCTCATTCGTGTTTCCTCTGGGGATCTGGGGATCCCGGGATGAATATTCATGATTTAGGTACAAGGGTCTGCAAACTTTCTGTACGGGGTCAGATAGTTAAGTGTGGGGTATGTATGTCCCTGCCACAGAGGCTTCTCCACTTCCTCCTCCCTCCTCCTCCTCTTCCTCCTCCCCTCCCTCCTCCTCTTCCTCCCTCCTTCCTCCTCCTTCCTCCTCTTTTTCTTCCTCCTCCTTCCTCTCCCTTCCTCCTCCTCCCTCCTCCTCCTCTTCCTCCTCCTCCTCCTCCCTCCTTTCTCCTCCTCCTCCCTCCTCTCTTTCTTCCTCCTCCTTCCCCCCTCCCTCCTCTCACTTCCTCCTCCTCCCTCGTCCTCCTCTTCCTCCTCCCCTCCCTCCTCCTCTTCCTCCCTCCTTCCTCCTCTTTTTCTTCCTCCTCCTTCCCCCCTCCCTCCTCTCCCTTTCTCCTCCTCCCTCCTCCTCCTCTTCCTCCCTCCTTCCTCCTCCTCCTTCTCCTCCCTCCTCTTTTTCTTCCTCCTCCTTCCCCCTCCCTCCTCTCCCTTCCTCCTCCTCTTCCTCCTCCCCTCCCTCCTCTTCTTCCTCCCTCCTTCCTCCTCCTCCCTCTTCTTTTTCTTCCTCCTCCTTCCCCCCTCCCTCCTCTCCCTTCCTCCTCCTCCCTCCTCCTCACTCCTTCTCCCTCCCTCTCTCTCCCTCCTCCTCTTCCTCCTTCCCTTTCTACTCTAACAACTCTGTAAAACTGTCAGTTCATTTTTTAGCTCCCTGGCCCTGGTTTGGCCACCCCTGCACGAGGCAGCCTAGGCAGTATGCCGGCTCAGCCTATTTGGAAGGGCTCAGCCTGTGGGCACAGCTCTTTAGCTTATCGGCATCTTTGAGGGCGAGTTGGAGAGAAGCCAGCTGCCTCACGGAGAACCATCCTAGTGCACGTGTGGTGGGGTCTGCTCAGGGCACCAACCTCCACACTTGCTGCCCTGGTTGTCCCCAGAAAGTTCACCTGACATTTGCAGGGAAAACGTTTGTTTTACCCACGATTAGTAAATGCTCGGCAGCGGGTTAGGGGTGAGGGGAGGGTGTTCGGTTTCCTGTATCAGATGCTCGAGCCTGCTTCATTCACGCAACTGGTCTGCAGGTGTTGGCCTCGGCCGGCCTCTCCCGGGTCACAGCCCCCTCCTCACCTTCTCCAGGTGACACCTTCCTTCCCTGTCACCCAGCAGACAACACTTTCCAGCTCGCAACCAGCTTCAGGAAGAAAGCAAGCACCTTCCTGTGTGCCCGTGGTTCTCTCTTCTTCTTTTTTAGAGTTTATTTTTGAGAGACAGAGTGCATGCAGGGGAGGGGCAGAGAGAGGGGTAGACACAGAATCTGAAGCAGGCCGCAGGCTCCGAGCCGTCAGCCCAGAGCCCGACGCGGGGCTCGAACTCACAGACCGCGAGATCGTGACCTGAGCTGAAGTCAGACGCTTAACCGACCGAGCCACCCAGGCACCCTCCTATGTTCTTCTCCTTCAGTGTGCCATCGTACCTTTTCTTATTTTCTACCATTGTGTTAATGGGGATCTCGGGAAGGAAGGGAAGAACAGGCCTTGACAATTCTAACGTTGCCCATGAACTCAGCCTGTTTTCACCCCGATGAGCCTCTGTGAGACATCTGACTGACTCCACGTTTGGCTTATGGGATATTAGACCTGTCTCGGGGCAGCAAGCACCCAGGTCTGTCTGGCAGCATATGGGCGCTTCCCTGCTCCCTTCGGGTGGGACGGAGGGGGCGCCTGGGTGGCTCGGTTGGTTATCTGGTCGCTGACGCACAGACGGAGGGAAGCGTGTTAGCCCGTGGCCTTCGAGCCATGGACAAGAATGACCCAGTCTGCTGAATCTCTAGCTCAGTTGACAGGATGAATCAGACTCGGGTGATCAAGGCAAGAAAGAGGTTACTCTTCGGTTCAGCGTACACGGAGCTTGGGACCTGCCGGGGTTTGAATTGTAGCCCCTGTGCTGGGAAGGTGAGAACGTGACAGAAGAGGAGACCCACGGAGAAGGTGATGGGGAGGCAGGGGCAGGAGACGGGCAGGTACCCAAGAGCAGGGGCGGCCCAGGAAACCCAACGGAGTGCTGTCAATGACGTACGCAGCGCACGGGCGCCCCCTACTGACAGCCAGCGTCCTAGGTGCCCACCTCCCCGGCTTGCCTCCCGCGTCCCTTGCCCTCCAGCCGCTGGCAGGGCGGGCCTGCCGGGCTCCGGAACCGCTTCGCTCCCTGCCGGTCAGACCCCGTGGGAAAGAGGCCAGTACTCACCTTGACAGTTTTCTGAACTCTTGTAGCTGAATGTGGAAAGCAATTTTTTTGAAGGAATCTACAGATGATGTCAACAGCTGTCGCAATCTGGTCCAGGAAATTTCTGTCGGGCTGGAGAAAGTCCTTGATGAACTTATCCAGAAGGTGGCCCGGTGTCGCATACAGTGGTGCTGGCTGGGAATGGGGAAGAACGCTCAGTGCTTGCATCCACACACCCCAAGAACGTTCTGGAGAGTTTGGGGTGGCAGCCAGCCCCCAGCCCCCGGGAGCTGCGTGCGGTGAGCTAAGAGCACGTCCTTCTCTGGCAGCAAACTCAGAGGGCTCAGTGGAAACAACAAATACAACACCGATGATGGGGATCACTGGGACGTAGCTAAAGGGGTAAAAAGTTAAACATTTGGGCGTCTACATAGACACAGGGGTTCCCTGAACCATTTCTGCAACTTTCTATACGTTTGAAAGTTTTCAGAATAAAAGCTGGGAGGGGGGGATGGTTTTTTAAAAGCTGTTTTAGGAAGCCGGGAAAATCGAGGTCGGAGAGCAAAGACCAGAGTCCAGTGAACGTCGGGACAAGGACTGGGCATACGACATCCCTTCTGGATCCAGGCAGGGAGCTCCCCGTCCGCCGGGTCCTTCCTGTCCAGGGGCCCTGGAATTTGGGAATCTCACTTATATCCTACTTCCTTGCTCAGGTGGCTCTCAACTTCCTGTGCCAAACGCAGTGGTAGGTTCACGCCTACCGGACTTTGGGTGTAAATCAGTCCCGCGTCTGTGAAATGTGGAATTTGGTTGGCCTCTAGCCGGCCTCATGGGCACCCCGTGACCCCCAGAAAACTGAGTGGATTCCGTGGCCTAGACTGACAACGTTCTCGTTGGACTGTCCTTCTCCGACGAGCTCTGAGAGCGCAGGGGCATCCCGTGTTGGTAGATGTGCTTCCCTTTGGGGGATGGGAGGGGAAGCCAGTGTGTCTGCCCCACAGTCGGCCGCTTGACCAGCTCTCCAGTTTCTGCCGGGGCGGCTGCCGTATATCTGCCTGGGGCTCCGCTCCGTTACGTCCTAAACAACCTAACCACCTGCTCTCTCACCTGCAGCCATCGATTGAGATCTCTAACCTGCAGGGGGGCCCAGGGGGGCTCCGTTGGTTAAGCATCTGACTTCGGCTCGGGTCACGATCTCACGGTTCGTGAGTTCGAGCCCCGCGTCGGGCTCTGTGCTGACCGCTCGGAGCCTGGAGCCTGCTTTGGATTCTGTGTCTGTGTCTCTCTCTGCCCCTCCCTGGCTCACGCTCTGTCTCTCTCTCTCTCTCAAAAGTGAATAAACATCAAAGGAAAAAGAAGAAGACAAGGAGGGAGACGCAGAGACAGGCTGTGAAGACACAGCAGAGGAGGCCGTGTGAAAATGAAGGCGGGGACGGGAGGCATAGGGCCACAGGCCCAGGAGCACCAGCAGCCACCAGGAGCTGGAAGAGGCAAGGAAGGACCCTCCTCTGGAGCCTTCGGAGGGAGCACAGCCCTGCCCCCACCTTGACCTTGGACTTCTAGCCTCCAGATCTGTGAGAGAATGAATTTCTGCCGCTGTAAGCCCCTTTGTCACAGCAGCACGAGGACATCCACATGTGGTGCTCTTGGGGTCCGACTCCAGTCTGGGTGTCGGGCCGCCCTCCCTGCGGCGCGACGCGAGCTGCCTTTGCGAAGCCCCCTCACCAGAACATTCCACGACGGCCCAGGTGGCTCGTTCGGGCTGAGACACGACAACCAGATGTGAGCTTCCTGTTGCAGCATTTGCCAGCACGCCTTATCTTTGCCCACGTTGTTGGTCGGGTCGGCTGGGTCCAAGATGACCGGCCTAGGAATTCCGTTAGATGAAAAAAAAAATCAGTTGGGCTGCACGCAGAAGAAGAAACCCGTGTTGGGGAACGAGGCCTGGACGGGGCGTCCGGGAACCTGGACTCAAGTAGTCAAGCTTCCTTTCGTCTCCTGACGTGCTTCGTCTGAGAGTTTCGACCCTCAGCTCCTGCCGTCTCTGCTTGGCAGAGATGTTCTACGAATAACATAGTAAAACGGGGGCGCCCGGGTGGCTCAGTCCGTTAAGCGTCCGACTCTCAACTTCAGCTCAGGTCACGATCGATCTCACGGTTCGTGAGATCGAGCCCCGTGTTGGGCTCTGTGCTGGCAGCGAGGGAGCCTGCTTGGGATTCTCTCTCTCCCTCTCTCTGCCCCTCCCCTGCTCATGCCCACACACACACACTGTCTCTCAATAAACAAATAAACTTTAAAAAATAACATAATAAAGGGGTTAGTCCCTTCCTTCTATATGGGAACCCCCTCTTGAGCGTTTGTTTTGGGGACAAGACAAAATAGGACGATGGTTTGGAATGCGAAAAAACGTTGGTCAGGCTCCCCCTTTCGGACAGACCCTGCTTTGCCTCCCTACCCACAGCTGCCGGCATTCTTCTGGTGCATCTTTGGCCAGGAAGAATGGGGCTGAGCCCTCACTCTAAAGGACACAGCCTGACGTGCAGGCCAACAGGCAGAGAGAGAGGGTGGAGGCACGCTTGGTACCTTGATGACCGGAGCTGGCTCAGCAGAATGTTCCGGACCGTGTCATTCTCAAAGTTGTAGTTGACAATCCAGTAGACACACAGCTGCTCCTGCTGTTTGATTAGCCCCAGGACGGTTCTGAGGCCTTCCACGATGTCAAAGTTTTCTGCTCCGCACCCCTGTTCCCAGGCGTAGACTGTCAGCAACTCCAGAACATACATGGGCAGCGGGGGTGACTCTTTCAGCTTCGCCTGGCACTGTGGGAGAAGAGAGGGGGCAGTGGCTCATCTGGGGATCCAGGCCCCCCATGCTGGGGGCCTGAAATCAAGGAGTCGAACATCTATGGGAAGTCGCCATCCCCCCCAGTGACGAACATGACGCCATGCCTAAAATGTGGTGGAGGGACAGTGTCACGTCCTGGCAAGGATAAGGGACACCTGAAGCTGTCATACGTTGCCGATGGGGGTGTCATTAGGTACAGCCATTTGGGAAAACTCACGTTGGCCATGCTTACTAAAGTGAAATGTATATGTTATTACATACGTATTTAATATTATATAACGTTACGTATTGCATATGATATACTTATGTAAATGCTATGTGTTTTATATACTATGTAATAATATATAATATAGCCTACGTATGTGTTTATTATATACACACGTACATCTACAAATACGTCGTGTGTACGTGTATCTATCTACACATACGTATCCATACATATAGCTTATACCCTGTGTGTTTATTCAAGAGAAATGAGTGCTGAAACTCACGAAAAGACGTGCAAGGGACCATCTGTGGCAACCTGATTCGTAATAGCCCCGATGTGGACGCGGCCCAAACGCCCACTAGCTGGGCGGATACAAGCGCTGTGGACCAAGAGAACAGAATCCCACGAGACGGCGAGCGAGCGCGAGTATAGGCAACCGCGGAGACGAACCTCTCGGGCATCACGTCGACCCCAAAGTGGCAGACACAGAGCGCCCGTGGTGCCATTCCATTGATATCAAGCTCAAAAAAGAGCCCAACTGATTTGTGGGGACGGACGTCAGGACGGTGGCCGTGGGGGGGGGTGGCATTCACTGGGAGAGGGCTTCAAGCGGCTGCTGGGACGCAGGGAACGCGTCCTATGTCGATCTGGATGCTGCTTACGGGGACATAAAGACGCAGTGGGCTGTATACCTGGGGGTCCTACTTCGCTGGACGGGAGTGCTCTCACTTGAAAGGAAACGGATGCCGGCAGTAGATGACGTAATTGGAAAGTTACCTGTTGGTACCAGTACTTTACCAAGAGGATCAAATCTGTCAGTTTTCTGGGACGGTTGTGAAAAAACTTCTGCTGGAGTTCTGTGAAGCAGAAGGAGAATTCGCCGGGGAGGGCTTTTGTCATATCCAGGGCTCTTTTGAGCTCTCGGTAGATCTGGGGGCTGGGCTTCTCACTTAAGCCTGGAGCGACAGAGAAGCACAGACCTTCCGGTGTTCAGGGAGCCAACCGCGGGGTCTGTCGTGAATCGACAGCACACGTCCGTCGCCTCATCTGTAAGGGAACTGGTGTGTTCCCCCCAAAAGGCGAGGGGCGGCTTGCCTCGCTAGGTAACAAAACGTGGTCTAGCATTCACCGTCGTGAAAACCGCTGGCCCAAGACAAGGTCAGCAGAAACAGAGGGATCGAAAGCACGGTTATAAATGAGGAAGGGAGAATTCCAAACTAGCAGGGAACGACGGCTTCTTTAACAAGTGCTCTTGGAGCCGCTGGCATTCACCTGGAAGAAAAGAGGGTTCCTGTATCGCAGACAATATATTCTGCTGTTGAGCCCAGCCAGGGAATGTTCTGTTTCAGAGAGCCAAGCGTGCGGGGACTCTGAGGACGCAGGCGAGGTGAAGGCAGGGTACTGGAGGCTGGGGTCAGAGGCCAACAGGCAGGCACACTCCCCTCAGAAGCAGATCCCATGATGCCAGAGAGTGGCTCTCAAACCAGCCGGAATTCTGCCGCACAGCTTCTCTGGAATAGGGCCCAGGAGCCTCCTGAGTCAATGAATATGGGTCTCTCGATCCCCAATTAGCTCTGCGGGAGGTCTGCAGTAGAGACAGCTCGGGACTCTGGTTTGTTTTGTTTTGTTTTGTTTTTTGTTTTTAACTAAGTTTCAGGTGATTCTGACACCCACTGAAGTTTGAGAACCACTGGTGTGGGGTGAGGAAGGAAATGCAGTGGGAGGGGAATGTCAGTAGGTCCCAGGATTTCCTCAGGGTCTCCACTCTTGCTACATCGAGCCCTACTGCTTACAAGCACTTTGTACAAACACGTAAACAAGGGGAGCCAGTAGCCAGCTTGTTCCTTTCATTCGCTCTGACAGATAGTTACTGACTTCCTACTTTTAGCCACACGTGGTTCGGGGCTCTTGGCACCCGAGGGGGTCAAGGGAGAGAGCATTCTACGCTCCTCGATGATGGCAATAATGTAGCTGACACTCGCTGAGGGCCTACTCTATGCCAGACACAGTTTAAGCCTTTTCAGGTAGCGGGAAATATGCCAGGGCCACAAAAGTCCACGTGGTTGGCGCGATTAACCACTAACTTAACAGGTGAGGAAATGCAAACACTAGGAAGTCACGTAAGAGGAAGAGTTCGCCTTTGGGTTCGAAACCCTGGGGAGACAGCCGTGGAGCCGGACAGCAGTGGAAGTTGGCCTGGAGCTGGTGTGCAGAACAGGCCACGTTAGTTGGGCAACTATTTAGCAAAGAAAGGAATTTAAGAATTCACCCCTAAGTTACTTTTCTCAGAAAGCAATCATGGTTTCCTTTCCCAAAAGGATCTCGGTTTGCAAGATGTAAGTCTAGCGCCATCTGGTGGCAGCCTCTGGACACCACATACAAGGAAGAGCGTATTTCTCGTTTTCACACCATCCTTGCAGGTTGGGGTGAACCCAGCAGAGGGCGCTCTGGCCCAGTCCCCAGCCACCATGCTCTGAACAAGAGGAGAGCAGAGGATTTCCTAAGAATTCTGAGTTACAATGGGTCTCTTCACGACTGCAGCCCTTGTTTGAGGTAGGCACGTCCTCTCAACTCTTGCCATCCTATAAAGGCCCCGTAAACTAGCCATTTCTAGTCTGATCTTATAGTGGGCAAAAATGGGTAAGGGGTGGGACCTGGATAGGAACTGAGAGCTGCCTACCTTCCAAATATTTTTCTCTAATTTGGTTGCCTTTCTGTGAATATGAGTCACCGAAGTGTGTGTGTGTGTGTGTGTGTGTGTGTGTCCATCCTAAAAGCATCCTGGCTTGGTGTTTAGAAGATCTGGGCGTTTATTCTAGTTCTGTCAGTAACTGGCTGTGTGTCCCTGGGACATTCCTTTCCTTCGGTTTTCCTATTTGCTTAAAGAGGGTTTAATTTCAGCTGTGGCATTTAAGTTTGTGATTATATGTACCTGTGCTTGAGACTAAGTGGAAACCATGCTGAGCTTTTTCTTTCCTTCCTTCTTTCCCTTCTTTCCTTCCATTCATCCATCCAATCTATCATCCATCCATTTGTCCATCTGTCCATCTGCCTGTACATCTATCCATCCATTCATCCATCCCATCTATTATCCATCCGTCTGTCCATCTGTCCATCTGCCTGTACATCTATCCATCCATCCATTCATCCATCCATCCATCCATCCCATCTATTATCCATCCATCTGTCTGTCCATCTGTCCATATGCCTGTACATCTATTCACCCATTCATCCATCCATTCACCCATCCATCCATCCATCCATCCAATCTATCATCCATCCATCCGTCCGTCCATCTGTTCATCCATCCATCCATCCATATGCCTGTACCTCTATTCACCCATCCATCCATCCATCCATCCAACCAAACAACCAACCATCCATTCATCCAACCAGTTGCCTTTGCCTCGATGTTGACCTGGTCAGAAAGCAGACTCCAAATGCTGCCCCAGCTGAACTTTTCCCAGATGTTTGCCCCGTCCTCTCCTCTAACCAACATTTACTCCACCCAAATCCCCAAGCATGGTTGTGCAGACCAGCAGCATGGCCCTGGTTAGAAATAGAGTCCTGGGTCCTGCCCCAATCTCTTGGATCGGAACCTGCATTTTTCACAAGGTTCCCTGCTGATTTGTGCGCTTGTCACGGTTTGAGAAACTCTGCTCTAGATTCTAGAGTCTAGGACATTCTCTCCAAACTCAATTAGGAGATGGGGGCGGGGGGGGGACGTTCTAGAGAAGAGAGGAAGCCTAGGGCAGGAGGGACCTCCTCTCTTGAAGGTATGTGGTCCCCCACTTTGGAGCATACCAGTGGTATCTATCTCATCCCCAGCCTAGAGGACCCACATGGCTGTCTGCCACCCCTTTCTTTGGCTTCGCTTTCTCAACACACCCCTCCCGACCAGTGCCCTCCATACCCAGGAGCACTCACCCAGAGCGTTGTAAGCAGGGAGCACCTTAAAAGTGATGCTCTGCCATTTTGTGGACAGCTGGAAGATGAGCCTACCATGGAGCTTCTGGATCTCCATTCTGGCCTCCAGCTTCGTTGTGAGCTGACAGGTTTTCAGCCCCTGCCAGATCTTGCTGAGGATTTCATCTTGGCTTTTTTTCTGATCCTGAAACTGCTCAAGGTCACTCACAAAGATGACAATCGTACCATCGGAGTTGCCCCTCAACACCGTTTTCCTGCCATAGGAACCACCCTGCCAATGATGGAGAAGCAGACGTGAGAATCTGGACCCTTGGGCGTCACAGGGCGCCCCCGTAGGCGATAACACTTCTCAAATCAGGCAAAAGCCACAAATGTCACCATAGTCCTAAAATTGAGTGGCTGGCCACCATCTGACCACCCGGAGACCTGAATAGGATGCTCACAGCAGCACTTTTCACACGAGCCTCTGACTGGAGGCCATTCAAACGGCCATTGATGATAGAACGAACCAATGTGATGTATTCGCACCTTGGAATACTGTTCAGCAACGAAATGATAAACACATGCCTACATACAACATCAATTTTGTAAACAGGATGGGTCAGAGAAGCCACATGCTAAAGCCCCACCGTGCGTGATTTCATTTATATCAGGCAACCTGATACAGAGGAGGGTCGGGGGGTAGGTGTAGGTTACACAGGTTATGTTGTTTGTGGCAATCCACCGGACTGGGCACTCAGCTCTGTGCACTTTGGTTTTCTTACATTTTATGTTAATTAGAAAAAAAGTTAACAACACCGAGAGGCAGGATGCATAGCGGTTCAGGGGGCATGCTCCCGGGGCGCCTGGGTGGCTCAGTCGGTTAAGCGTCCGACTTCGGCTCAGGTCATGATCTCATGGCTTGTGGGTTTGAGCCCCGCGCCAGGCTCTGTGCTGACCGCTCAGAGCCTGGGGCCTGCTTCAAATTCTGTGTGTCCCTCGCTCTCTCTCTCTCTCTCTGCCCCTCCCCCTCTCATACTCTGTCTCTCTCTCAAAGTCTCAGAGTCTCTCTCTCAAAACTAAACATTAGGGGCGCCTGGGTGGCGCAGTCGGTTAAGCGTCCGACTTCAGCCAGGTCACGATCTCGCGGTCCGTGAGTTCGAGCCCCGCGTCAGGCTCTGGGCTGATGGCTCGGAGCCTGGAGCCTGTTTCCGATTCTGTGTCTCCCTCTCTCTCTGCCCCTCCCCCGTTCATGCTCTGTCTCTCTCTGTCCCAAAAATAAATAAAAAAATAAAAATAAAAATAAAAAATAAAAAATAAAAAAAAAAGGTTCATGCTCCCAACACTATCTGGGCTTAAAGTCCAGCTTTGCCTCCAGCTAGTAAATAACTTCCTCGTGCCTCAGTTTCCTCATCTGGGCCAGGGCGAAAGGACACCGAGTGTCCAGGTATCTTTCCTGCTGGGGCTGTTGGGCATGCGTAAGGCAGAGGCCAGAAATCACTGTGACTGAAGAGAAGCGGGGCTCCAGGGCTAGTGAGCGTGAGGGGGTTGCTGGGGGATCTCTAACTCCCTCCCACCCTAGGGTCCCAGCACCTTCCCAGCACCTTCCCAGCACCTTTTCCTCCCCAGAGGCCCGGAATCTCCAGCCTCAGCCCTGGGATTTACGCCCATAGCACCAAACATTTCTACCCGCTGAGAGACGCCCCCTGTTGCCCTTGAGAAACCACAGAGCCACCTTCGGGTAGCTTTACCGAACTCAACCGGCCTCTGTTTACTCCTCTGTAACATGGGGAGGATAGAAACGATAACAGTGGGTAATCACAGCTCATTTATTGACCACCAACTATGTACCAGACCCTGTACTAAGAACATTATATACTTAAGCCTCATTACAGTTTGAGGTGCGTATTATTCCTCTCCCATTTTACAGATTCAGAGACTGAAACAGAGAGGTTAAGCAACCTGCTGCGGGGCGCGCAGGAGTAAAGGCAGAGCTGGACCGTAAAGCTGTGCCCCTAGGCGCCACACCCTATCCATCACCCCCACTCGAGGGCGCAGAGGACAAGGCAAAGCCCGCCTCACCCAAGGCCTGTCACCCAGAAGGTGCTCAGCCCCATGTCTCTCTTCCTTCCGGTGGCCACGGCACCTCCTGGCTCCCAGAAGCCCTGACCCCAGCCTTCCTCTCACTTTAGCCACACATATCACTTGGGGGATCTGCCTGGTGTCCTCTAGGAAGGCACAGACGGCGTTCACCGTGTCATCGATCTGTTTCTGACATTCTCCATAGGGCCTCAGGGAGTTCTGAATCAACTCCTCCAGCTTCTCCGGCTCCACAGAGTACAGATGCGACCCCCAGATGCCCATCGCTCCCGCCGGCTGCTAACCGTAGATCTCAGATCAGCAGAGAGGAGAATGCGCCACTCCCTTGCCTAGAGCCAGGAAACGGCAAAACACCGGAAGAGAGTCTAGAAACCGAAACTCACAGGGTGAGTTTCCAGCTGACTTCCTCAATCCAGATTTCTGCCCACCCCCACAGCGTGGACGTCGGCCGGCGGGCTCCTCGGGAGGCAACCCTATGGTCAAACAGGCAGACTGATACGTGCTACGTCATCTGCCCGATTTGTGCCTCAGTTTCCCCATCTGTGAAATGGCGATGACAACGGTACCTCTCCGGTAGGGTTCGTGTTAGAATGGGTGGCCACTTGGCAAATGCTGTTTGAGAAGCTGTTAAGGAAATAATACTTTACAGGTGATAGAGGTCATCCTTGGAGGCTCTTTTCCTTTTCCCCTTGTTAAAAAACAAATTCAATGCTTGTAAATTTGAAGAGCGAATTGGCTTTATGAAGTGATTCACACATTGGGCAGTATCCCACCTAGCAAGTAGAAAGAGCTCCCGGGGTTGTGCTCAATGGAAGGTTTTTCTAGGAAGGAGGGCGGGGCAAGAAGCTTGAGCAGGAAAGAAAGGACTGTCTCAGGCCAGGACATCTGCTTCGGGCAAAGAGACCGGGCTGGCAGGGTGTTTATCCTGCAGATGATGTCACCAGCGCTGATCGGGAAATTTCAGACTGACTTTTCAAAGGTCACATTCCTAGTATAGGTTAAAAGTTTAATTCAGTCTTGGTTTGCTGTCACGGGGCGGGGGGGGGGGGGGCAAGTGACTCCATCTGGGGCTTGGGTTTTCCTTTTTAACACCTTTGTCTCCATGGCCTGGGAAGTCAGAGTCAACGAGGGCAGCAAGGAGAAAGAGACCCAGAGAGGGGATTTATTTGCTCAGGGACACACAGCAAGGCAAGGGCTGAGCCAGAGTCAGGTTTTAGTTCTACCACTGGGCACATTCCAGAGTGTTCAGCAGGCATATGCATGTGGATACCTGTAGGTCCTCAGCAGGTACGTCCCCGGCCGAGCAAGGATGGGACACCGGCCCAGGAGTGCAGAGGCCAGGGGGAAGACAGACGCACAACTCCATCCAGAGCTGTGCAAAATGAAAACCCCAGAGGGCTCCCACTGGCTGCCTCTGTCTAGCAATAATAAATCATACAGAAGGCAAAAAAAAAAAAAAGTCCCTGAGATGGGGAAAGAACGGGGCCCTTCTCTGCTGTGATGATTAGCTTCGTAGGTCAACCTGGCTGGGCCATGGTACACAGATACTCGGTCAAACGTTATTCTAGATCTTTCTGTGAAGGCTTTTTTTTTTTTTTTTTTTTTAAGATGAGATTAACATTTCAATTAGTAGACTCTCAATAAAGCAGAATACTCTTCCTAGCACGGGTGGGCCTCATCCAATCAGTTGAAGGTCTTAATAGGAAAAAAGGCCGACCTTTCCTTAGGAAGAAAGAATACCACCAGCAGAAGGCCTTCAGACTCAAGCTCCAACATCAGCTTTTTTTTCCGGGTCTCCAGCCTCTCAGCTTACCCTACAGACTTTGGACCTGCTAGCCTCCACAAATAGCATGAGCCAATTCCCTACTTGGATCTATCTATCCTATGGGTTCTGTTTCTCTGGAGAATCTTAACTACTACACCTGCCCAATAAGGGTCTTTCCTCGTCCTTATGACTGTTCCTACCACATCTAGAGGTAGGCTGGCCAGGGGTCAGAAGGCTCCTTCTCTAGATGAGAACACGAGGGCTCAGTGCGAAGGTTCACACAGCTCGTAGTTTGTCTGGATCGGTTCTACCTCCGAATGACCTGATTCCAAAGTCCCTGCTTTATGATTGTTTTTAAAACATTGCATTTTGCAATAACTCGGAACACATTGCATTTGCAATAACTCGGAGAAAATGTGCAAGATGAGTACAAAGGAATCCCCATACCCTTCCCCCAGAGTATTTTACCACATTGGTTCTTTATTCTCTGCATGGGCATCCCACCATATAATTAGTACGGTATTGCCATTTGAGGTCATGTTGAAGACATTAGTCTCCTTTACTCCTTTTTTTTTTTTTTTAAATAGACTTTATATTTTAAAGCAGAATTAAGCAGAAAGCCCAGAGATTTCCCAGATACCCCCTGCCCTCCCATGCACAGCCTCCTCCATTAGCAACATTCCCCTCCCCCACCCCTGCCTCCAAGACTGTAGCATTTGTTGGAACTGATGATCCTACGTTGACATGACCTAATCATCCAGACCCCTTTCCTCTTAAATACTCCAATATGTATCCTCTAAGAACACGGATGTCTTGTTACATAAACACAAAGCAATAACGTGATTTAGAATTTTCACATTGATATAATGCTATCATTTCTTATAGCACATATAATGAATAGATTCTTATATTCAGATTTTTAAATTTTTTTTAACGTTTATTTATTTTGAAAGACAGAGCATGAGCGGGGGAGGGGCAGAGAGAGAGGGAGACACAGAATCCAAAGCAGGCTCCAGGCTCCGAGCTGTCAGCACAGAGCCCGATGCGGGGCTCGAACCCATGAACCGTGAGATCCTGACCTGAGCCAAAGTTGGACACTTAACCAACTGAGCCACCCAGACGCCCCTGAATTATACACTTTAAAAGTTATAATTCATGGCATGTGAATTATATCTCATATTTTTAACTTAAAAAAGTTAAGTTAAATTGAAAATATAGCCCGTCCCCCCCCCCCCACTTTCTTTGGACTCCTACATTGGATGGGGCCCATTTCTTGACTGGGTCCTCATTTTCCTCTGCCTCCAGGAGATGGAACCCCTTTGTGTGTTACCCAGGAGGCCCTCTGGCCCTTGGTTTAGCTTTTAATTGCTGACTGATCACATTTAGCTTTTTGTTATTTTCGTCCCCTTAGGCTGTGGTTTCCTAGTAAGTTTGTTTGGTTTTCATGTTTATTTCTGAAAGCATGCCAGTGGGGGAGGGGCAGAGAGAGAGGGGGACAGAGGATCAGAAGCGGGCTCATTGCGACAGCCACAGCCGAGTGCCCCATGCAGGGCTGGAACTCAGGAACCTGTGAGGTCATGACCTGAGCTGAAGTCAGATGCTTAACTGACCCTAGTAAGTTCTAATGTTGGTTGGGGCTAATCCCCCCTCCGAGCTCTTTTTTTCTGCATTTTCCAAGCTTTCCTTGCACACATGTGTGTCCATAGAACTTTAGTATCAATTTGTCTCTTCCAGAGAAAAGTGCACGTGGACATTTTTGTGGTTATCCTTGTTGCATCCACACGACTCCTGAAACAGAATGCGACGGGCACCAGTGACAGTCACCACAAGGTTTATTGCAACGAGAGGCAAGGCCGACCGATCGGGACCAACACTTTTGATCAGAGTGCGGCCTTGAACAGCCGGGGTACAGAGTTTTTATAGCCAACCACATCGTTTTATCATCACCTGGGAACAGAACAAGGAAATAGTTCCCAGATGAGGTGGAAACAGTTCCCGGATGGGGTGATTATTCTAGACTTTCTGCCGTAAGTCCAGTTGATCTCCTTGACCCTGCCTCCGATGCTCTTTTCTTTGAACTTTTGTTTCCTTAATTGGTGAGGCCTAATTTACGAGAGTAAAGCAAGGCTGCTATCTCTTAACCTTCAGGTCAAAACAAAGCTGTTGTTTCTCAAGCTATAGGTTAGCCCTACACCACAATTTAACCCTTACATCCTTAGGGTCACTGCATGTAAGAAATCAACTTAAAATCGCCACCTATTAAGGGTGTGGCTAGATCAGGAAGCCCTCAAACGGGACAGTGGGGCTATGATGCCAATACCAGAGTGGCCGTTGTCAAGGACGCAGGAGCCAGAATAGAATAAATCCGTGCCCCGCCCCTCAGGTCAGCCCGGACCAGGTGACAGGTCCTTCTCACCTCCAACCTACTGGAGCTACCCCATTTCTCACCATCTCACAATTATCCTAATTCAAGAGCCATTTTGGGGGGTGTGGGGTGCATAGAGTCCGCGTCATGACGATGGGAGTTATCGAGTTGAGACCCTGCTGCTGGTCCCACCTGGGCCAAGAACCACCAGCTTGCAACGCCCAGGCCAGGTCCCCACCTGCTGTTGCACACGTGGTGGGACGGGTCTCTGCTGCCCACCGGTGTCAGCTCTGAGCTCCTGGAGCCTCACCAACGCAAAAGGTGTACCTTGGGGTCCTGCGAACCCCAGCCCCAGCTTCACAGTCAGTGAAGTGAGTTTAAGAAGGCTTTATTAACACCACGTGCCCTCAGTAGCAGTCCCAGCTGCCAGAGCGAGTGGCACAGGGATGGGAGGCACCCACGCGGCCCCGGAATCCGGGGGCTCTGCCCCCGAGCCTCGGCCGCTGTGGCCCCAGGGGGAGCAGAGGGCCTCCTCTCTGGCACTTTCTAAGAATGGCATGGACAGGGGAAGGCTCTTCCCCACCCCCGGTCTGCATCCCCGCCAGGGTGTATGTCCCCCCGGTTCCTATGTTGAAACCCCAATCCCGATGGGATGGTATGAGAAGGTGGGGGTCTGTGGGAGGTGGTGAGGTCTCGAGGGGGAGCCCTCACGAATGGGATCAGTGCCCTTGTTAGAAGAGTCTGGAGAGCTGGCCGGCTCTCTGCCATGTGAGGACACAAGAGGTTTGCAGCCTGGAAGGGGCTCTTCCCAGAACCCGACGGTGCTGACTTCCAGCCTCCAGAGCTGCCGGAAATACATTGCCGTTGTTGATGAGCCACCAGTCTGTGGTGCTTCGTTACAGCAGCCCGAACGGACTCAGCGCCCGACCGGCAGTACCCAGCAGTGGGCCACGGAGAGCCAGGCCATCTGAGACACTCGGGGTTGGGGCGGGGGGCAGGGAGGGGATGCATGGTGGCTCCTTCCCCTCTGTCTCCTCCTGGTCCTCCCTCTGGGAGGACCTCACCACCCCCTCACCCGCCCAACAGACATTCGCAATTCACAGCGCATCTGCTGGGGATGCCGTCCCGGACGCCGGCTGTCAGCGCTGGGCATCCCTCCTTCCCTGCGCTGCACGGAGTGGGAGGTGAACCATTCGCTTCCGATGGCCCTGTCGCCAGACTTCTGGCCGTAATTTCGACTGTGCTCCAGGAGGGAGACAGAAGGCATCTTCCTGCAGAGCTGGTGGCTGGCAAGTCCCGAGCGACCCCTGTGACTGCTGGAGCCCACATCCCGGGTCCGGCCCCAGCTAGGTGGGTGTGAGGCAGTGGCCTGGTGACAGGCAGGGGCAGCTTCCTGACCTCTGATTTGGCCACGGGGGTCTAACCTTGAGACCACCAGTCCCACCACGGTCCTTGCCTTCCGCTCCTCCCGACTGTCCAGGGACTTTGGATGGAATCCCTTCCTGCTAAGGATTCCTGGACTACTTCCTGTTTTCTGTGCTGAGCCTTGACTAAGAGGGACACAGCTGTTGGCCTGGAGGGCAGGAGCCCCGCCTGCAAATCACACAGTGGATTTGCCCTGGAGGGCGGAGGGAAGCAGGCTGAGCACTGTTGTTTGGGCACTGGCTCGCTCTGGGGATGGAGAATCCCACCGGCGATGTTCTAGCACATCAGGAGAGAAGACAGGAGCCCAGAAAAAAATTCAAGAAGGCAAACAGGCCGTGGTCTCAAGATGTGCGAAGGAGGTAGAAAACAAGGCTCCAGCGAAAAGGCATTCAGTCAGGGGTCCCATGAGAGGGACTGCATGGTACACACGTCCCCACGCCTTCTGTCTGTGGCAGACAAGACCGGCCCATCCGGGCAGGCTCTTCCTGCCGGTGGCTGAGCTCAGAGAGCTGCTCAATAACACCGTTAGCCTGTGAGCCCATATTCCTGCCTTGGGGCCAGACATCGTTAATCAATCACAGCACTCGTGCCACCACGTTCCCCTACCGCATCCATGGCAGACATCACTAGTTGATTACATCACTCTTCCCAGGTATGCATCCATTCTTTAGAATCCTCCAGAACCCAGGCCTCCAGGCGGCCACTGCCAATGGCCTGTGGCTGACAAATGGCACGAAGACTGCCATCTCTGCGAAAGTCTCTGGGCTGGGGAAGGAGGAGAGGCCACTGGGCAGACAGGGATGGGCTTCAGCGGAAGATGTGAACCGGTGCGGACGGGCAGAGAAGGCAGGAAGGAGGAGGACATTCTCGGCAGGGGCGGGACGCAGTGTGGTACGCGACAGTGGCTGTCTGAGAGTGGAGTCATGGCGGCGACAGGCCGCTGCCAGCCCACCGAGTCTGGTGCGTGGCCTCAGGGGGCAGGGGAGCAGGGGAGCCTTGTGGTGGCCAGTGCCCGTCTGACGCAAGGGGGTATTTGATAAAACTCAGCTGGGCTGGGTACGCAGAGCAGGAGGAGGGCAGAGAGTGGGAAGGCAGGGATAGGAGTCGGGAGGCTGGACGGAGGAGGAGTGGATTCACTGAATCGAGGTCTCTCTGTCTCTCACAAGCACACACACACGCACACGCACATCTGGTAGGTGACCCGAAGTCTCTCCACGCCAACGGCTGGTGTCCATCCCTCCATCTGGTACAAATTCCGGCCTTCACACGGCAGCCTGGCGGAAGGTGACAGGAGAAGTTGGTTTGTCCTAACCTTCCTGGAGAAGCAGAGACCAAGGGACAGCCGGGACGTGGAGGCACGGGGGCCCCTTTGGCAGGAGTCAGGCCCCTCCCCTGAGCACACTGTCCCCAGGGAAGGGTGCGCCCTGCTGCGCCATACAGCTCTCTTACCTTCGCTGGCCATGGCTGGATGGGGGTGCCGTCCCTGCCCACGCAGCACAGGGCAGACATGCAGGCCACGGCTTCCTCGGCCAGCAGGTCCCAGCGGGCGTTGTGGCCCAGGTTGCCCGTCGGGTCAGCTGGATCCAGGATGATGGGCCTGCAATTCCCATCAGGGTCAGTCCGATCCCTGGCAACATCTGGGTGCCCTTCTGTGGGACTGGTTGGACTAGTCTCCATCACCCAACACTCTGCACAGACCACTTCTCCCTTCTGTGCCCCGGGCAGACATTACTAATCAATCACCACGTTCGTTTGGGCCACTCTTACCCCTTCAGCATGTAGCGGGCATTGTTAAGTAATCTCGGGACTCGTTCTACCACTCTCCCTTCCTACATCTGTGGTAGATGTCACCACGTCAGAGTCTTTTTCAACACATTGTTCTAGCTGCCATCACCCACTGACTGGAGATGCATCGTGAGTTTGTGCAAGAGTCTCTGTTATCTTTGCACCATTTCAGAAGGAGGCAAAATCCCAAAGAAGCAGACCTGCTCCTGTTACCCGGTGGGTTCCCAGGTAGGGTTGGCACATTTAACAAATATAAACAGGGGATGCCCAGTGAAATTTGAGCTCTGGAAAACCGTCAGTATGTCCTAAGGACCGCGTGGGGGCACACACATACTAAAAAGCCACTCATTCTTTTTCTGAAATTCAAACTTGACTTGCAGTCTTACATTTCACCTGGCAACCAGGGGACCAGGAAACGGAGTGCCTGTCCCTCAGGTGCTAAGGCTGTCCCTGTTAGAAAGGAGCTCCGTTCCAGGAAGAGGAGTTTGCTGTCCCTGCTCTGTGCCCTGCGGAAGTGGGAAGGGCGAGGGACCCCAGATCTGAGACACTGCAACGCTGAGGGTGGGCCAGAACCTGGGCTTCTGAAGCTGCTGGCTCAGGAAGTCCCTGACGGTCTTGTCCCGGTTGTCGTAGTTGACGGTCCAGTAGACACAGAGCTCACGGTACCGGCTGACCAGCTCCAGGACGGTGCGGAAGCCTTGCGCCATGTTGAACTGGGGGTCCCGGCCGCCCTGCTCCCAGGCATGCACCGTCAGGAGCTCTAGCCCGTGCTGGGGGGGCAGGGAGCCTTTCCCCTTGGGCATCTTGTTGCACTGGGGAATAAAGGGAAAGTGTGGGTTCACACTGGCAACGAAGAGGCACAGGAGGGACCCTTCCAGAGCTGGCAAGACCACCCCAAACCTTTACTGGGCACTTTCATGTGTCAGATGCCCGGCCATGCACCATGCCCTCAAATGCTGCGATGTGGCGACACCAGCCCCAGGTCACCGATGAGCAAACCAAGGTCCCACAGCTACGAAATCTCTCTCCGGCCGCTCGGCCAACCCAGGGTCGCGCCCCGCCTCCTCCCAGGACAGCGCTCAGGGGCCCGGGCGGGGGGCGTCCTCGGGCCGAACCTGCTGGTACCAGTGCTTGACCAGTCGGATCAGACTCTTCAGCTTGGTGGGGCGAGAGACGATGAAGTCCCTCTGCAGCTCCGTGAAACAGGTGGAGTACTCGCCCGCGTTGTTGTAGCTGTGGATGAGGTCGACGTAGACTTGAGACGTGGGCCTCCTGCCGGAGCTCAGCTGGCCTGGAGACAGGGAGGAGGCCACCGTCGGCTCGTTTCCCAGAACCCCGCTGGGGCCAACGGAGACAGGCCTTCCAGGATCTCCTACTCGGGCACCTCCCTCACCGCCGGTGGTCTGGACCCACGGCGGCGGCGGGGAGGGGGCACAGGGGATCTTAGACGGAACACGGACGTGGCGTGACCCAGCCTTAAATCCCCGGTGAGAATCTCGCGGCCCTTCCTGCCCCCTTTCAGCCCCTCCGGTTGGCTGTCAGCAAGAAGTCTCAGCTGGGAGCTGACACATGTTTAGCGGCTCCTGGACACTTGTTCAGCCCTCTCTAACAAAGGCAGAGCCTCAGTCTTAGAGCCTCCTGTAAGGAACAGGACCGTATCACTCTCCGGCTTCACTGCCCTTAAAGGCATTCCTTGACATTCAAGCATTCCTGCTTTCCGAACTGAGGAACTGTGTAGATTCAGACACATTTCTGGATGAGTCCCTCCCTTGTGGCTTGTTTCCCAAACCTCAGGAGCCAAGTACATTCCAATACACGGGACGTCCTCGCTCTGCGAACTTTCCAGTGCAAGCTCAGAACTGAATAGATAGAGAGGATTTGTGTTTGTTTTGTGCAGGGATGTACCCTTGGTGCCACGGAGAATACTGGACACGTACTCGGTGCATGTGTTGAACGAACGGGTCCTCCGGGTCCGTGGAAGGTGGAGAAGGTAGCACACAGATCCTCGAAGCTGGGAGTGCACGGAGACACTCGAATACAGTGTCAGGGGAAGACACTGCGGCTCAAGGCAGGGAATTCCCTTGCTCAAGGTCATCTGTCATGCTGAGACTGGGGCCCAGCCCAGGGCCACTGTTAGATCGCATAGAACTGTTGTGTGAATTAGAAAAACGTGTCCTTTTCTCCAGACACCTTGCAGGAAAGTGGCGAGAAACACCCATGTGTACAATGCCTGCCCTGTGAACATGTGTGGTCTGGTTGTGCAGTGCACAACCTCGACTGCTGTCCCTGGCAGCCCTGCCTCTGCTTTCCCCCTTCTCGGGAGTATGCTTGGGTACCTCACCTAAGGCGTTAAAGGCTGGCAGCACGTCAAAGTCCACGCTCTGATCCAGCATCGTCTGGGACATCAGAGAGAAGCTCAAAACGCGGGGATTCTCCCACTTGGGGATCTCGAACTTCACCTCGAACTGCATCTCCTGCTGACATGCCTCCAGCTGGGCTCGGATCTCTGAGATGATCTCAGCCCGCTTGTTCCCTTGTTCGGTGAACTGGCTGAAGCAGCTGAGGAACACCACTATATCAGCATCTGAGCGGCCTCGCAGAGCTGTGCCTTTGGCTAAAGAGCCACCCTGGGGAGGACACGGAGGCGGCTTGACCCTTGCAGGACTGCATGACATCCTCCTGCTGGAGCCTGTGGGTCAGGAACTTGCTGTGTGACCTTGGGCAAGTCACCTAACCTCTCTGTCTTACCTCTTTAATATGCGGTTAAGACGTAGTATGGTTGCAAGAAAAAGAAATGTGCGAGATGTTAAGTTTAAACCCTTCAACAAATGCAAACGTTCTCATTCCATCAAGTTTGGGGACTGGGAGGGATTTGAGAGATTTATTTATTTTTTTGACCTGTGGTTCTCAAGCCTGCTTGTACCAGGAGAGCTTTAAAAACTGACTGATGTACGTATGGCTCCTATGCCCCTGTGACTGTGATTTAATTGGCCTGGGAGGGGGACAGGGCATCAGTCTAATTTTTAAAAGTCACCTCGTGATTCTAAGTGAAGCCACGGTTGACAACCATTGAGCCAGGTTATCATCTTTAAGTGTTATGGACAAAGAAGGTAAGGATCAGAGAGGGGAAGGTATTTGCCTGGGGCCACACAGCAAATCATCAGGCCTGGGACTTTTCATTGGCTGATTCTATGCTGATAATCTTCCAGGGCTAACCTGGGTCTCACTCGTGACTTCAGTTGTGGACAGAGGTTGTATCTGGTGCAGTGGATAATGTGACTTTTTATACACCCCCAGCATCCCTTCTACTTCGATGACCAGCACCCTGGTTTTCTTTGGGGGAATCGCTCCTCCCCCACAATTCGGGTCCACGTGGGACTGACTCAATAATATGAACCAGGCTTGGCCAGTCAGAGCATGGTGTCTCCCTAGCCCCAGTGATGAGTTTGGGGAGGGGTATATAACCCGAGTCAGGACAATAAGGCTCAATTCCAAGACTTATTTGAATTTTGAGAAAAAAGAATCCCCCTTTCTGGAAGCTTAGAGATGCTAAGAACCATCACATGGAAAGGGCTTGTCCGAAACAGAAGACAGCAGAGCCAAGAGCTGGGATGAAAAGCTGAGTCCTGATGACCCCGCATGGGCTCCTGGATCTAGCTGTACCTGATGGTAGATCTACTCCAGGGCTTTCCATTTACATCAGCCAATATACTCCTTTCGTTCCTCCTTTTGAGTTGGCTGTCACAAGCGACCAGAAGAGATTTGTTGGACACCTCTGAGCCCTCCTGCCGCCACCCACCTATAACAACTGCGTTCTGGTTTCCCTTCTGTGTTTGGCCTTGTGCCGATTGTTGTAAGGACCACAGAGGTGGGTCAGGCCTGGCCCTGGCCTGGGAGAGATCCCCAGCCTGCAGGGCCCTCCTTGCCCAGGGCCCTCTGGGGACTTACCTTGACCACCTTGAGCACTTTGATGGGAGAATTCCGGAAGCAGTTTTCCCTCAGGAATGAGCAGATGGCATTGACGGCCTTGTTCACCTGAGCCAAGAACTGGCGGCTGGGCTGGAGAAATTCACTGATGAACTTGTCAAGGTCCCCAGCTGGTGTTTGGTAAAGGAGAGCAGGCTACAGAAAGAACCCAGGTACGCCGGCTCGAGCCAGGATTCCCTAGGAGCGCGCAGGCCCTGCCTCTTGCCAGTCTATGAGGATGAGACTCCCGCTACCTCCCACAGCCCTTTTCTTTCTCAGCTGGTTGGCAGGTCTGTGTGGGAGCATCAGAAGGACCCGAGTTCACGTTCTGGTTCCACCGCCAACACGCAGCCTTGGTTTCGCCATCTTTAAATGGGGGCAATAACAAGGCCCGTGCCTCACTGGATTGTCGTGAGTTTTAAGCCCTGGTTATGAGATCCGGCTGACAAAAGCAAGGGCAATAAACTCATATCCCTTCGGGGGCTGGCTATCGCCCTAAGCGGGGGTCCCCTAGAAGCAGAGCCTGCGATGGGGGTTCTCGTGCGTGGATTAACGGGGGGCAGTGCTTGCAGGAAAAGGGGAGTGGGGGAAGCAGGAGAAGGAGCTAAGCAAGGCTCCAGCTCGAGAAAGCTTTCTCTCGATCCCACGGGGAACTCTGGACTCAGAATTGCATCACTGAGCCGGTCTCGCCTTAAAAACGAGGGTGGGCTTTTTGTCCCCCGTGTCACTGAAGCGCTGGCTGGGACAGAACAGCAGGTGTCTCAGCTGTAAGCCGGCAGAAACACATACTCCTGGCAGCTGGGGAATGCGCGCACCGGCAGGGAAAGGGGGTCTGGAAGGGGGCACCAACGGCATCCGCCGCCCCAGGGGCTCCCCTCTTACCATCACATCCCAGGGCTGCACAGACGTCCCCTGTCTATTCCTAAAGCAGGCCTGTGTCTCCAGAGCTGCTGCTTCCTGGGCCAACAGCTCCCAGCTGCCCTGGCCCACATTCCAGGTGGGGTCAGCAGGATCCAGGAGCAGGGGCCTGGGGGGCAGAGTGGATGGGCAGGCGGGTGGGGAAGGTGGGAATCAGTGAAGAGCAGGGGGCTGGGAGGGACCGGGAAAGGGTGTGGGGGCTGGGGAGAAGGAGAAGAGTGTCAGCACCTTAGGGCTGGCCCAGTCTGTCCCAAGCACAGTAGGGTTCCCACCTGGCTGCCTCAGTCAGGGATTGGGTGAGCCCTTCATTTCAGAAATGATATTTTATTGTGTTAATGAACCTGGCTCTGGCTTCTTTGGGGGCTCCCTGTGTCCGTGCTTGTTCAGCAAAGAGTCCAGAGCGAGGAGTGGGGTTGAGGCACCCAGATCCCAGCCTGGATCCCTCCTGGGTGCAGTGACTCCAGGGTGACCGTGGGGGGAGGAGAAAGGATGATGCAGTGCATCGTGGGTCCGCACCTGGGTTTCTGAAGCTGGCCAAGAAGGTATGTTCTGATAGCTGGGTCCTCAAAGCTGTAGTTGACCGTCCAGTAGACACAAAGCTGCTGGTGCTGCTGGACGAGCCCTAGGACCGTCTTGAGGCCTTCGGCCGTGTTGAAAGACTCGTTCCCGCAGCCCTGCTCCCAGGCGAAGATGGTCAGGAGCTCCAGGGCATAGACTGGGGGCAGGGAGGCACAGGCTGGCTGCTGTCCTCTGTTCCGAGCTGCGACCTAGATCACCCAAGGCCAGGCAAAGAATGAGTGGAGTTGAGCACCCAAGGTGTGCCAAGCATGGCCCTAGGTACTCGGAGAGGGAGGGGAATATAAAAAAATAAAGCCCTTTTCATTTTGCAGGACAAAATGAAACCCTTCTTATTTCACAGGTGGACACACAGAGGTCTGGGAACGGGCGTGGGTAGTGACTTGTCCAAGGTCACACAGCGAGGCTAAGAATCTCAGACTTGGGTCTTTGCCCAGAGTCTCTCCATCAAGGGTGTACGGGACAGTTGTACAGGAATGGGGGCTGCGATATATTCAGCTTGCTATCCCAACATCTGGCACGATCGTGACGTTAGTGGCAGTGGGTGCTCAGTATGTTTGCTGAATGAGTACACGAATGCGAGTGCATTCAGATGAGTGTTTTTGGTGAAGGAGCTCTGGAGGAAGCTCGGGGTTTATTTAGTACACCTTGCACACAAGACAGTGATGGTGGCACAGCATAAGCTAGGGCTTGGGGGTGGGCAAGAACAGGGAATCCATTAGCAGCCTGGGGAGTGGAGGGAAACAGATGAGCTAGAGGTGGATGGTGAACCCCAACTACAAGACACGGGCATTCGGAGCTTGACGGACAAAGAGACTTTCTTTCAGCCAGGGACTTCCGGTCTGTACCGGAAATGGAGGATGGAGGAGGTGGACCTTCTACTTGGGATGGCCAATAAGAAGTGAAGGAAGGGAGAGGGCTGCCTGGGGGGGGCGCTGATTGGCTGAGGCAGTTGCCATGACAGCAGCTACTTCCTGGGAGGAGGGAGGCGGGTATGGAGGCCTCACCTGGTAATACCAGTGCTTCACGAGCAGGATCAGGTTCTTCAGCTTGGGTGGGCGAGTGTTCACGAAGCTCCTCCTCAGCTCTGCGAAGCAGGCCACGTGCTCGCCCCCCTGGCAGCCGCTGTCGAGGAGGCTGGAGTAGATCTGGGGCTCAGGTCTGGCGCCCGCACAGAGCTGCCCTGCGAAATGTGAAGTACTCTGAGTGCCTAGCTCTGACGCAGACAGCAGCATGTCCCCGCCCAGCCACTCCCCAGCCTTTATTAATATTTTAACGTTAATTACATAGCATAGCACTGCAACCCATAATACACGGTCTACGACATGGAATAGCAATCAGAACTTTTTTTTTTTTTTTTTTTTTTTTAAGCACCAAATACGTGCTGGGTGCTTTTCAGTAATTTTCGCTCATCCACCCAGTAACTCCGCAAGGTGGGTGATCTCGACCCCAGGCAAGCTGTGTAGCCTAGCGGGCGAGGGAATTGGTCTCCAAGGCACAGGCTGGAGGCAGCCCTCACCCGCGGCATCAAAGACGGGCAGCAGGCTCACGTCCATCCAGCTTCCTGGGGCCCGGGACACCAGCTGGAACTGTAAAGCCTCGCGCACGGTCTGCTCAGGAAAACGCAGGCTCAGGCCGGGGACTGGGTCTTGCCACCAGGATTCCAACCGTGCCCGCATCTCATCAAGGATCTCCAGGCGGTGGGCCCTTTGGTCCCCGTAGTCCTCGAAGCAGTTGAGGAAGATGACGAGTTCGGCATCACCGTAGCCCCTCAGGTCTGTGCCCCGGCCAAATGAGCCCCCCTGCAGAGGATGGGCCATCTGAGACCCGTGACTGTCCCTGAGCTCAGGAGTCCGACTATGACCCCACCCGCTGTACCCCCACTGCAGTCCCAACACTACCCTGTCGCTGGTGTCGGGTCTGGGGACACCGTGACAGAGGCGGGCTGCACAAGCCCCGTGACCTCTGACTCTTAGAAGCCTGGCAGAGTCAGATTATGTCCGCCTGCACCTGCCTTCTGACCCTCGGGGCCTGCGCAAAGTCAGACCAACATGTAGCAACAGAAAACGGGGGGTGCGGTGAAGGGGGCAGGGATTAATGATTTTAGCCGAACATCCGCAGCACCTATTGACTGCCCATCTGGACCACACATGGCACGTTGAGGTCCCGGGGCCAAATGGGCCCTGTGGATGTGCTCTGCTGGCCTGCTTCCATCCATCCATCCGTTTATTGGGCACTCACATGTGGCAAGGTATGGGAGTACATAAAAGTTACCTGTTCTCCTGGAACTTACATTCTAGCAGGGGGAGAGGAGGGAGGGACAGTCAGCAAACCAACAGCTCCCAGAAGCGCTAAGGGCTGTGTGCAGGCAAATAAAGCAGTAAGGGGACGGGGTGGGGCTGTGGAAGGGAGGTTGCAGTTGTGAACTGAGCAATCAGGCCTCCGTGAGACTCTAGAGGGCTGGGACCCTAGACTTAAAGGAGAGTGGGGGAAGCCAAGTGGATGGGGCGGGGGGGTGGGGTGGTGAGGGATTCCAGAAAGAGAAACCAGCCAGTGCAGACTCTGGCCGGTGAGTTCAAGAAGCAGCCAGGCGGCCAGTGTGGAGTAAGTGAAGTTCCGAGAAAGACCAGGGCCAGATTCTATGGGCCTCGAAGCCACTGTGCTCTGTGAACCCGGGGAGGGTTTTGAGCAGAGAGGAGACGTGCTCTGTTAGTGGTTTAAAAAACTTTCATTAAAAAAGATCCCCCCAAAAAGCTGGTACTTAGATACATACCTCCGGCCAGCAAACCACCCCTCCACGGATGCCCACTTGCCCTGCCCGCCCTCAGCCGCGCTGTGGCTCCTCCCCCTCCTCGCTGTGGTGCCCCAGGAGGGTCCCATCGGTGTCCCCACCCACCGACTTACCTTGCTGACTGTGGACGCCCTGTAGAAACGCTTCTCGCAGAGGCAACGCAAGATGACATCGATGGCCTTGCTGACCTGCTTCTGGAACTGGGGGTTCGGTTTCAGGTGGTCCTGGATGAAGCGGTCCAGGTCCTTGGTGCTGATGCGAGACAGATCCAAGGCCGTCCCCAGAGTACAGGGGATGGTGCTGGCTGTCCCTGAGGGGCCGGGAGCTGGGCGTGAAGGCTGCCTGCTCCCTGCACTTGGGTCCACGGCATCGAGACTGCTACTCTCCTGCGGCGTCCTCTGGGCAGAGTCTCGCTGGATGGGGTGATCCAAACCTGAGCACCCAGGACGTGGAAGGCCCTGGAAGTTTGTTGAAGGAGCTGTCTTACAAGCGAAGAGGCTTCTCCCTCCCTTCTCTCGCCAGCCCCCTCCCATTGTACGGTCAGGGTGACTGAGACTCAGAGAGAGAAAGCGAGAGGGTCACCGCTAGCCCCTAAGGCACCTTCGTGCAGATTAGATAGAGGCGCCCTTCCAGACGGGATAAATTACAAAAAGGTCCCCGGTGCCGGGCGGACACAGCGCGGTAAGCAGACGATAACAGCGTCACCGGAAAGGTTCCTCCAAGCAGGCTCAGCTTGGTGATCAGGTTGTGTTACATGCCTGCAGCCCCCACTTTTCAAGCCTGTCCCACACCCCAGGGCCCCAGCACACAGCAGATGCTCAGGAAACACCGAGTACACGAATTGCGTGCGTAACAAGGATCCTGGGAGCCCCTCACTCACGGGCCCCTCCCAGGGCTGCACAGCGCCCCCCGCCGCCTGCAGAAAACACGGGTGCTCATAGCAAGACTCTGCCTCTCGGGCCAGGAGATCCCAGTGCCATGCTGCTCCGTTCCCCACGTCCCACGTGGGGTCAGCCGGGTCCAGGATCACGGGCCTGCAAATCCAGAGGGACAAGAAGGTTCTGGTTAGCGAGATGGTCAGGATCAGGGGCTCCGAGGTCAAGCAGGCCTGGCTCCAATTCCAGCTCTTCTCCTTTCCAGCTGTGTGACCTAGGGCGGATGACTTACCTTCTCTGAGCCTCAGTTACCTTGTGGGGGGGCTGCCGTGGAGATTACGTCAGAGTCATGAGCCTCCACTCCGCACATTAGAATCATCAGACAGGAGCATCCACCCCCGGGGACTCAGAGTTACCCCCGCGACCAAGCAGTTTCATTCCCATGTGTCTAACGGTGCGGGCACACCGAAATGCGCGTGCAAGGCTGTTTAGAACAGCCTCATGGTAACAGCCCCGGAGTGGAAACCACCAAACCGTCCATGAGGAACAGGACGGAAAGCATATTGTGATAAATTCACACAATGCAAGTACTCTGCTCGGCAACAGAACGCAGTAAGCAACAGTAAGAACGCCCCACGGTTGGCGGTCTTTTCACAGATGGGTTCACTTTATAGAACGGCATCAAAATGTGCCCTTGGTACCTGTATGCTACGTGTCGCATAAAATGTTCACGTGTAAAATATGTTCACGCAAAAATCTTTTTTTTTTTAAAGGTTTACTTATTTTTGAGAGAGAGAGAGGGCGGAGGGGTGGGGGGGAGCGCTAGCAGGGGGAGGGGCAGAGAGAGAGGGGGAGACACAGAATCCCAAGCAGGCTCCAGGCTCTGAGCTGTCCTCACAGAGCCCGCGACATGGGTTTCCAGCTCACAAACGGAGAGATCATGACCTGAGCCGAAGGTGTCGCTTAACGGACTGAGCCACCCAGGTGCCCCTAGAAAAATCTTTTTTTTTTTTTTTTTTAATTTTTTTTTTTTCAACGTTTATTTATTTATTTTTGGGACAGAGAGAGACAGAGCATGAACGGGGGAGGGGCAGAGACAGAGGGAGACACAGAATCGGAAACAGGCTCCAGGCTCCGAGCCATCAGCCCAGAGCCTGACGCGGGGCTCGAACTCACAGACCGCGAGATCGTGACCTGGCTGAAGTCGGACGCTTAACCGACTGCGCCACCCAGGCGCCCCTAGAAAAATCTTTTTAAAAACGCCCCCTAGTGACTGTCATTTCCCTCTGGGGCTGAATCCACTGAATTAGTAAGCGCACAGCGTGTGGCTTTGGCCCCCACGCAGGCCTCCGGGAGAGGAGACCTGTTGAATCATTGATCATTGTTAATTATCTCCTGCGGCCCAAGCCCAGGAGAGTGGGGACAGGGGGGTGATGGGAGGTACCTGGGTCTCTTGAGCTGGTACCGCAAGAACCACCTGACCGCAGGGTCCTCGAAGCCGTAGTTGAGGGTCCAGAAAACACACAGGTGCTGATACTGACCGATCAGGCCCAGGACGGTGCGGAGGCCTTGGGCCAGGCTGAAGGTCTCCTTCCCACAGCCCTGCTCCCAGGCGAAGATGGTCAGCAGCTCCAGGGCATAGGCTGGAGGCAGCTCCTCCCTCCTCACCTCCCCCTGGCACACCTGTAAGAGGGGAAGGGGAGGGGAAAGAGAGCGCTCCCTGGAGAACTTCGCCGGAGCTCTCAGTCTGGGGGGTGCAGAGCCCGCCCACCGGGACGCAGGCGAAGCCTGAGACGAGATGCCGTGTTCCAGGAACAACCTGCCGCGTCTCAGCTGCCCTCGCTCCTGGGGCTTCGGCCAAGCCTCGGGCGTATGCGATGCGAGCCTCTGGGACTGGGGAGCAGTCAGAGAGAGGCCGGCGGGTGGGCAGTCCGAGGCTGCTGCTCATCCTCCAAATGAGCGAATGGCAGAACTTTCCAGGGCCATACAGCGAGTCGTTGGCTGAACGAGATCCGGAATCCAGGATCTCCTCCCCCCAGACTTGCTTTATGATGAGTGGTCCACCAGAAAGACCAAGCCGTGTGCCCAAAGATCTTGGGGGGGAGGGGGCCTGTTCCCTCATCTCCAGGCACAGGCTGGGCACCCCTTCTTCAATACACAACAGTCTGTCGACAGACATGAATGTTTCGGGGGTGGGGGTCATTCCTGAGGCTGAGGCGGGAAGCGTACAAACTCCGCGTTACTTCATACCATAGATAAAATATTCCAGAGAGTTCAAAGCCCTGAACCCACATGAAAAGAAAACTTTAGAACCTTCAGGAAGGAAATATGGGAGAAGAATTTTAGAAAGTCAGGATAGGGGCGTCTGGGTGGCTCAGTCGGTGAAGCGCCCGACTTCGGCCCAGGTCACGATCTCGCGGTTCGTGAGTTCGAGCCCCGCGTCAGGGGCTCGGGGCTGACAGCTCGGAGCCCGGAGCCTGCTTCGGATTCTGGGTCTCCCTCTCTCTCTGCCCCTCCCCCGCTCACGCTCTGTCTCTGTCTCTCTCAAAAATAAATAAACATTAAAAAAAATTAAAAAAAAAAAAAGTCAGGATAGGCAAAGCCTACTTACACAAGACGCACCAAGTACAAATCACACACGAAAAAGATGAACACACCTGATTACATTAAAATCCCGACATTTTCCGTGACAAAAGACCTAAGAACAAAACGGAAGTCCCAGCCTCGTCCTGGGAGAACAGATTGCATTATGTTAACTCAGTAAGAATTAGCACCCAGAATATGTAAAGAGCTCCAACAAGCCAACAAGGAGAAAACAGCTAGCCCAGAAGAAAATAATAAACCAATGATATGAACAGGCATATCTCCCTAAAGAGAAACACGAGTGGCCACGAAACATAAGAAAATATTCTCGCCATCGCGAAATCGCAAATTCCAACAGTCCTATGCCTGGGGGGAGGACCCTCCGAAGCCACCTTACCTGGCGGAACCAGTGCTTCACCAGCAGGATCAGGTTCTTCAGCTTGGCCGGGCGAACGTTCACGAAGTTCCTCCGCAGCTCCGCGAAGCAGGCCGAGTGCTCGCCCCCCTGGCAGCCGCTGTCGAGGAGGCTGGAGTAGATCTGGGGCTTGGGTTTGACATCGGAACTGAGCTGTCCTGTGGGAGTGAAGTGCTGTGCGTCAGGAAGGGTTCCGAGGCACAGGATGGAGAGCCGGGGTCGGGGGGAGGAGGGTAGTTTGGTGGAGGCGGGTATCCATGAGCATGGGGGCTGGAGGATGAGGAAGAGAGCCTCGAGCTTCTCAGGGGGCAGGGAGGAAAGCTCTAGACCCGAAGGAAGAGCCCCTTCCTTCCAAATGGCCAGGCAGCCCCCAGGCCCGGCTGCATTCCAAGCCAGCTACATAGGAAGGATGCTTCCAGCTGAATCAGGAGTACCTAGAACCTGGTAGTTCTTCCCTCCCTGAGGTTCCCTCAGGCAGTACAAAAATGCCACTGCACATACCTTTAATTGGTGCCAGAGGGGAAAGGCACGGTGCTGGGGAAACTGTAAGGCAAAGGATTCTGAGCCCTTGGCAATGATTGTTAATATTTTTTTAGTGCTTGCGACACTAACGTTTCACACCGAGTGCCGCGTCTCCCCACCAAAACCCCATCGGGCAACTTGCCTTCACTTCATCTTACAGCTGCGGACACTGAGGCACAGAGAAATTCAGGGCTCTGCCCCTGGTCACAGAGCTGGCAAGTGACGGACACAGGACTGGAAGTTAAAGCTGGCTGCCTTTGCGGCGTGGGCCTTTCCCGCCACCGCTTCCTGTGGGCCTGGCCTGGGAAAAGGAAACGCGCTCCATAATTTCCCAGGTTCCCCCGACATCGCTTACTTGCTGTGCGGCTTTGGGTGAGTTACCGTCCATCTCTGTGCCTCAGTGCCCCTCTTAGGAAAAGGGAAGACAAGACAGTACAGACCTCATAGGTTTGTTCTGAGGAATTAATGAGATGAAACAGGTCAAGTGCTTGTTGGAGTCGAGCATTGAGTAAGCAGTAGCCGTTATGATTAATATACGTGTACCGAGCGTGGGAGAGTGTGGCTGTCCGTCAGGACGTTGTAACCTGGATAAGTTCAAGAGAGCTGTCTCCCAGGACATCATGGTTAATAAGAAGAACACTGATAATGGGAAATAGTAATAATAATAATAATAATAATAATAATAGAAAGAAGGACAGCAAGCACTCATACAGCCCCATCATGTGTCAAGTTCATCACAGGTATTCACGGACACAGTCTTTCCAAACACTCTGCAAGATGGATTACTACGGTCCCATTATATTTAACCTCATTTTACAGATGTGAGCACAGGGGCACATTATATATACTATATCATAAATCAAGCATGGATATACTATCAAGGGGAGCGCAAAAATCATATTAATGCTTTTCAGATGAAATACAAGATTTTGCAGAATGCTGGCCTTGTCCCCAAGCCCCCTGAGGCCAGGCGGCTGTGCCTTCCCCCTGGGGTATTTCTGGAAGGGCCGAGCAGCACTGTTCTCGGCAGTGGCTGAAGGAACGTCTCCCCGGCTGATCCAGGAGGAACCGGGCTTTCTTGGCCCACACTCAATGCGTGTAGTCAGGAAACGAGAGCCCAGAGAGGGATGCTCAGGCCACACAGCAGGCTGGTGGCAGGGTTAGGACTGGAAGTCCGGTCCTACTCCTAAGGATCTTGCCCCCGACCCTGGAATGGGTCAGGCACCCCTCACCCAGAGCGTCGAAGGCGGGCACCAGGCTGACATCCATCCAGTTTTCGAGGTCCGTGGATGCCAGTCGGAACCGTAGGACCCTGGCCGCGTCCTGCTCGGGAAACTCAAAGCTCAGACCGGGGATGGGTTTCTGCCACCAGGATTCTAGCAGGACCCGCATCTCGTTGAGGATCTCTGCACGGCGAACGCCCTGGTCCTCGTAGCTCTTGAAGCAGTTGAGGAAGAGGACAAGTTCAGAATCACAGCCACCCCTCAGAGCTGTGCCCCGGCCAGAGGAGCCTCCCTGTGAAGCAAAAAACAATTCAGAATTCTGCACTCTTCGATTCTGGTGACCGAGTGGGCTGGTAGGCAACCTGAGCGAACCACGCGGGTGTGGGGGGAGACGGTGGCCACACAGCCCCTGGCATTTGAAGCCATGCAGAAATGCAGGCCGAGGAAAGCCAGGCCTGAGTTTTCAAGAAAGGCATGTTTTATTTGTAAATCCATATATCTCTAAGTGTTGGCCACTAACTTCAAAAAGGTTTTGTTAATTTATAATTTAAAAAAAAAAAGTTTTTTTAGGGGCGCCTAGGTGGTTCAGTAGGTTAACTGTCCGCCTTCAGCTCAGGTCATGATCTCACGGTTTGTGGGTTCAAGCCCCGCATCAGGCTCTCCGCTGTCAGCACAGAACCTGCTTCGGATCCCCCGTCTCCCTCTCTCTCTGCCCCTCCGCTCCTCTCTTTCCCTCTCAAACATAAACAAACATTGAACAAAAGCTTTCATTAAAAATGCTGGTGAAACAAATTCTGCTTTGCAGAACACATGTTCTCGGCTTTTGCCTGGGATCAGTTCAAAACCATGATATGACTTGCTGAATGTCCGGGACCTTTCTGACGGGTGTTTCTTTCTGCAAAGCCGTCAGCGAAGGACCTGCGAAGGAAACTCCCATGGTGAGAGTCTCTACCCTGTGCCTGGAGCTCTGTCAAATGTCTGACACCTGTAATCTCACTTCCAGGCAGTCCCTGTGATGTGGTTACACGTGGTTACATGAGCCTCGGGGCTGTGAAGTGAGTTAACACGACCTGGATAAGCCAAGAACCAGATTAGCCTTCCAGAGGGCATCTCCCCCACCGAGCTGGGATGGCGAATTATCCCAATGGCATCCCAGGTTTTTTTTTTTTTTTTTACTGCCAGCTCCTCACATGGGGGGGGGTGCCAACAAAGGGGGAACAGGGCAGAGCACGGAGGAATATTGTAAACCGAGCATTTCCTGCCTGTTTTGCAGCTGATCATCTCATGGAAGCTCCCTAACAAGCCTGAGAGGAAGGTACTGTTACCGCTCCCACTTTACAAACGAGGAGATGAGGAAACGAAAGTCCAGAGAGGTTGCTCACCGACACCTGACTCAGAGAAGGCACCGTACTGGAACCTGGGAGGTCAGCTCAGAAGACTGGGCTCCAAGCCTCCATTCTTCCTGCACCCCTCCCCATCGATGAATTCCCTTAAAAATACTTATTTTATTGTGCACGTTTCTAAACCTACACAAAAGAAGAGCGGGGTTTTTAAGGAAGTCTGTTGCCACATGTGCTCCATGTATGTTTTTATTTTAGACAATTTTTTGATGTTTACTTATTTTTGAGAGAGAGAGAAAGAGCATGAGCAGGGGAGGGGCAGAGAGAGAGAGGAAGACACAGGATCCAAAGCAGGCTCCAGGCTCTGGGCCGTCAGCACGGAGCCCGATGTGGGACTTGAACCCACAAACTGTGAGATCATGACCTGAGACACTTAACCAGAGCCACCCAGGCGCCCCATCTCCTTCTGGGATTTGTAAAGAAATTTCAGCCTTTGGCCACGCCACCGGGAGACGGAGACGTTTTTGGTGGTCACAGCTGGGGCAGGAGAGCCCCTTCCTGTTGGCCCTGGGCAGGGGTGGAGACGGGAGAGGGCGGTCCTTCTGACAGGACTACAGAGGTCAGCCACCCCTTCTTTGCGTTCTGGTCCAACTAGAAGCCCCAGGCTCATCTTGCACATTATTCCAGCCCTGGAATTGGCCGTTCTCCAAGGAGTCTTTTCCGCAGGGAGTAGCATCGGAAGACTGGAAAGGTAGCTCATGGCCCTATACCCACCTTATCACTGCCTCTTCAAAGCTTTGAATGATCCGAAGCCATAAGCTAAAGTCAACCACAAGAACTGTCCCAGGCTTTCCAAGAAAGCTGAGGATTGCCAGAGCTTTAGAGACTCTTAAACTATTGCTCCAAAGAAATTCGTCCTTTCCACCTCAAAGGCAGAAATCTGCCTCCACGTTTCCTAGGCTGCAAGCCTCTCCTTCTTTCCCACCTCCCAAGCTAAGACTCAGCCCCAGGAAACCACCAGCTGCTCTGGGGCCGTCCCTTGCCCTGTGTCTCCATCCCTTCCCTGAGAAGCTCCAAGTCCCCTCTACCCCAGCCAAGTTCCTTCGTTGCAGCCCTAGAGCCCCTGAGTTTGTGCTGAGGACACAGAAGCTGATGCCTGTCCCCTGCCTGAGCCTGTGGGCATCCTGAGGTCACAGCAGCAGGAAGGCATTTAAGTGACAAAACGTGGCCTGGGGCAGTGGCTCACCCACCCACAGTCCCAGTTTCCCCAGTCGTAAAACAGGAGTAATAATCCCTACCTCGTTGAATGTGAGGATTCAGCGGGATGACTCATTTAATGAGACAATGTTCATTGTTACTGGGCGGTTTCGCAGTAAATTAGGCTCCGTGGCTATTGGAGAAATACTAGGGTTTCTGCATCTTTAGGGTCAGGCATAGTGTGAGGACTGGAGTCCGTTTGGACTGGGTAAACGACTGAGTGAGTGAGCGAGTGAACGAATGAATGACTGAATGGAGGCAGCCTGTAAGAGCACAGATGCAAGAATCAGACGACCTGGCCTTGAATCTTGCCGGGCCTCTTACAAGCTTTGGACACATCATTTCGTCGCTCCGTGCCTCAGTTTCCCATGCGCCAGGTGGGGTTAATAGTACCCACTTGGCCGGGCTGTGGCGTGCAGTGTATTTTCAGGGCGCTTAGATCAGCGCTGGCGCACCGCAAGCGTGCCTCCAAAGTGTCAAAGAAACGAATGGAAAGAGCTGATACAAACCGTCCGGGGCCACATGGCCCGCGGCAATGGGTTGTTCCCGTTTACAGGTGAGCTCTCCCCCCTGCCCCTGCCCCTGCCCCTGCCCCCTGCGCGGCGCCTACCTTGGCGGTTTTCAGCACCCTCCAAGGCTGGGCAGCGGCGCGGCCCCCGCGCTCCCGCAGGAAGGCCCCCAGGGCGCCCAGGGCGCGCCGCGCAGCCGCCACGAATTCGGCGGACGGCTGCAGTCTGCGGGCCACCAGGTTGTCCAGCGCGGCGGCGGGGGTGCGGTACACGTCCATGTCCACGGCCGGCTGCCCTCCCGCGCCGTCCGCGCGCGCTCCCCGCTGCCCGCGGCGCCCCGACCTGGGCTCTGCGCGGGGCGGGAGGGCAGGGGGTGGGGCTGCCGCCCCAGCCTCCCCGCCGCCGCCGCGCCCCGCGTCCCTGCTCCCCAGCCTCGCAAGCGTTCCGCCCCTCTCCCGCTTTCGGTTTCGGTTTCGTTTCTCTCCAGCAGCTCTGGGCTCTCGCACCCATTTCCGGGTTCCCTTCCCAGCCGAGTTTCGTTTTTCGGCCTCCCGGCTCCCAGCACTGGGTCCGCCTTCCCTGCACCCCCCCCCCCCCAGCTCCGATGCACTGAACACACCTGAACAAAAAGCCTCGGCAGCAGCGGGTCCACAGAGCACCGTCGCGTACCCTGGAAGCATTGAAGAAACGTGCAGGATTTACACGCGAGGACACGGTCACGCCTGGTGGCCTGGAGGAGGTTCACCCAGAGAGCACCCCGCTAGCTCTCTGCCTGAAGGGGGCGTTCTGAGCACCGCTAGTAATGGAGGACCTTTTGCACAACGCTTGTCCCTCGCTGCTTTACACGTCCACCCATGGCGTTCCATCCTCCCGACAGCCAGGCGCTATTATTACCACACCCGTTTGATGGACGGAGTTAAGGTACAGAGAATCTAGGCACCTCGGCCAAGGTCACATACGTAGCTGGAAAATTGTCAGACTGGATTCGAACCCAGCACACGCTGTCAGTACTGCGCTGTGTTCTTACAGGAGCGCCTGTTCTTACAGGAGTATACAAATAATTTACACGTTTAATGCAATTCCAAAATGTTTAGAATCCCAATTTTTAAAACTTCAGACATACTCTGAAGTCCTGCCTGGAAGAAGAATTCTTTTAAAAAGGAGAAACGGGGAAGGAAGATCAGTATACCATGGCATCTCACGCAACGTTGCATAGCAAGGTGTTATAAAGCTCCCAGAGTTAGATCCCTTTGGGACCGGCGCAAAACTAGGCGGAGAGTAAGCAGCAGAGTGGAGACCTGAAGCTACCGGGGGTTTCTATTGTAAGGGTTAAATTGTAGTGTAGGGCTAATGCTTAGCTTGAAAAATAACAGCTTTGTGTTGACATTGAAGGTTAAGAGATAACAGCCTTGCTTTACTCTTATAAATTACGCCTCATACTCTTGTAAATTAGGCTTCACCAATTAAGGAAGCAAAAGTTCAAAGAAAAGAGCATCAGAGGCAGGGTCAAGGAGATCCACTGGTTGCAACTTAGAGGCAGAAAGTCTAAAGTAAACACCTCATTAGGCAACTGTTTCTAACTCATCTGGAAATTGTTTCTTTGTTCTGTTCCCAGGTGATGATAAAACGATGTGATCGGTTATAAAAACTCTGTACCCCGGCTGTTCGGGGCCGCACTCTTATCAAGAGTGTTGGTCCCGATCGGTCGGCCTTGCCTCTCATTGTAATAAACTTTGTTGTGACTGTCACTGGTGCCTGTAGCATTCTGTTTCAGGAGTCGTGTGGATGCAACACTATCTTCACATCTGTCCTCGACCTTTCTGGCGGGTTCGCTGCGGCTCCTCTATCCAGAGGACCAGAAGGTGAGCTCTTTCCCAGGCTCCGCCCATGCCACCGTCCAACCCCCCCTCCCTATCCCACTCAAAAATTCTTTAGTCCTCTGTCCCATACGCTCAGGGATCCAGCAGTCACTCTGTCTGGGGTAGCAATGAATGTGAACAAGGACTTTCTGAAGTCTGCCTTAACCTCTAGGAAATAGATGGGGTCGGAGGGTGAACTGCAGAGCTCATAGCGAACCAGAGGAAGAGAGGGCAGGCTACTGGGGTGGACACCTGGTTTTCTACTTCGGGTAGCGAGCGCCACATCCCTGGGAGGTATTCAGTTGCAGGAAGACGCCCATTTTGTAGGTTTGATATTGTGGAGGGGATTCAAGCCGGGTGCCCTCAGCCATCAGGTCATGCTTTCAAGCTCTCCTATTAATCAGTCGTCTCCCTGACTCACAGGTCACTTGAGAAATCCTCCATTTGTCAGGGCGCCTGAGTGGCTCAGTCGGTTGAGTGTCCGACTTCAGCTCAGGTCACGATCTCACGGTTCGTGGGTTCGAGCCCCCTGCTGGGCTCTGTGCTGACGGCTCAGAGCCTGGAGCCTGCTTCGGATTCTGTGTCTCCCTCTCCCTCTGCCCCTTCCCTGTGCGCGCTCTCTCTCTCTCTCTCTCTCAATAAATAAATAAATATTCATTTAAAAAAGAAAGAAATCCTCCATTTGAGATAGTATGCTGAACGCACATTCGCGATCCCACCAAAATGACAGCAAAGATATGTTAAAAGTGTCCTGCAACTCAACAGGTGGGAAATCAAGAAAGATCACCGTCAAGGGACCAGGACAGCTGAGGTGTGTTGAGGAGGGAGAAAGGGAAGGGTCAAGACCGGATGAAGACGGGGGACCCATCTCGTACACAAGCTGTCAACTGCCGCCCTAGACTCTGGAAATCACAGGGAAGAGGTGAACACATTGGATCATGCTGCCGGATGCTAAGTAGAGGCCCCGCGGGCGAACTGGGGTCTTGTGGGACGCCCGAGACAGATGGGGGCTGGAGGAAGTAGGCCGTGTTGGCCTGAAACACGGGAGGGAGAAAGTGCTTCTGCAGGGCAGGAAGGGCTCTGAGGAGCTCGGGGGAGGGGCCCTGACGTGTCACAGACACAGGGGTGTGCAGGGAGGGCTTCGTGTGGGGGGGGTGGGGGTGTTTGGGAGCGCTCACTCGGGGCTTCAAAGGTGGCACGAGGTTAAAATTCACCTTCCTTTTTTCAAATTTTTTAAATTAAAAAAATTTTTTTTTACTGTTTATTTATTTTTGAGCGAGAGAGAGAGAAGAGAGGGAATCCGAAGCAGGCTCCGGGCTCCTAGCTGTCAGCACAGAGTCCGACATGGGGCTCGAACTCATGAACTGTTGCGATCATGATCTGAGCTGAAGTCAGACGCTCAACCAACTGAGCCACTCAGGTGCCCTGTCCCCCCCGCCGCCCCCAACCAAATCACCTTCTTTTGAGCCAGGGGTGAGGTGGGAGGGGCTGGGAGCATAGAGGGGTGGGCCTCAGCATCAATTCTGAGCATCAATCCAGCATCAATCAGTTTATTGCAAAAAGAATTGATAAAGTCAGAGAATTCAGAAGAGTATAAAGATCGCTTGAAATGTTATAATCAAATACACTCTCTGCAACATTTAGGTCTTCCAGGAACCAAATGCTACAAAGTGCAATTAAAGAGAACGTACTGAGGACAGTAAAATAGAAACAGATATGTAGGAATAATATGACAGAGGATGTGAAAGACCCACGCAGTGGCATATTACAATGGTTACAGCATCATCAAAGACGATTAAAATAAAAAGGACGATTAAAATTAATAAGGACACACTCCAAGTTCATGGATGGGGATTCTCAATAGAACAACAGCATCTTTCTTCCTAAACTAATGTATGTAATTCCAGTCAAATGCCTCCCCATATTTTGGGTGGGACTTCACACATCGAGTATAAATTAACATAGAAAAGGTCAGGAGAAGGCTTTTGTGGGTTTCCCCCCAATATAAGATTTTTTAACAAATGTTTATTTTTGAGAGAGACGGAGTCAGAGCGTGAGCAGGGGAGGGGCAGAGAGAGAGGGAGACGCAGAATCCGAAGCAGGCTCCAGGCTCTGAGCCGTCAGCACAGAGCCTGACGCGGGGCTCGAACTCACGGACTGTGAGATCATGACCTGAGCCAAAGGCAGACGGTTACCCGACTGAGGCATCCAGGTGCCCCTCCTGTAATAGAAGATTTAGTCTTTAATCCGTTTTGACTGGCTTTTCATGTATAGTGTAAGATAAGGGTCTAGGTCATTCTTTTGCGTGTGGGTGTCCCATTTTCCCATTGCCATTTGTTGAAGGCTTAGCCTTTCCCCATTGTGTATTCTTGGCAAATTGCTGAAGGTCAGTTGACTATATGTGAAGTGCAGGCAAGACAAACAAAACTGGACAAGAGGGACGACATCAAACTGAAAAGCTTCTGTGCAGCAAATGAAACCGTCAACGGAGGAATAATGCAACCTATGGAAAAGGAGAAAATATTAGCAAACCGTGACTCAGATAAGGGGTTCCTCTGCAAAATCATTAGGTGCTCCTACCACTCAGTAGCAAAGACACTAATAGCCCAATTTAAAAATGGGCCAAGGACTCGAGAAGACTTTTTTCCGAAGAAGACCACAAATGGCCAACAGGTGTATGAAAAGATGCTCACCATCGCTAATCATCAGGGAATTGTAAATCAACACCGTAGAGCTATGACTTCACACCAATTAGAATGGCTGTTCCCGAGCAAACGAGAGACGCGAGTGTTGGTGAGGAGGTAGAGAACACGGAACCTTTGTGCACTGTTGGTAGGAAGTCAAGATGGCACAGCCATCACAGGAAAGTATGGGAGTTCCTCGAAAAATAAAAAACAGGGGCGCCTGGGAGGCTCAGTCGGTGAAGCATCTGACTCCAGCTCAGGTCATGATCTCACAGTTCGTGGCTTCGAGCCCTGCGTCGGGGCTCCGTGCTGACAGTGCAGAGCCTGCTTCAGATCCTCTGTCTCCCTCTGTCTCTGCCCCTCCCCTGCTCATGCTCGCTCTCTCTCAGAAATAAACATTAAAATGAATAAAAAATAGTACTACTGTATGATTGATGTGGCTTTTCAATTAATCTACTGATGACTGTAACATTGTTTATAATCATGAAACACTTTCAGAAGATGACACAAGTTGGGAATGCAAGCTGGTGCAGCCACTCTGGAAAACAGTATGGAGGCTCCTCAAAAAAGCTAAAGGTAGAACTCCCCTACGACCCAGCAACTGAACGACTAGGCATTTATCCACAGGATACAGATGGGCTGTTTCGAAGGGACACGTGCACCCCCATGTTTATAGCAGCACTATCGACAAGAGCCACAGGATGGAAAGAGCCCAAATGTCCATCGATGGATGAATGGATAAAGATGGGACAGACACACACACACACACACACACACACAATGGAGTATTACTTGGCAATCAAAAAGAATGAAATCCTGCCATTTGCAACTACGTGGATGGAACTGGAGGGTAGGATACTAAGTGAAATTAGTCAGAGAAAGACAAAAATCCTATGACTTCACTCATATGAGGACTTAAAGAGAAAAAACAGATGCACATAAGGGAAGGGAAACAAAAATCATATAAAAACAGGGAGGGGGACAAAACAGAAGAGACTCTTAAATATAGAGAACAAACTGAGGGTTACTGGAGGGGCTGTGGGAGGGGGGATGGGCTAAATGGGGAAGGGGCAGTAAGGAATCTACTCCTGAAGTCATTGTTGCACTACATGCTAACTAATTTGGATGTAAATTTTAAAAAATAAAAAATAAAATTGAAAAATAAATAAAAGAAAAAAAATTTTTAAAAAAGAATCAGCAAAAAAAGAAAAAACCTCCTAGGATTCTGATAAGAGTTGCTTTGAATCTATAGATCAATTTGGAAAGAATTGACATCTGAACCATATTAAGTCTTGCATTACATCATACAGTATATCTCTCCATTTATTTAGGTCTTCTTCAATTTATTGTGGAAATCTTGTGTACTTTTCAGGGTATAGATCATGCACACTTTTGTCAACTTTATCCCTAATTTACATATGTCCAATTTCCAATCTTTTTGCCAGTATGTAAAAACCCAATCAAATAATTTTGTATATTGGCTTGTATCTTGCAACCTTGCGAAGTTCATGTGTTAATTTTAGTAGCTTTCTGAAGATTCCACCAGCTCTCTACATAAGCAATCACACAGTCTGTGAATAAAGACGGTTTTACTGTTTTCTCTCCAAAAAAAAAAAGGTGACACAAGTGGATTATCCACTTAATTATGGTATAGTGCAATGCAGCCATTGTATGTGATAGCCCAAATTTCCTACTCAGCATAGTGATAATTATGACACATGTGACAAAGCAGGTAACAAAACCAGGTAGGGAGTAGAATCCCATTTTTATAAAAACACCACATACACAGGGAGACAGGGAGAGTCAGAGACAAGGCTGAAGAGACAGGTCCCAAGTGTTCACAGGTTGGCGGAAGGGACCACGGAGTGTTTTTCTTTCTTTCTTCCTTCCCCCTCCCCTCCCTCCTTTCTTCCCTTCCTTCCTTCCTTCCATTCGTTCTAATGATTTCTTTACTTCGCTAATGTTAAAGACAATAACCAAATAATGTCATGAAAAAGAAATGACGTTTGTGGGTTCAAGCCCCACATTGGGCTCTGTGCTGACAGCTTGGAGCCTGGAGCCTGCTTCGTATTCTGTGTCTCCCTCTCTCTCTGCCCTCCCTCACTCATGCTCTCTCTCTCTCTCTCAAAATAAATAAACATTTAAACAAATTTTAAAAATTATCAGTTGTCAGGCATGTGACGTTCTTCTGTTCGTGTGTGTGTGCGCGAAGTCTCCGAGACCAGGTATGTGCATTACACACTCACTCGCAGCACACCTCGATTTGGACCAGCTGCGGTTCAAGGGCATAACAGCCACATGTGTCTGGAAGCTACCGCATCGGACAGGGCAGTTCTAAAAACTTTCCTAGATGATCAGAAGTGTAGACAGAGGGTGAATCAGAACTGCTGGTCCTAGGATTATTTGTAATTGAAAATTAGAAGGACCCAAAGTGATCTAATTATTACCAGGTTCCATGCAAATGTTGGTCTATGAGGCAAGGATTTTTCGTCTGCTCTGTTCATTGCCGTGTTCCCAGCATCCAGAACAATGCTTGGCACACAGCAGGCACCCAATACACGTTTCCGGTTGAATCGGTTCATGTATACACACATGTAATACGCAGATACACTTCTCGATGGTGTGATTTGCAGTGACTAAACATCCAACACACGGTATTTGCTCTTCTTTTTATTGTTACTGACGAGAAATTGGACTAGAACTCTCCTACTAGGAAGACAGAATACAGTTAAGGCTCTCTGGTTGTCTCTCAGAGAACATTGTCAGAGATCAGGCTGGGGTAGGGTGGGGCTGCAGGGAACGTCATCTATGATGGGTTGAAAGACCACTGAATGGGGGAACAGTGGGGGCCAGGAAACCTGGATTCGGGTCTGAAGTCTGACACCCATTCACCGCTGCTTTGGGGGCCGTCTTCTGCTATCTGGATCAAGGGACCCCCCCCCCACCTCCAAAATGAGGGGGCTGATCTGGATGATTCTGGAGCCCTTCCTCCGAAGATGGGCTGGCATTCAGAGGATGGCACACGTCCAGTCATCTTCCTTCTGGGGAACGGATGCTGCCAGGCCCGTGCTGAGGTTCACAGAGGGTGCAGGACGCCATCCATAATCATGGTGCTGATATGTCCTGTGTTCACAGGTAAACCAATCGTTTGGATAGTTTTCTTCAGGCTAAAAGGGTAAAGCACATGATCACATTGCAGAGCTGATCCTTCCCCCTTGGCACTGGGTCTCAGTGAGCATTTACAGTGTCACAGGCCACCCGGATCCCCCTGGAGGACGGACAAACAAGTCCCAGCTGCTGGGGAGGTGGGCAGCAGACAGACCCCTGGCCTTCAGGGCCGCCTCGGCTGCAGAAAGCCCCATGTCCAAGGCGATGCCCATTCCTGAGTTGCCCACATTCAGTGACTGGTCCACGGGGGGGGGGGGGGGGGGTCTAAAGGGCTGACCACCCCAGACTGCGGCAGGGCAACTCTGAAGGCCACGGAGCCCCAGGACTCCCCCTCGGAGGGGCTGGCCGAGACTCACATACGGGCACACCCCCAGCTGGACTTCTCCCTGCGCCCACACCTGCTTCCTCCCCCTCCTTTCCACACTTGTTGGCTCCGATGGTTCTCCCCGAAAACACTCCTTCCCCGAAAACCTTCCTTCCCCGGGGAACCCACCTACAACGTCATCACCGTCACCTGCTGTGCAAAAGACTACGGCCCTGGTGTGGGGGGTGGGGCAGAGATCCAAGTTCAGGCCCTTCTGCCTCTTCCCGGCTGTGTGGCACGCCCACGTCCCTCAGCAGTGCGCAGTCTCCCGTGTGTGGGATGATACGCGTGGGGACGCTGCAGTGCACGGCGGGCTGAGCGCTGGCACCGGAAGCCACGGACTTTGGATCTCCGCTCCACCGCGGGACATGTCCTTGAGCAGGTGATTCTCTGAGCCCCTCTTCTCATAGGTAAGATGGGAGTAGGAAACACGCCTCAAAGGGTGTTGTTTTCATGAAATAATGTAGCCATCCGTTTGGGACAGAACCTGAGCCCAGAGCAAATATTCACTAAGCGGTGGCTGTTATTGTTTATTATTATTCGCAGAGGAAGGAGCCCACGGGGGGGCTGTTGGAAGAGTTGCCTCCGGCCGGGGTAGTGGTAGCTAAAGAATGAACTCTGGACAAGGGATATGCAAATCCCAGGAGCCCGGCGAAACGGGGCTAAGATGACGGAGAAAATGGGGCGTATCCTGAAACTCTATGACTAGGGGACCCTAGTAGCAAGAGGCCACTTCTTTGGCGAGAACGTTCTCCAGCAGCATGCGACACACGGTGCGGAGGAGGTGGGGAGGGGGGGTGAAGGACAGCAGAGGGGAAGCCGCAAATCACCTGCACGTTCCACGAGACCACCGGAGACCCATCCCTGTTGGTAAAGCATGGGTAACCCAGCCAGACTCTGGCCTCTTCTGCCAGCCGCTGCCAGCTGTACCGGTCTTTACCGGCCACGTTTCCTGTAGGGTCGGCCGGGTCCAGAATCACAGGCCTGGAGAGGAACAGTGAGAGAGGGACAGGTGAGGAGTTAGGGCTGTGTCTGGGGGATGAGAGCCTCCTGGCCCAGGCTGGGACTCAGGGCGGGAGTGGGGGGGGGCGCTGTTCCCCCGGGGGCGTGTCCTGACTGCCCTGCCCCCATGGCGGGTGGTGGGCAAGGGGAGAAAAAGCCTGGCCCTTGGGTCTGACAGGCCTGGGTTTGAATCTCCCTTCTGCCCTTTAGTCGTTTGCTCTTGGGCAGGTCAGTTGACCTCTTTAAGCCGATTTGCTCACCTGTGAAATGGGGAGAGCAGAGGACACCTGTCTCATAGGACATGATGTGAGGGTGGAGACAGAACGTGGGAAATGTTCCGCACAGGACTCGGAACGTAGCAAGAGGTCGGTACACGTTAGCTGTAAGGACCGTAATTTTTTGCTTACCATATCAGAATGCGTTCGTCTTGCCGCAAGCTCTTAATCCCTCGGAGCAACGAGCATTGTTGCTGTAGCTGTTGGTATTTTACTCGTGTTTTTGTTAAGGTTTAGGCAAGCTCCTTACTTCTCAGAACCTCAGTTTGTCCACCTGTAAAGTGGCTACATACTGCCTGCCTCACAGGGCGGGAGGCTGTAGGTTCAATCAGATGGGCAGTAGGAAAATGCTCAGCACGATGACTGGCCAGAGAAGATGAGCCGTGAGCACGGAGCCCTCCCCCTCCCCCCAGTTCCAAGGTGCCACAGGGCACCAGGGGTTCCTTTCTGTGGGGAGCCGACCCACGTGGAGGTGTAGGGTACCTGGATTTATTAAGTTGTCTCTTCAGGTACTGTTTAATGGTAGGGTTTTCAAAGTCGTAATAATTTGTCCAGTAGATGCAAAGCTCCCGGTAGTTCAGGACTAATACCAAGACGGTCTGGAACCCCCGAGCGGTGCTGAAATCTGTCTGCTTGTTCCCGCGCTCCCAGGCGTAGACGGTCAGGAGCTCCAGGGCGTACTGGGGTGGGAGTGGCTTCCCAAGCTTCTCCTTGCACTGAGGAGGGGGGAAAGACCATCAGAAACATGCACTTGTCCCGTCGTGGCACAAAGCACATCTCCCAAGGGCCAAATCCGGCCTGCCATCTGCTTTTGTCAATAACATTTCCTTGAAGCCAAAGCCACGCCCATTCATCTGTGTGTAGCCTGTGGCTGCTCTCCTGCTACAAAGACAGAGCTGGCTGGTTGTGGCAGAGACCACGTACATAGCCCCCAGAGTCTGAAATGGTCACTACCTAAGGCATTTCGGAAAAATTTTACTGACTCCTGGTTAAGAGCTTGAGCTCTGGATTATGCGTGAGGTGGGTTCGAGTCCTGCATCCACCAGTGTCCAATTCCGAGAAGACAACTTAGACTCTTGGAGCCTCGTTATTCTTACCTGCCAGGTGAGGGGTAATAATACCACCAACCCCAAAAGGATACCGTGACAATTAACTGAGAGGAAGAACTTGAAGTGTTCCTAAGAGCCAAACAAAAGTCCCTTTGGAGTAAGATCGCTAACCCAGAGCGTCAAATGATTTCACAAAGAATTTATAAGTATCATGACCTGCACGTAAATAACCATGTACACGAGGAAACGAGACACCAAGAGTAATAACCAGAAGGAAGAGGAAAATAGTAATAAGTTCACAGAACTTTTTTTTTTTTTTTTTTAGGGAAAGTAGTTTAAAAAAATTTTTTTTTAAAGTCTATTTATTTTGAGAGAGACAGAGACAGTGTGAGCAGGGGAGGGGCAGAGAGAGAGGGAGAGAGGGAGAGAGAATCCCAAGCAGGATCTGCACTGCCAGCGCAGAGCCCGATGTGAGGCTCAAACTCACAAAACTGTGAGATCGCGACCCGAGCCGAAAATGAGAGTTGGACGCTTAACCGACTGAGCCACCCAGGTGTCCCAGTCCACAGAACTGTAAATATTGAAGGATCAGATATAGACTTTGAAATAACTAGGAATATTGTGTTTAAAGAAATGAAGAGCTTGAAATAGAGAAAATTAGAAGCCGTAACAAGTAGCATGGCATATTTGAAAATAAATAAAATAGAAATCATAGTATAAAAACCGATAATAACTGTAATTAATAACTCAACAGCAAATTAGAGACGGGAAAATTAGTGAGTTGGAGAGTATATTAGAATGAACTATCCGGAAAAAAGCACGGAGAGACAGAAAGATGTAAAATATGGAAGACAGTATAAAGATACGGAAGGCAGAATGAGGTCTAACATACATTAACTGGAGTTCCAGGAGGCAAGGAAGAGAGAGAAACAGTATTTTAGGAGAACGGCTGAGAGTTTCCAAACCTGATGAAAGAGATCCATCCACAGATTCAGGAATCCCAGTGAACTCCAAACAGGACAAGTGAAAAAGGAATCATCATTAAGACACCTCAGGTTGAATGAAACGAAATTGAAGACAAAGAGAAAAATATACATGCAGCCAGAGGAATCCGACAGTTTACCTACAAAGGAGCCACGGTTAGGCTGACAACTGACTCGTCACTAGTGACACCAGAAGACAGAGGAGTGACGTATTCCATGTACTGAAATGACTGCCAAATATATGGCAAAAATACCCATCGGCAACGAAGGTAAAATCAAGACATTTTCAAGCAAACAAAAACTAAGAGTTCATTATCACAAGACAGTCACCAAAAAAATCTTCAAGGGGACATACTTCAGGAAGACGGAACGTGATTCCCGGGGGACAGTTAGAGACGTAGGAAAGAGCTGACAGTAAAGAGCGTAGTAAATACGTGGGTAGATAAAATGAGCACTGATGTTGTAAAATAATAGTAATGCTTTGAGGCCCTTGAAAATATAGAGACTTGAAATATACAACACAAGTAGCATGTGAGTTGGGGACGGTGATGGTGGTAGTAAGTGGGGTTAAAGGACGGTCAGGTTCCTGCATTGCTTTCCAGGAAAGGAGAGGGAGGGAGAGGGGAAGGGGAAGAAGGGTAGAGAGGGAGAGGAAGGAGGGAGGAGAATAAGGGAGGGAGGGAGGGAGAGAGGGAGAGAGGGGAAGGGGAAGAAGGACAGGGAGGGAGGAAGAGACAATTTTTTGCAGGACCATCTTGTTCATCGTAAAACAGTATCCCTGGCTTCTTCCCACTAATTGTCAGTAGCACCCTTGCCCCCGATCACCATGGTTACCAAAAAGCATCCTCATGAATTTCCAATGTCCTTGGGGCCAGTGTTACACTTGTCAAGAACCACTTTTGTAAGTTATTTTTTTTTTTTTAACGTTTATTTATTTTTGAGACAGAGACAGAGCATGAACGGGGGAGGGTCAGAGAGAGAGGGAGACACAGAATCTGAAACAGGCTCCAGGCTCTGAGCGGTCAGCACAGAGCCCGACGCGGGGCTCGAACTCACGGACCGCGAGATCGTGACCTGAGCCGAAGTCGGACGCTTAACTGACTGAGCCACCCAGGCGCCCCACTTTTGTAAGTTCTAAAATGCTCAGGCTCCATGATCAAATTTCCTAGATTAGCAAACTTCAGGTGTCTAGCAAATAAGTGATTTCTTGCTTTGCCTTGAAGATAATCTTTCAAGTAGGAAGGTTCTCCTTAATTGCTTTCTTTCACCCAATTACTCATCCAAAAATATACACGTCTATTATAAGATGTATATTACATATCAGGCAAAGTCTTCAGTCGGAAGACCCAAGTTCAAGGCTTCGTCTGCTCCTTATTAGCTGAAAGAGCGATCTGACTCTTACTTCTCCAGTAATACAGGCTTGATAATGACACCTCCCCTCGCTCAGCTCACAGAATGACCATGAAGATTAAGTGAGATATAGGATGTCTTAAAGGAAATGGAAATGCGTATCACATCCACAAAAGATTAAATATGATGAGCCTGGACAAGATGAACACACACTACATGCTAACTTTTATTATGTGCGCTCCTGTAGTGGCTCAAAGGAACCACATCCATGAGGATCGGCTGTGCCAGGCACCGTGTCATGTTAGGCCACGTCGCCCTTCGCAAATGAGAAAATAAGAAGCACAGAGAGGTTAAGTTGATGGCTCAAGGTCAGACAGCCAGGGAGCAGACAGAAGTGTCTGTGTGTGTGTGTGTGTGTGGTGATAGCATTCATTAATTTATTCAACAATTACTTACTGAGCACCTATTATGTGCCAGGCACACTGTTCTAGGTTCCGGAGACGCAGCAGTAAATAAAACACACAAACCCCTTCCTTCGTGTACATTTTTAGTGGGAGAGACAGACACTAAACAAACACGTAAGCAACTGCAAAGGTCCAAAGGCTGGAGCAGAGTCTTGCTGTTGGAGGAACGACAAGGGAGGCGGCATGGCCTGAAGGGCAGACATGGGGGTTCAGCGAGGTCAAGGGCAGATCCCGGGAGCCTCGCGAGGTGCCTGGGACCCAGGCGACAGCGTTAGAAGTGGTGACAATAAATGAATTGTGGGTATATTTTAAAAATAGGACCAACACCGCTTGTTGACAGGTTGGATGGAGGTGTGCATGTGAAGAGGTCAAGGAAGATGTATGGTTCAGGCCAGAGTAACTGGCAGAATGGGGTTGTCACGTGTTGGGATGGGAAAGACTGGGAGGAGTGTGACACCCTGGGGCCCCTGGCACCTGTCTCTCCCCTTCCTATTCAACCCCGTCCTCCTCCTTCTCTCCTTCCCCACGCATCCCCTCCTCTCCCTCTCCCCATCCCTCCCTCCCTGTGGGAAATAGGTTCAAGGATTCCTTACACTTACCTAACGAAGCTGAGGGCAGAAAGCCCCGCGCCACAGGGTGAAAGCGCCCGAGGTTAGTTAGCGAGATATTGTCGCAGGATCACGAGTGACTTGCTACAGGGAGCTACTCTCCATCTGCCGCCGACACACTATTGTGCTCTGACCACAACGTCAAACGCCCCTCGCCCCCCCAGACTCTTGATTCTTACACACACGAGTTCATGCTTTACTATCTGTTTTCTGCACATTCACCACGTGTGTACGATCTTGAGAGCTCAACAAACGCGGACACGAAATCCCTGCTCGGGGCCCTGGTCTCTCCCCAGACATTAGCCTCTCTCGTCTTCGATTCTGTGTCTGCTCTCTCGCTGGACGAGAGAGAGCTCCAGATTCCTGATCTGAGACACCTCCCCTTCCCCCCTCCTCTCCTCCCTCCCCTCTCTCCCTCATCTTCTCCCTCTTCTCCCCTCCCTCTCCTGGTCCTCCTCCTTCTCCCCTCCCCACACCTCTCTCTCCTCCACCCCTCCCTCTATTCCATGCCCCCCTTCCTTCTCTCCCTCCTCCTCCTCCTCAGCTCCCCAGGCAGAAGGAACTTACCAGTTGGTACCAGTGCTTCACCAGGCGGATGAGGCTCTTCACCTTGGTCGGACGCTGCCTCAGGAAGTCTCGCTGCAGCTCTGTGAAGCAGGTGGAGAACTCTCCCTCTCGGTCCAGGTCCCGGCACTCCTGGATTAGCTTGATGTAGACTCTGGGGTCGGGTCTGTGGGCATTGGTCCACTGCCCTGTTAGGGACAAATCCATACATAACTCTAAGATGTTAGCATCTCTGAGGTTCGTCCGGCCACTCTGGGGCTCACTGGCCGTGGGGTGCAGCAGAAAGGGCGACGGGCCGAGCCAGGGGGCCTGAAGCCCGTCCCCAGCCTTCCCTTCTCCCATCTCTTCTGCCAACCCACCTCACCCGGAGGTGAGCCTCCTCACTGGTCCCTCCACAGCCCACTCTCGACCCAGAGAGGACTTTCAAAACCAGCTCACACCGCTTCTTGCTTCCCACATCTAGAATAAAACCCAGTATCTGCACCGTGGCCTAGGAGATTTGCGGGGATCTCACCTCCTACCTTGCTCCCCTGCCGCTCATACCTGGGGCCTTTTTTCTCTTCCTCAAACACGCCAAGCTCACTCCTGTCTCGGGACCTTTGCACTTGCTGTTTCTTCTTCCTGGATCTTCCCATGGTTGGCTCCTTCTCATCCCTCAGCTCCGAGGTCACCTCCTCAGAAACCTTCCCTCACCACACTGTCTGAAAAAGCACCCCCCCGCCACCTCCCGGTCGCTCCCCATCGTATCGCCCCGCAGGTATCATTCCATGTATCTTGCTTCTATACTTAATGTCAGGCTCCAGGATAGAGGTTCCTTGTCTGGCTCATTCATGGCCAGGGAGCAGTGCCTGGTACACAGTAGGCACTCAGTGGATAATCTGTGTTTATCCTTGTTGACTGAATGTCTCCCAAACTCCGGTCGTACCTCTCTTCCCATCTATTCTCCAGGCTACCGTTGGACTAGGTTTCTAAAACACAAATCTGACCAGGTTACTCCCCTACTTGAAACCCTCCCACAGCTGTTCTGTTGTGTTCAGAAGAAACCCTTGACCAAGGAGGCAGGTTTCTACAGGATCAGCTCTCCTGGCTCAGTTCCCGCTCACTCCTTCCCTGCCCTCTCCGCTCCCCCCCTGCCCCCTCTACCCTCCCCACTCCCTCCCTGCCCCCCATCCTCCCCCCTCCTTCCCTGCCCTCCACACCCTCCCTACTCCCTCCCTGCCCTCCCCCTCCTTCCCTGCCCTCCATGCCCTCCCCACTCCCTTCCTGCCCCCCATCCTCCCCCCTCCTTCCCTGCCCTCCACA
>NW_026057586.1:81086327-81258665 GCF_023721935.1 Panthera uncia
AGAGAGAGAGAGAGAGAACACAAGCAGGGGAGGGGCAGAGAGAGAGAGAGAGAGAGAGAACACAAGCAGGGGAGGGGCACAGAGAGAGAGAGACAGAGAGAACACAAGCAGGGGAGGGGCAGAGAGAGAATCCCAGGTAGGCTCCACACTCAGCACAGAGCCCATCAAGGGGCTTGGTCTCAAGACCATGAGATCATAACCTGAGCCGAAATCAAGAGTCAAGGACGCTTAACCGAATGAGCCACCCCGACGTCCCATAAACAAAGTTTTAAAAAAGAGTTTATAGCTAAACATTTTTTAAAAGAGATTTTGTTTTTAAGTAATCTCTACCCCCAACTTGGGGCTCAAACTCATAGCCCTGAGATCAAGAGTCACATGTTCCATCTACTGAGCCAGCCAGGGGCCCCTATCTATAAACTTCTAAATAGCTTCCAAAATCTATCTAAAACTTTACAGTTTTGCCAGGGTAAATGGTAAATTGGATTGGGGTGCCCGGGGGGCTCAGTCGGTTGAGTGACCGACTTCAGCTAAGGTCATGATCGATCTCGCGGTTTGTGGGTTTGAGCCCCGCGTCGGGCTCTGTGCTGACAGCTCAGAGCCTGGAGCCTGTTTCGGATTCTGTGTCTCCCCCTCTCTCTGTCCCTCCCCTGCTCATGCTCTGTCTCTCTCTGTCTCTCGATAATAAATAAACGTTAAAAAAAAGTTTTTAAAAAAATGATAAATTGGATTGAATTCACTGGATATCTAAGTCTTTTCCAGATAAGATAAAAGACCGAAACATCAATTACTGAATGTCTGTTTTTCTGCTTTTAGCTTCTTACTGTAGGGGAACTAAAGGTACTTGGGTCCAGGGGCGCCTGGGTGGCTCAGTCGGTTGAGCGTCTGACTTCGGCTCAGGTCATGATCTCATGGTTCAGGGGATGGAGCCTGATGTCCAGCTCTGAGCTGACAGTGAGGAGCCTGCTTGGGATTCTCCCCCTCTCCCTCTCCCTCTGCCCCTCCCCCACTCACACTAAGACTGGAAAAAATTAGCTTTAAAAATACACTGGTCTAAAATTAAATTTTGGTTTTTCTCTCTCTGTTAAAAATACAGGATTTTTTTGGATTGTTGGTCTGCCCTTGATGAGAAACTCTAAAGCTTTTTTTTTAACCTTCCCAGAAAAACAAGGTTTCTGTATTTGTTTCTACTGAGCCCTTGATTACTTAATAAAACTGAATCTTATCAATATTAAAGGAGCTAAGTTTTGCCCACAACTATATACCCTTGTTATTTGCCTTTCAAATCTCTCGTTGCTGCCTTGGTTAAATAAATATTTAAATATTAAGTTTTATAGTAGTCTGTAATCCTACTTAGGCCCGTGCTTTCAAACCTTTTGATATTTGTAACAAATTTCCCCCAAATTCAAGTTCTAAATAAAGTCTTTTTAACTAATTAGGGTTGTTCATTGGATTTGTGAGGCACATGGGAAGCAATGTCAAACAAACACTGGTAAACCTTTTTGGTTACATTACATGGGCAAAAGTCATGACTGTTTCAGAAATTAGATAAAATTCCTAAAAATAAAAAAAAATTTTTTTTAATGTTTCTTTGTTTTTGAGACAGAGAGAGACAAAGCACGAGTAGGGGAGGGGAAGAGAGAGAGGGAGACACAGAATCTGAAACAGGCTCCAGGCTCTGAGCTGTCAGCACAGAGCCCGATGCGGGGCTCGAACTCACGGACCGCGAGATCGTGACCTGAGCCGAAGTCGGATGCTCATCCGACTGAGCCAACCAGGCACCCCAAAATTCCTAAAATTTTAATATGTCCTGGCATGATGTCACCACTTAAAGTTCTAATTATGAAAGTGTTGTGTGTCACAAAAATAACCAAATTTCCTTGTCAACTGCATCAGAATAAACTCTCATCAGATTTTTAACTGTAGCAGGATTCTCGCACAGGGAGTTGTGACACCGAGGCTTTTCTTTCCAGGAAGCAACTTTATTCTTGCCGGCCCTGCTCGGTTGGGTTCGTACCCAGAGACCTCAGCCCCGGATGCCACGTGGGGTAGTTTTTAAAGTATATTTTCTGCTTCCTTGTCTCCCATATAGGATAACACAGAAACACGTAGTCTGATTAAGTGGTCATGACGTTGCAAGGTCATGAGGGATGTTGTCACGTTCACGTATAGCCAGGTTACCTTGGTTTTGTTTTGTTTTTAATTTTCCCCTTTCCTTAGGGAGGGGACCCTACCACATAACCAGGGCCATTTTTTGAGTCTTCTGCCATTTACAGTTATTGTCCTGACGCTCTTGCAAACTATGTTGCAGCTTCAAGGAAATTCACGAACACAACTTTTAACACATACAGGCGTCCGATATCCTTAAGGTCAGAAAACTAAACTAAGCATTTCTAGAACTAATAGAAAAGCTCCACTCAGAACAAGAATGAACAACACGGGACTGACTGCATGGAGGTAGAGGACTAGAGTTTCTTACGATTCTTGTTTGAAACATTGCTGGTTCTCTAATGTTTGTGTCACAGGAGGGTGGGCGAGACGCCGGTCCTTGTCTCACGGAGTGGAAGAATGAATCTCCAGCACGACAGCGATGGAGTTTGAGAGAAAGGGTGAAGCTCTCAAGAGCGCGGGAGGTCCCGACGGGGTAGCCACTGAGGATTTCTGCCCCTGACTTTTTACTGGGACCTCATCAGAAAGTTTGTGAGACTCCACTCATGGCATCTAGCCCAGGCGGGTCCGGAATATGTTTATCCTTTTTTTTCTTCCCCCAAACCCTGCAGCCTGCCGCCCAGGGGGGTCCCTGATCTCGCCCTGCCTGATGTTGACCTTTTCCCCTATTCATTTGCACTTCCAGATTTAAGGAAACCTTTTCTCCTAAGATAGCCAGGACTTCCAGAAATTTGACAAAATATTCTTTTGTAAAGAAATGGAAACATTTATCTTTTCTCCCTGCCTGAACCTTCCCGAAGTCGGAAACTCTCAACGAGCGTTCTTTCTTCCATGACAAGCATGAGGCTTTGACCGGAATGTCCTATTTGAGAGAGACGTGCACAGACTCAGATATGGCCAGACAGTTTTAAGGAACAAAGGTCCACTTGGGGCCAATGGAGCCCCTTGGAAGTGTTAGCCTCATACCTTGCTTCCAGAGTTGTCAACAGCCTTACCAGGTGCGTAAAGGATGTCACTTCCTCGTGGATACAGGAACCTCAGGAAATTTTGGAGGACCTCACGGAGAGAGGAATTCACCTAAATCTACCAGTGTTACAGGTGAATTGGACGGCAAATATTTGGCTCGGCTCTTGGCCTTAACGTTGTTAAAGGCTCAATCTGAAATTCTTTATAAAAAGTTCAGCAGAGCAGATTAAAAGGAAAAAAAAAAAAACCAACCCCCTAGAGTCAATCACTATTCTTGCTGTGCTTATGTAGATAATTAAACCAAGTGTGTTAAAACTGGACTTATTTTACAAACGTATTAGCAAAATATTAGTAAAAGATTATGTTTCAATAACACCAGGGATGTTAGATTCTGGTTCTGGCTGATCATCTTTGAGTGTTTGTTGTTTGCCTATAAAACCGGGCTGCATCCTGAATTCTTTTGGTTTCCTCGAATCTCTGGCAATGTCTCTCCAACCTACTCCCATTCTCTCGTCTCGGAGTCATTGCCCATTTTCCTGAAAGCTGAAGCTTGACATAAACTTCAGAGAAACTGTGATGACAGTTTTCGTGCCTGTCGCTCTATGGACCACTCAAAAGGATCACCAGGGACATCTGAACTACAAACCAGAAAAATGCATCAGATCGTCGATGCCTGCCCCCACTCGCTCTGAGGATGCTTGGAGCCTGACATCTGGAAATCTTCTCACTGGCAGTGCTCGGGATTCAGACACTGGGTTTGTAATTTGCTCTAACCATTAGCCTGTGTTTTTCTTACATTTCCACAGAAATGCCTCATCCGTTCCCTGAGTGCCTACTGAACAAGGCAGAGTCTATATGATGGCTAACACTGCTTGCTGTACCTGTATTATATCCTCCTGGGAAGTAAACATCCATAGCGATAAAATCAGCAAGCCACTTGGCTATGAGAAGCCCTTGACCACCCCCAACCCCATTTCCAAGGTGGCTGGGACTGGTTGACTGATCTATTCTCTAGGATCCCCCCAGGATCAGATCAATTTTAGAGGACATTATAAAGTTGGGCTTGACTACACCGTTACTGTTCCTTGGGACATAGTTGGGGATAAGATTAATGATGTCATGCAGAGCTAAACTCGGCAGAAGAATAGCCAAATTCTCGGACAAGGGACTACCTTCGCTACCTCCTCCATTAGAACAAGGGGGTTATGTCCTGCGTTATGTCAATTCCTTCCATTCCAAAGCCCTGCTATAATTCAGCTTGAAGCGGTTACAGAAGTTGGGCCCCTCTGCCCGTGTTCCGTAGAAATAGGACGAATGGTAGGCAGTGGAGACACTATGACCACACTCCAAACGGTCATAAGCATTAATTTGCTTCAAGCTTCTGCATCCCTTGCTTGCTGACCTAAGTCCCTTGGTCTATAGCAGAACTTACCTACTTCTCTTGGGATTTGCAGAGCGCCGGTCTCAGGAGACAAGGACAAAACTTTCCCAGAAGATAAGAACTGACCACGGATGCCAGCAAGCCTGGTCAAGGTCATGTCGATCTTCGACTAACCGCCTGGGCACCGGCTTCTCCTCCCCCCCTTTCCCTTGCCTTCCCCTTGAACGCCCGCCAGCTCCTCCTGGACACGGAAGATGGTCTTTGAGACATTAGTTCACCACCTTCCCAGGTTGCCGGCTCCCTGAATAAAACAACCCTTCCTTTCCCACCATGATTCGTCACTTGAATATTGGTTTTCGAATGATGAGGAGGCAAACCTGAGTTCGGAACCGGTTCTGTGTCTGGTAACCCCCCCCCCCCCCCCCCCACCCATACTTTCCCATTACTAATACTGGTTCGGTACATTTGTCACAGGAGACGAACTGGTATTGGTGTGTTATTAACTCAAGTCCACAGTTCACATTAGGGTTCACTGTGTGTGCATTCTGCATAATGTCATGCGTCCACCATTATGCAATCATGCGGAACAGTGTCTCGAAAATGCCCTTGCCACACCTCCTCTTTCCTCGCTGTCTAGATCTTTCTTGTTTTCTGATTTATACGTTCAATGCTAACCACTTCTTTCTGAGCACCGCTTCTGCTGCATCCTGCATGTTTTCGTTGGTTGTTGTTCTCCTTTTCGTTCAGCACGGAATATTTTCAAGTTTCTTTTGAGACTTCTTTGACCCGTGTGTTGGTTAGAAGTGTGTTATTACATCTCCAGATACTTTGGAATTTTCCAGCTATCTTTCTTTGATTGATTTCTCATTTAACGCCACCGTGGTAGAGAGTATACTCTGGATGATGTGTATTCTTTGGAATTTGTTAAGGTGTGTTTTATGGCCTCAGAATCGGCATACCTTGGTGAATGGCCCGTGGGAGCTTGAGAAGAGTTTGTATTCTGGTTTTGTTGGAGATGTAGCCTATAAAGGCCAATGAGCTATCTATCTTAACAACCCTCTCTTAACCTGCTCAGCAATTCATTGCCACTTCCTCCCCTTCTGTATTAACAGGTCGACCGTTTGCCTGAGGCAAATGTAACCATGAAGGGGATGGGCTTCCCTCTGCGTGACACCTTGCTTACCAGTTGGATTGGATCTATTTCAAACCCACAGCGTAGAATGCTGTGTTAAGATGGGTTCAGAGGCTGCTAGCAGGCTCTGCGAGAAAGACGCCATATTGATTAGCAATGTTTGCCATGAGCACGGGGCAAGGTTAGTAATGTCTGCATTGAGCACAGGGCAACAGTGCCCCCTGCCACTTTTGGGGGTGCGACGTGGCCTTAACTGGTACCTCTTTCCACCTGGTGGCAGCTGGCTGATTTGTAGGAGAAACAGATGGACTTTAGGGCAGCGGTTTGCAAAGTCACCATGGGCGTGGGAAGCGGAAGGCGATAAGGCGTCAAACAGGAAGTATGTTCGAATGTACACCTTGTCCCCAGGGCACAGGAGAGTCTGGGGGTGGGGTGGCAGGGAGAGCATGGGTAGTTTGGAAAGAAAATATCCCCGGGTGATTCTAACATGCCTACTTCTTCCCCAGGATTGAGAACCCCCCTTTTGGGGGGGAAGAAAAAACTTCTCTCTAACATGGCCTGGATGGAAGTGGATGACTCCTTCTGGGAAGTAACCAACATTCCCGATAAATTGCTTCAACCCTTTCGGGATAGATCATAGGGAGATTAATCATCCTTCTGGGAAGTTAGTTACCTCCTCAGCTCACTTTTAGGACCACCGAAGGCTATCTGTGAAGGCTCCTTGTAGGATGGAAGGTTCTAGAACACAAAGGAGGTGTTTGATGATCGGTGATAGTATTAGCCAGTGTGTTAAGGACACTGTGCCGGGAGTCCCATGAAACAGCTTCTTTCCTGGCGCTGCTGTCGTGAGCCGTTGGGTGTGTTATTCCCTTTCCCAGGCTTTGGGTAATTCCTCTGTGAGATAAGTGAGTTGATTGGACTAGGCCCTGGCTCAACTCTGTCGTCTCTTTGGGCATGATCTGATTCCACGTCACCTTGGAATTTTCCCAAGGTTGGGCTAGAGGAGAGAAGAGGAGGGTTTGGGTACCAGGGAACAGCATTCAGCCATCATGGCCAGAAACCACACCTGCCTCGTCCACTGCTGTGTCCCCAAGGGCTGGAACGTAGCAGATACTCACTAAATACTCACTCTCCCAATAGCATCATGGGTCCTGACGGAGAGGAAGCACTTCCAGAAGCCAGAAAGGAAAACCCCAGGCCAACCAGCTTTCCTGGATATTCCTACTTTATTTTTTGGCTACATCGTCACTAAGAAAGGCAGTGGGAGGTTCTGCATGCACTGGAGGGCGTGTGTGGATTCTAGGCAGGGAGGTGGTTACATTTGTCGGGGACAGCGTGCACCCAGACCGGGGACACCGTGAGCTCGCTGCATGCCGATTCCAGCGCCCACACCAGCGTCGGGCTTGAGCAACACAGCCAGCATGCTTTCTCCTAAGGGCAACCGTGGGAAGGAGGTGGGCTGAGAGTGGGTGCCCCGGGGACTGACAGAGAGACGGGGTCAGGGGGCAAGATGCCAGCGAGGAAGCCGTTGGCCATCTTGGGGAAGGGGAAGAGCCATCTCGATGTTTAGAAAACGGTTATTCGAGGCGAGAAACCAGAGTCTTCCGATGAGTTTGTGCAGGGAGCTGGGGGTGGAGGCATTGAATGGAGAGGTTCAAAGGCGTGTCTGGAGAAAGGCAGAGCGTTAGGGTCCATCTGGTGATGTCTATAGGTGATGGTGGGCTGTTAGACAGAAGGAGGTGATTTTCACAGGGGTAGACAATGGAAACTGGGGGGAAAAACACAAGCCTTTCTCATGGGGCAGTGAAGACTGCCTGACCCCAGCCTCAAATTTATAGCGTTCATTCTCATTGCTTTTTTCCTCCTTTCCATTATTATTATTTTTTTTTTTGGGGGGGGGGGGAGAGACCGACCGATTCATGATGGGACAATGGCCTTTGGCATCAGGATCTGTCACTCTCGAAAGCTTTCCATTCATGATGGTGTTTTCTTCCCCTGACAAACTTGGTGAAGAAAGTGCAAGAGACACAGAGACTGAGACAGAGACACAGACTGAGAGATTCAAGGTGATTCTGAGTGAGAGACAGGATCCCAGAGATGCAGAGAGTCAGCGAGCGCTAAGGACGCAGTCGTGTGTTCCTTTAACTGACGGCAGAGGGGGGAGGAAGGCTGGGGGCTTTGGAGAGGCCCCCTGCCCCCAGAGCTCTGGTTTCTAAATGCCTTTGGCACCTGCTTGGGGAGCCCAGGGGCTGAGGAAGCCCTCTACAGGATGTCTACACAGCTCCCGGGACGTCGCCAGGCACCCGGGACATCGCCAGCAGCCGGCCCAGCCCGAGGACACCCAGCCCTGCCGGCAGGAGTGGAAGTTTTGAGAAGCACGGCCCAACGGGGACTTCCGGGATGCGCCAGTTTGGGTCAAGCTGGTGAGGGGCGAGGCTGGGTTAAGGTCTCTGTTTTGCCGTTGCTATTTTACCCCCCTTGGGGAGAGAGAAAGGAGGAGGGGAGAGAGATGGACGGAGAGAGACAGGAGCGTGAGGAGGTGAGAGAGTTTGGTGGGGTGTAGGGCCCGGGAGAGGGGAAGGGAGGTCGAGGGACAGGGTGGGGGCGCTAGAGAAAGGGTGTTGGGTTTTGCTAGGAAGCAAGTGGGGGGCATCCTGAAAGAGGAGGCTACGGGATCCCGTTGTGTGTTCCGTGCGTGCATTTCTTGACGCATCTGGAGCCAGGAGGGTGTGTTCCTAGTCACCGGGGAGTTTAAACCCGGTGGTCTGTTTTCCTGGCCATCGGCGGGGGCGGGTAATGCTGTGGAGGGGCAGCCTGGCCCGGATGCTCTGTTTCTGCCCCAGTGCTGGTCCTCACAGCCTTGTCCGGGTCTGCTGACAACTGAGGATATGCGCAGACACGACACGCAAGTTGTGTGTGTGTGTGTGTGTGTGTGTGTGTGTGTGTGTGTTCGAGGCTAGGAGGGTCTAAAAACAGTTCTAAATGATGAGGAACCTTTGCCGTTTACCCAGAGAGGTCATTAAATTCCAACCTCCTTGTCAAAATCGCCCCTTCCCTCTCCCTGTGGCCCCATCCTAGAGGGATCAGAGAGGGGCTGCACTCAGGGCCCGCGCCACAGCATCGCAGAGGGAGGGAGGAAAAGGTCTTTGGCAGTGGTGCCCAAGGTGGGGGGGGGCACCTCAAAGGCAGGTGCAGGGAGGGGAGGGGCGGAGGAGGCGGAGAGAAGAGGGACCGGAGTGCAAAGGGCAGCTGGGGTAGGCGGGTGGGTGAGCTGGCATGGGGGTGGGGCGTGGAGCTGGGGACCCGGCGGGGGGCATCCTAATCGCTCGACACGTGGTTCTCATTCTGTAGCTGGTGCCAACGCTCAATCTTCTTGTCCTTGTTTTTCAGACACTCGTACCAGTGTTTTAAGCGCTCTCCCTTGGCTGAGATCCCCAGCTGGCAGCCTCCTGGAGGACGAGATAGGGAGACAGGAGCAGGCAGTCAGAGCGGAGAGATGCGTGGGACTCTCACTCTGGACCCAAGTGTCTAGCTGGGGAAAAACTGCCACCAAGAAGTGACCCCTCCAGCAACCTGGGATCCTTCACTGTGGGGGGCTGTCGTAATGACGCTGTGGTTACTGCTGGCCTTCTCTGCCTGTGCCCCAGCTCCTCAGGATCCTGCCATGGCTCCCTATTGTAGCATCAGGTCATAGCTTCGCGGCCTCATCTTTAAAGACCTTCTGTGAGTGACCACCCCGCTCGGCGAAACTTCTCCCCACTCCTGGGTACTCCACACGGTTGCCTATGCTGCGGCCTTTGCCCGGGGCTCCCTCCCTTGCCCCATGTTTAGCGGCTGTTCTTCCTCATCATTTGAAGGGATGCTGGGAAAATTAGAACCTTCCTCCACGACTTGCAAACAGAGTAAGGAGACTTCCTTTGCGCCCTGTTTTCTGAGGCCACAGACCCCACTCTCCTCTGTGATTCGAGTATGCACTAAACATGATTTGTGCAGCACATAACCAATCGTGACCCAATCGCCCAGCTCTGGAAGCCCTTTCCTGTGAAAGCATCCCCACGTTGGACCCAAACCAGTACCATGGGTCCTGACTTGGTGTTTGGGCAATGTAGCCACAAAAGACAAAGAATGCCCTGACCCCCCCCCCTCCCCCCCCCCCCGCCACACCCCTCCCCAAGAGAAGCCTGGGTAAGGCTCTTCTCTCCCCGGAGGATGGGCTTTTCTCTGGGAGCTGGGAGCACTCACCGATGTAATCGTTGGATTTTCCGATGTCGTAGTCCCAGACCGAGATGTCCAGGGACTTCTTTGCCAGGTCACTATGTTTGATGTCATAGAAGAACTCCTGGTTGCAGCAGAGGGAAGACAGGTGAGTGAGAGGGTCCTGAGCCCTTAGAATCAGAAGCTAAGAGGCTGAGCCCTAAGGGTCCGTGGACCAACGGGAGGCCCTAGAACTGGGCATCTGGGAGCAAGGGGGCCCTCCTGCTCGAGCCTTTACCCCAGGCCTGACAATCCCCTTTCAACAAATACTCTGTATAACAAAGTCCCTCAAGCCCTGTAACTCTCTGTAACTTTCAATGACTCTCTGAAACAGGAAGGCTGATGGGGCTTTTCTAAGAGAGTTGCTCCTGGCCAAGTTTACTTGAAGGCAGATGGCCCGTGAAATCAGTCCTTCCATTCTGGTAGCTTCTGAAGTGGGTTTTCCTTTCACTCCATCATTTAGAGATTAAGGATAGTCGAGGGCCCTGAGGCTAATGTGAGGGACAGGTGCTTAGGTTTCCAGATAATCTGACTTTTATATAGCGTTTCTGCCTAACTATAAAATTCATTCACATTCACCATTAAAACAAACAAGGAAGCTAAAATAAAATAAAACCTAAACACCAAAACTTGCCGTCTAACCACCCAAGAATAGCCACTGTCAACATTCCCCGTGTGTGACCACATTAAAGTATGTTTTTAAAACTAATATGAATATTCATTTGAGTATTATATTATATGAAACATTTGAATATTCTATGAAATATAAAATAAATATACTGCACTATGGCCTTCTTTTCCCATTTTGTAACATATGATAAAAACCAGCTTAGCGGGGCGCCTGGGTGGCTCAGTCGGTTAAGCGTCCGACTTCGGCTCAGGTCATGATCTCACAGTTCATGAGTTTGAGCCCCGTGTCGGGCTCTGTGCTGATAGCTCAGAGCCTGGAGCCTGCTTCACATTCTGTGTCTCCCTCTCTCTCTGCCCCTTCCCTGCTCATGCTGTGTCTCTCTCTGTCTCAAAAATAAATAAACATTAAAAAAAATTAAAAGAAAAAAAACAGCTTAGCATGTTAGCAAATCTTTTTCTGCATCACCATTTTAATGGCTTCATTTAATGGTTGTGTGGCTGTTCCTTAACCTAATGCCCAACAGTTGAGTATTTAGGTTGTTTCCAACTTTCCACGCCGTTAATGATATGAGAAAAGGCAAACAGCAACTAAGTCATTGCGAACATCTATGACAGCTTACTTAGGATAAATTCCGAGAAGTGTCTTTCCGGGTTTGTAAAATTTTAAGATAGAGAGCAGTGGGCGTATTCTGTGATGTCATCTGTGATCAATAGGAAAGCAAGCCACAGGGGCACCTGGGTGGCTCAGTCGGTTGGGCGGCCGACTTTGGCTCAGGTCATGATCTCGCGGTCCGTGAGTTCGAGCCCCGCGTCGGGCTGTGTGCTGACAGCTCAGAGCCTGGAGCCTGTTTCAGATTCTGTGTCTCCCTCTCTCTCTGACCCTCCCCCGTTCGTGCTCTGTCTCTCTCTCTCTGTCTCAAAAATAAATAAACGTTAAAAAAAAATTAAAGAAAAAAAAGAAAGCAAGCCACATACGTATTTGTTTTGTATACTTATAAATTCTGGAAATGGATAATATACAGTTACTCTGGAAGAAGACAAGTAGTTGATAGAGGCTGGGAAAGGAGGAGGATTTTGACCGGATACCTTGGTTCCTTTAGGAATTTTCAAATATGTGACTATATTACCTGTTCCCCGAATAAATGGAATTTAAACTTAAAAACTGTAAGGCTTTTGGAGTAGTTTGACAAACATCCCTTAGGAAGTCAGACTGGTTTGTTCTCGTGCGCATGGCGTGTACCTTTCCCCACAGGCTCACCAACACCCGTATCAACATTTTACGGTATTTTTTGCCAGTTTGTGACGAGTATGGTGTCTGGCCTTGTTTCATACTTTCTCTATTGTTAATGAGGCTTATTGGCTGCCTGGATTTCTCCTTCAGTGACTTGTTCAGACTCCAGGAGAGGGTAGGGCAGGTCGGCAACAGTTGCCAGTTGGTTCCTGACTCAAAATTCCTGAGTCTGAGTTGGGGTCCAGCTGAAAGAGGGGCCTGGGAACGGGGTGGGCTGAACTAATGGCCAGGGGTGCTCTGAGCTCTGTTTACACAGAACATTCTCCACGCACGCCCATACAGGCACGTGCGTTTTTAAAAACAAAACAACACAAAACACCTGTACTGTAGCTTTCTTTCCCTACCTTCCGACATTTGGTGAAAATCCATACTCGCGGGCTCTGACCCAACATCAGATCATTATATTCAACGTATATTTCCGGACGCCTACCATCTAACAAAACTGTCAACAAATGATGCAGAGGGACAGGGTAAGACGCGGGGGCATGTAAAGCCTGGAAACACAGAGGAGAGCGTACCTGCAGGGTTAACACCCCAACTCCTGAGGGATGAGAAGGAGTTTGCCAGAAAGGAAAAGAGAGAGATGGAAGGCCAGAAAAAGGGAGCAGCGAGGGCGAAGGCTATGAGACGTACCAAGGACCCGTGTGAGGTTACTGTGACCTGAGAAGGGGAGTCAAGATAGGGCAGGGGTGGGACGTGAGTTCGAAAGGGCTTGACTGTCACCCTAAGAAGTGGGGAGGCCACTGCTGGGTGAAGCAACAGGGATGACAAATCCGGATCCATTCTTTAGAAAGCTCATGTTTAGGTGGAGGATGGGCCAAACACAAGGGAGTGAGGCAAGAGTCTAATGCAACAGTCCAGACAGAAAATGCCAGACAAGTAACACTGAGACAACAGGAAGAAGCACATTCAGAGGGTATGTAGACAGTGGCCTTGCGGGGACTTGATGCCCAGGATGGACATGGTGGGTGAGGGAGAAGAGAGAAGGGAGTGCCAACTGGGTGGATGGTAAAGGGCATCACTACCCCCATTTATTTCCTCAAATTTCAGTACCACAAACTATTAGAATTGGTAAAGACATTGGAGATGATTTCCTTTCAATCTCTCTCCGAATGCAGCTTCTTCCTATGGCATTCCTAATCCATAGGCTTTTGTCTTAGGCTTGATTCCCTCTGGTGACCAGGAACTCATTACCTATCCTTTAGCTAATTCAAGTCGATCTGTGAGAAAAACTTTTCTTGACGTGCTTTACAACGTCCTAGTAGGGAGCGTGTTCCTCTCTCGCATCTAGGAAATCTCTCAGAGCATGACAAAAATGGGGCAGCCTCACCTCATTAAATTCAGGATTCAAGGTTTTCTTCTTTATTTGAGTCTTGTGTTTGGCTTTCTTTCCCATGTCCGGTTTCAGCCAGCTGAGAGGAGACAGAAATGCTATTGTGGATGACGTTAAACGAGTAAGAGCAGACTCTTGATGACCCCAAAGGTGCCGTCCGGCGTCAGGAGAGTAAATGAACAAATCAGAAAGTGAATCAACATTAACGATGGCCAACGTGCACTGGAGCATCTACCGGGGACTGCGCTGAGGACCGTAGGTACATTTAATTCTCAACAAACCCTAGACGGTGGAGTTACGGCCACCTGTTTTACACACAAGGAAATTGAGCATCCAGAGTTGAGACAGGTGCCTCCGGTCACACAGCTGGGGACTTGACCCAGCTGTTGCCTATGGAGTCCATGCTCCCAGCCAGTATTTTCTCCCAAGGGATCGGATTGAAAGCCTAGATGGTGGTGACTGGAGTCTCACTATTACCCCTTAGACTGCCTCCAAGTCCTGGGGAGACGGTGACTGTGTAGACAGAAAGGAGAAGAAGCCAATCTGATTATAGTAAATCCTGCTCAAAACTGGTCGGTGGCCCCCCCTTCGACCTCAGGGTAAAGTTCAAAATCCTTGATGTGGCCTTTAAGGCGCTGTATGATTGGGTCCGTGCCCCGGCCCAGCCTGGTCTTGCACCATGCTCTTCACCCCACTCCCCATTCACTGTCCTTTCCACCACGGGGCCTTTGCACATACCATTACCTCTGCCTAGAAGGCTCTTCCCCAGTGTAGGCACAATGCCTGGCACATAGTCGGTGCTCAACTAATTTCTTCTGGGCAAATAAATAAAATAGGCCAACAACTCTTGGGAGTGGGGATATCTGGATTCGGATTAAAGCTATCACTCGCTGTGCAACTTTGAACCTGACTGTAGCTCTGGCATACCCCAGGTGCCCAGTCTCTAAAGAGGGCGAACGTTTTTTTTTTTTTTTCTTACTTACAGAAGGGTTTTGGAGGACAATTTTATTTCTTTATTTCTATTGAAGTATAGCTGACGTATAATGTCCCATTAGTTTCAGGGGCACAACACAGTGACTGGACAAGTCTGTGCTTCTACCGTGCTCACCAAACCCGTCACTATACGACACGACTGCAACACCATCGACTCTATTCCATACGCTGTACCTATGATCCCTGTGACTCATCCATTCCATGACTGGAAGCCTGTACCTCCCACAGCCCGTGAGGATAATTTTATTCATCTGTGAATTTTACTTCGTAATGTTTATTTATTTTTGAGGGAGAGAGACATACAGCACAAGTGGGGGAGGGGCAGGGAGAGAGAGAGAGAGAGAGAGAGAGAGAGAGAGAGGGAGACACAGAATCTGAAACAGGACCGACTGAGCCACCCAGGCGCCCTGAGGATACTTTTCAAGAAGAGACACAAAGTTGGTACTGAAAGTATGAGGTGCTGAGCGACGATAAAGATAAGATTGGGGCACCTGGGGGGCTCAGTCGGTTGAGTGTCCAACTTCGGCTCAGGTCATGATCTCAAAGTTCATGAGTTTGAGCCCCGCGTCGGGCTCTGTGCTGACAGCTCAGAGCCTGGAGCCTGTTTCAGATTCTGTATCTCTCTCTCTCTCTGTCCCTCCCCCACTCACACACACTCTCTCTCTCTCAAAAAGAAACATTAAAAAAAATTTAAAGAGATAAAATCAATTCTGATTTTGAAAATCTTTATTTGGTCTTAAACCGATTAATGGCCTCCTTTTAGCTTTCCCACAATGGCCACCAGGGCAGCTGTTTTCCTGGTGACCTCAGCAACGCTCCTTCTTCTGCAGAGATTGGGCAGACGAGAGAAGGGGTGGGAGAGAGAATTATTTAAGAAAAACAATTTGCATGTGGCTGGGATGTAATGGAGGGCAGGACAGTAGTCCAGGAGCCAATTTTCTCTATTGGACCGTATGAGAAAATAAAAGCCAATGACTCCCAGAAATCAAACTCACCCCTGACACGTGGGTTCTTTTGTTCACTAACTCCTCATTCGAAGAAAATCTGAAGCAAAGTCCACACTGAGTTTTAGCCATGACCCGAAGGGAAGCATTGCTTTCGATTATGAAAGGTAGTCCGTGGGAGGGAGCGTCTCCCAGGCTGGAGGGAACAATGAGCACCCTTTGCCGTGAGTAGGACTAGTGGTGGTGGTGATTTATAACCATAATGGCACATATTTATGGAGCACTTACTACGTACCGGACCCCACGAAAACACATCTCTCAGATCTCCAACCGCAGGGGGCAAAACTGGCTGACAAGCTGCTGGACTCTGATTTCACCCCGATGTTCCCACTGTGGCTGCGCTTGCCCTGGGCAGCTCCCGTACCTGGGCCGGCAGGGACAGGAGGCAGCCCGATTTCTGGGAGGTGCAGGGCCCCTCCGAGTGACTTTGCACTCCAGGATTCCCCACAGCCTGCGTCAAAACTTCCTCAGAACTGCCCTTCAATCTTCGACTTTCCCTGCCCAACCGTCCCCCCTCCTCCCCACCTGTTCTCCTCTGACCCTCCTCTCACTCCCTCTCAAATCTCCTTCACAGGCGTGTTCCCCAATAAATCTCCTGCACATCTCACGTAGTCTTGGTGTCTGCTCCTTGGAGGAGAGAACCTCATGGCCAATATTACTCTTCCCGTTTTACAGATGAGGACATCGAGGGCCAGAGATGTGAAGGCACTAGCCAAAGGTCACACAGCTGGAGAACACTGAAGACTACCGGCTCTCAGATTCAAACCCAGGCAGTCTGGACCCGGAGCCCAGGCTTTCCACCATATCGACAGAAACACAACTTGCTTATAGTTACACAGCTAGCAGCTGGCAGAGATGGGAGAGGAGCCCCACGTCTGATTCAGTGGTGGCCACGAGAACGTGCCGGGTGGACCTCCAGCCACAGCATAACTGACCTAGGCCCCAGCTGCTGCACTTGGAAATCCAGCCACGTTCGTGCCAAGACCCTGCTCCCAGCTGATGACTGAAGGTGGCAGGGCCCCCTCCTAGGAGACATGGGACTCGTCTGGCGGCTGATTTGGGCCTTGAGGACTCGGACGGTCTCGCCGAACTTGCATCTAGTATGCTTCCACTGGCTCCCACCTCCCCTCTCCGCTCTCGCACACACGGTGGCCTCTCCCACTCCCTCCCTGCTTTCCCTCACTCAGGCGTTTCTCCTAGTGAACCTTTGTCTGTTGAATCCCATCTTGGCATCATTCCAGAGGACCTGGACTAACACAGATAACACGTCTCTCTTACTCCCCATGGTGGCGATTACTGGAATAACCAAAGTCTAAGGCCTTAGAGCATTTCCAGACTGGGAAATGCTGGAATTGCTTCTTCAGTGGTGAGGCTCTGGACTGCTGGAGGGATGTGGTGCTGATTCCAGGGGGCTCCAAATGGGGTTACTGCAACTTGCCGACTGCCTCTCTCCCACTGGAGAGGACAGAGTCACAAAACTCCTCATACGGGCGAGCGACACAGCGGTCTGACTGTCTGAGGCCCCAGACTCACACTCTAGCCAGTCCTGGACATCACCTCATTGTGTGACCCTGGGCACGCTCATTCCCTTCTCTGAGCCTCAACGTTCAATGATCTTGGGGAAATTCTCTAGGTTCTCCCTTTGCAACGATCTAGGACCCCGTCTGGGGTCCATCCACAGTCCCAATGACTCACAGCTTGACAAATGGATCTGAGTAGCCATTGGCATCCATGGCGGCCAGGTGCACGCAGCGTATGATGCCCACGATGAGGCCTCCCTGCTGTGTGCTGTACATGAGGGACACCAGGATCTTGCCGCGTTCCTCTATGTCACCAATTCGTTCCACCTGCTGTAGAAGAAGACGGCATATGGGTCTAGGAAGGGGAGGGGGCCAGGCAACGGGACGGATGACTGGCAGGAGGGAGGAGCCCGTGGAAAGTAGGAGGCGCTGGCCCGCCCCAGCACGGTCAGCACCATGGACAGCAGATGCTCCCCAGACTCCAGAGACCAGAAAGTCGGGCTAGCAGTGAAGGCACCTGGGGGCCTGGGGCTTTACTCTGACTTAGACAAGGACAGAGCCCTGAGTGATTGGAGGTGGGGCTGGACCCTGGTTCCAGTCTGACTCTGAACTCAGATTTGCCTGAGTAAAACAGTTTTCTCACCACTGTAGTCCCTGGGGTCCCATGAGGGACCTGGGCAGAGGGCACAGATATGTAGCCCAACCCCAGCCCCAGCCAGCCCGTCCTAGGTCCCCACGGAGGGAGAGTGGCATTGCTTTAGTCCTGCAGAATTTTTCAGCAGAGCTTCTGCCAACAAGGCAGGGGAACTCAAGGGTGTGCCCCGGGTGTGAGAGGGTGGGCTTTCTTGGCCTTGGGGGCTCCAGACGGGAGGAGCATCCATTTGGTCTCATGTTCTAATGGGAAGGGGTACTTCTCTCGTGGTACACCGACGGGCAAGTGGTTTTGGGGGAAAGAATAAGGAAGGGGCTGGGAGGGAGAGAAAAGAGAATTGGCAGATCCTGACTGCGGCTTCAATACCCACGGAGTGCTCACCTCCTCCTCATAAAGGGCCATGCCTCGGGCTGACCCGGTGGTTCCAGCACGCTTCATCTTAGAGGAAGGAAACAGAAAGGAAAGATAACGTGAGTCTATGAGGCTCATCTCCTTACATGGGAAGGATCGGAAACCCACATCCTTCCATTAGCAGCCAGAGCCACGAGGGTGACTTCTCCAAACTTCTGTGGTCCTCCAGCTCCCCTTGTTTTAGATAAAGTTTATGTAATGTTAACCATTTGACAGACCACGTTAATGCACAACAGCCTATGATGCAGGTTGTATTCCTATCCCATTTGACAGATGAGGACACTGAGGGTCAGAGTGGTTAAGCCACTTGCCCGAGGTCACATAGCCAAGAAGTGGCCGGGCACCCCACTCATAAAACAGGTAAGATTTCATCTGCTTTGGTAGAGTTGGCACAGGGGGCTTGGGGTCTGAACCCCCCTTGGTTCCTAAGGTCCTTTTGTGGGATCCTAGGACTCTGGGGAACACAATGTGGAAACCACTGCCTAAATCCAACCTCCCCACTACAGAGATGAGGAAAACTGAGGTCCGGGGCGGGGGTGGGGGGAAGGGACAGCACTTGCGAGGCCCCTGCTCTTCGTGGGGCATGTGGGGGTAGTTGGCGGTGGGAAGGTTAAGGACAAAGAGCAAAAGATGTCCTGTGGCGGCTCCAGGCCCCTGCCTGTCCCCGCCACCTTTGTGCCTCTGGGGCTGGCTGCATCCCTCACAGCAAGATGGGCAGACTCGGAAGCAGATAACCCAGGTGGGGGCCCGGCCACTGTCCTGACCAGCTGGACTCACTGAGTGGGGGATGGAGGAGGAGGTCTGAAGAACCAGCTGTTTCTAGGAAAAGAGCCAGAGCCAATTCTTCACTCTTGGGATTGTCTTTAATGATTTATTTGGAGCCTGGCATTTGGGGCAAATCGCTTCTTGCAATTTTCCTTGCTCTGTCTTGTTCTTCTGCCTATGCTATAGAAACATGGTGCGGCACATGGGATATTCCATCCTCGGGCTGGCCATCTGGCGGGAGGATGCTGTAGGACTTCCCCTCCCGCCCCCCACGGAGTCCTTGTGGGGAGCTGGCCCGCTGCCCAGGGGGAAGAGTCACACTGGTGGCTGCAGGAGAGCTAGGCTCTGGCTGGTGCGTGAGAGCACAGCCACTGACTTGTGGCATAACCTTGGCAGCTCGCTCCCCTCTGTGGGCCCAAGGTGGCCCGTATGTAAAATGGGCAGGTTGTTTTGTCTCTAAAAATACAGAGTGCTGGGTCCCACCCTACCTCACTAAGTCAGGATCTCCAGGGAGATTCCCACGAATCATAGTTTAAGCTCTGGTTTAACATGTGGTTTAAACTCCGGTTTACAATTTGACAATACATTTCATATTTAAAAAAAAAAAAAAAAAAAAAAAAAGAAAGAAACTCCGGTTTAAAAATCTCCAGTTGAGAACTGTGTTTGCAGCCTCCGCTGTGCCAGCCTCGCTCAACACCTCCAGCCGTGCTCCAGCCGAAGGAGAAGGCGGGTAAGAAGCCCTGTCCGTGCCAGGGCTCATACAAAGCAGACTGCTCGAAAACCGGCGGGGGGGGGGGGGGGGGGGAAGCCTCAAGGAAGCCACAGGTTACAAAAGCTGCTTGCAAGAGTGCGCCCTCTACCGGAGGGCGAAGAAACCTCATCGTCACAGGCCTGGCCCTGTGGCCTTGGGTGAAATTAGACGTTATCAGAAGTCCACTGAACTTCTGATCCGCAAACTTCCTTTCCGGCATCTGGCGCGAGAAATTGCTCAGGACTGCAAAACAGATCTGCGCTTCCGGAGTGCAGCCATTAGACTTTGCAGGAGGCAGTGAGGCCTAGCCGGCGGGCCTCTTTGAAGACGCTCCATGCCAAACGTGCAACATTGTGCCAAAAGGCATCCAGCTAGTGCACCACACACACGGAGAAAGTGCTTAAGAATCCACTATGATAGATAACATTTGGAGGTGCCTCGGTGGCTCCGTCGGTTAAGCACCTGACTCTTGATTCTGGATCATGATCTCAAGGTCGGTGAGTTGACTATGCTGATTCTGCTTTGGGTGTCTCTCTCTCTGTCCCTCCCCTGCTCATACTCGTGTGCACTCTCTCTCTCAAAACTATCTAAACATTACAGAAATTTTTTTTCTTCCTGTCATTGGTGGCTCTGAACGTTAGGTACTTTTTTTTTCCCCATGGGAATCAAAAGTTACCTGAGTATATGATTGCAAGGGAAAACACAGGGGACAGAAATCAGGTATTAACAGTTTCTCCATTTTCATTTGTGTGTGAATTTTTAATGCAAATGCAGAGACCTAAAGCATTAATGCAAGTGAACATGTTTCAATGAACACGATTCAGCAGCTTCAACTTTATAACGATCTTAAATAAACCAGTTACATTTTTCTGGACAATGCCAGCATTTGGATTTTTTTTTTTTTTAAACAAGGAAATTTCTTATCGACGGCAGCTAAACGGTGTTTGTGGCTTTTTTTTTTTTTAAATTTTTTTTTAAACGTTTTTATTTATTTTTGAGACAGAGAGCGACAGAGCATGAACGGGGGAGGGGCAGAGAGAGAGGGAGACACAGAATCTGAAGCAGGCTCCAGGCTCTGAGCCGTCAGCACAGAGCCCGACACGGGGCTCGAACTCACGGACCGTGAGATCATGACCTGAGCCGAAGTCGGACACTCAACCGACCGAGCCACCCAGGCGCCCCAAGTGGCTTTTTTTTTTTAAATCACGTGGTAGATTCCCTCCATTCACCATTCTGAGTTGTCCTACAAGTCCTACCTGTTTTTTTAATGTCGTCGGTCCTCTGTGCTGTTCCTGTAAGTTTGCTACTTAAGTACACTGAACTATAGAAACAATTGAAAACAATACAAATCCCCAGTTGATTCCGAGGTATAGATTGGTATTCTCCAATCTCCAAGTGGAGCGCCTTGGTTTGGTTCCTGTTTTTTCCCAAAAGGCAAGCAGCACATAGCAGTAACAGCTCCAATGCTCTATAGGTAGTCTCAGATCAATCCTTCAAAGACCTTATGAAGTTGGTACTTGCTACATTAGTCCATTTTACAGATGAGAAAATTGAGGCCTAGAGAGGTCAAATCATTGGGCTCAGATTATACTAGAAGTGCCAGAGCCTGAGTCTGGCTCCAGAGCCCATATCTTAAGCACTATGCTACCCTGTCGCCCGCTGATCTGCGCGGTGCTTTAGGAATTCGTGACTGACAAGGGGGGTGAGGCAGTATTATTTTCTACAATAGCAACAGTTAATTTACAAATGGCTATTAGACCCTAGGTTCTGTTCTGATTGTATGTATCACACAACCGTCCTATGGCGAAAGTCCTGTTAGGATGCCCATGTTGTAGACTAGAAAATCGGAGGCTCAGAATAGTTCAGACCCTTGGCCGAGGCCAGGGACCAGGGAAATGGCGGAGCCAGGCTTTGAACCCAGACAGGCCACACTGCTGCACCACACTGCCCTTCTCAATGTCACCGAGGAGGACGCGGACGTCAGAGAAGTGATGTTGGTACAGGGTTGAAGAGCCAGGATGCCATCCCGATGTTCTGACCTGAAATCCCCCTCCCACCTCCACTGTCGGGCACCCTGCAGATCTATCACCCCCTTTGCAGGCCCCAGAGGAAGGCCCCAGCCCCCAAACTCTTCTCCCCCATCGCACCCTCGAGGCAAAGGCGCTCACCGGGATCACCCGCTCCAGGCAGATGTTGAAGTTCTTTCTCTGGTTAGGCTTCAGTTTCTTGAGTGAGAATCTGGTCTCACCGATAAACTCGTTATGGCCAAATTTGTCCTCGTCACAGACAGAGATCCTGCGATCAACATAAGGAAGGGGTGGGGAGAGAAAGAAGGGCCTATATTGAGCACCTACTATGTACCAAGAGCTGTGATCGATACTGACAAGGAATGTGTCGTGCGCATAGGAATATTTCAGTTTCCTATTTTTTGAGCACTAGGCCAGGTACTTTGTTTCTTCCTTATTACCGTGTAACTTACAAGCAGTAATGTGTACAAATCTTAAATTTATAACTTGCTGAATTTTTGCATAGGTATACACTGATGTAACCACCACCCACCTCAAGATATAGAATGTTCTGGCTCCTGGAAGATCCTCAAGGTCCCTCCTTGTCATGACCTCCCTCAAAGATAAGCTTCATCTACGTCTATAGGCATTTGTCATTTTCCCTGCTGTATAGTATTCCACTGTGAAACTATACCATGATACTTGTGCTACTGATGGGTATTTGCTTTTGATCCATTTCTAGTTTTGAGCTATTACGAAGAAAGCTGCTGCAATCAACTTTTTTTTTTTTTAAAGGGGGGTGGCCTGGGTGACTCAGTCTTTAAGCATCCGACTCTTGGTTTCAGCTCAGGTCATGATCTCGCGGTTCGTGGGTTTGAGCCCCGCGTCGGGCTCTGTGCTGACAGCTCAGAGCCTGGGGCCTGCTTCGGATTCTGTGTCTCCCCCTCTCTCGGCCCCTTCCCTGCTCGCACTCTGTCTCCCTCACTCTCAAAAAGGAAGAAACATAAAAAAATGAAAGAGAAAACAGTGTTGTAATTAATCATCGGGGAAATGCAAAACCAGAATTGCGACACCACGGCACAGCCACCAGAATGGCCAAAATGGAAATGTGTTGATGAGGATGGGGAAGACCCAGGACTCTCGTGCACTGCTGTTAAGAGTGGCAACTGGTACAATCTCTTTGGGAAACTGGCAGTTTTCTGTTAAAGCTGAACGTGCACATACACTACAATTCAACCCTTACTCTCCTAGGAAGAAAAGCATGCACAATATGTGACTCGAATGTTCCCAGCCGTACTATTGTAATAGCCCCCCAATGAAAACCAACCAAATGCCCCTCAGCAGTAGAACGGACACATAAAACTGTGGCATCGTCACCCCAGGGGATACTAAATAGCGACAAGCATCAATGATCTACAGCCACAAGCAACAACTTGGGTGTGTGTCACGAACATAGTATTAAGTGAAAGGAGGCAGACACAAAGGGTCATGTTGTGCCATCCCGTTTATGTAAAGTACAAAACCAGACTGAGTTCATTTGTCCTGTAGGAAGTCAGGACAGTGAATGCCCCGAGGGAGGGGTCCTCACTACGGGGACGGCGCTGGTGGGGCAGGGAGTCTGTGGTCTTGGGAATGTCCTCTTCTTGGATCCTGATGTGTTCATGTGGTAAAAATTCATCAATCTGTGCAGTTTTTTTTTTTTATGTGTGCATTTTTCTAAGTGGATGTTACCCTGCAATAGAAATGTTTACTTAACCTAATACTGTAGCTGGTGGGAATGTGCATGGAACAGCCAAATTTGAAACGCCGTTTGTGCGATTTGTAAAATAAAACAAACCCCACAACGGCGGATACTATGAAGCAGCAAATGCCTGCTCACTTCGTTTCTATCCTAAGGAAACACCAGTGTCTATACACGGAAGCATAAAGGATACTTGTTGCAACTTTGTTGGTAATAGAAGCTGGAAACAACCTAAATGTCCATCCATAAAGGATACTCGTTGCAACTTTGTTGGTAATAGAAGCTGGAAACAACCTAAATGTCCGTCCATAAAGGATACTTGTTGCAACTTTGTTGGTAATAGAAGCTGGAAACAACCTAAATGTCCGTCCACAGGGCGATGGCTGAATAAACTGGCAAACATTTACATAAAATTTAAAAACATGCCAGATAATACCACCATGGTGTATAGATACGTAGTTATGCAGCTAAAGCCTAAAGCATGCTGGGGAATGATATCCATAAAATTCAGTATGGTGTTTAGCCCTGCGAGGGAAGGAAGAGAAGGAAAGGGTATAGAAGAAAAGCTTTGACCTGCTTCTGTGGCACTTTATTTCTTGAAGATAATAATAATTTAAAAAGCAGCACATACAGCGCAAGAGTGAGATTTTCTAAAAGACCGAGTATTGAGTTTGTCGGTGTTTGTTTTATTATGTTCTACACTCTTCTGTGTCTTTGTAATATTTAAATTATAAAAGGTTTTCAAAAACGTGTGATAAGCCATTCTGTACAACTCTCCGAAGCAGTCAAATATTAGGCAGATCTAAATGTCTTCTGGCTATAACGCCAAGATACATTGTTAAGAAAAAAAAGGAAAGTTCCAGATCTATGCAACATGATACTTTATAGGTTCTGAACAGCAGTATGAACATGTGTACACTCACAAAGGGAGGAAGAAGGCCCGGGCTGGCAGACGGGGTTAACATTTAAAAGGAGTTTTGCCTTCTCTGTAATTTTTTTTTTTATAACAAGGAACGTGTATTCATTTATGACTTCTATAATTACAAATGCAGTTTACTAAAACACTGAAGAATATAAAATGGCACCAATATATTGTTAAGTAAGAGAGGCTAATTAGACCATCCTATTGGATGGTCCATTTTTATAAACACTTAATTTTAATTTTTTTTAACGTTTATTTATTACTGAGAGAGAGAGACAGAGTGTGAGCAGGGGAGGGGCAGAGAGTGAGGGAGACACAGAATCCGAAGCGGGCTCCAGGCTCCGAGCTGTCACCACAGAGCCCAATGCAGGGCTCAAACTCATAGACCACGAGATCATGACCTGAGCCGAAGTCGGACGCTCAGCCGAGCCACCCAGGTGTCCCATATAAACACTTAATTTTAGAAGAATTGTTGGCACACACACGCAAGGTCACACGCATGAATACACACACACACACACACACACACACACACACACACACAGCCCGAATGTCCAGACACCAAGATGTTAAGAGTTTTGTTTATCGCTGTTTTCAAAAGTTTCTACCAGCACTATACTGTTTTTGTAGAAGTGGAAAAGAAAGGAAAAAGTAAGCAGACACATTTTCCAGAGTGGCCCCTGGCAGCTACAGACGTGTCCATCTGCCCGGCCTCCGTGTCCTGTCCGCCCACCCTCCTGCCAGGTACCTGAGCGTCTTCCTCTGCATGTCCTCGTCTGTGATGCCGTGATAGACAAGTGTCTCGTTCCACACGGGGTTCCGGGTGTTCCGCAGGGTTTTTGTACGAAGCTTGTTGGACTAGAGCCCAGAGAGATGGACAGACACCTGCCTCGGTGGGGAGCCAGCCCTGCGGCCCTATCCTTTGGGTTGATTTGGGGGTGGGGGTGGGCGGGTGATGTAGGAGTCCTCTCCCCTTACGAGTATCCAGGGGCTCAGATGTTCCCAAATGCATGTTTTCGGTGAGTGAGGGGCATCCTGTAGGGTGATGGCTACAGCCATCACCAATGCTGGACATTGGGCCACCCCTCCCTCCATGCACTGGTCCTTCTCTTTGAACTTTCCACTAAGATTAGAAAGCAGAGACATCTTCCTCTGAGGAAAAAAAATACGATTTATAGGCCAGAAAGAAAGAAATAAGAGTCCCCCGTTTCTAGGCAGTAAAGAAACAATTTCTGGGGATATTGAAATGGTTCCTTCTGTCTTCCTCCATGCCTGAATTCCCTTGGGGACAAAGTTTTCATTTTGTTCTAAGAGAGAAGGCTAAACACGCACTATGTCCAGAAGAGGCGGCCTGGTGACAAATCTAATTCATACTAACATGTAAATGACTCACTGGGTGCTTTGGCAAAGCAAGTTTGGATTGAGGACTGAGCAAAGAGTCTCAAGGAGAAGTGAATGTCACTGGGGAGTTAGAATGAGTAGTAGCCAAACACTTCAAAGTTTGGCCACGGCCAGGTGAGGGACTCTCCTTGATCCAAGCAAAGAAAGGGTAAGAGAGAAAACATGCATGTGAATGCACGCACGTGTGTCCTCTTTTTGTGTGATGTGGCATTTCCTACTTGCAGAGATTTTTAACAGGCAGTTTCCCAAGATCACATAAGCGAGTGTGCGGTCGCCCTTGTTTTTAGGACATCCATATCAAATTAAGTCAACAAACCAGAAAACAAAACTCAAGAAAGCACCCTTTCCTTTCTAGCCTTGTCTTCTGAGTGGGTCAATCCAAAGGGAGGAGAGTTCACTCCATTTTCCCTTCCCAGGGCAAGGTCGCGATATACTGACTTTCACTCAGTAACAGAACATATTCTCAAATGCTTAGCCCCACAGCCTGGAGAGAGTTATTTATTTCTGTTAAGAGCTGAGTAGTCTTTGGTTGGGGGCGTAAAGTGAGTGGGGGAAGTGAGCCACGGTCAGCACTGGGGAGCCACCGAAGGTGTCTGAGCAGGTGGATCGCATAATCAGGGCTTCTGCTCCCCCCTGGCCTTCGGCAGCTCCTTGGATCCCAGGTTTCTGGGCTGGAGAAATGGGCAGAGCGCCCGCCCCTTGGGGAAGAATGACTCCTGTCTGTCCCTTACCCCTTGCAAGGACTTTGCCGCTCAGGGAGGAGGGGCGCTGGGGCCAGATAAGGCTATTTTAGGCTCTGGGCTGGGAACCTTGGGTGCCTGCCAGGGCCCATGTGCCCAGCCTGCCGAGAGGCCCGGGCCATATGGTACCTTGCTGGCTCCCGGCAGGAGATGCAGCTTAACGTAAGGATCAGCCAAGCCGTTGGAATCCATGGGCTTCAGTCCCTGCAAGAGAACGGGCAACAGCATGAGGGCCTCGGGAGGGCCTGGCACTCAACCGTCATAGGCAATGGACACAGCCCCTGACATCTGTCCTGCCCATCGGTGCACCCGTGTGCTTCCTCTTCCAAAGAGAGAGAAGGGAAGTGAAGTCTCTTGGAAAGAACGCCGGAATCAGGCAGACAGGATTTGAAGCCTGGCCATGTGTGACGCCTTCCCAGCTGTGTGAGTTTGGGCAAGTTCCTTAGCCTCCCTGAGCCTCATTTTCCACATCTGTCAAATGGGATGACAGAATCTGTTTCATGGAGCGGTATGACTTCAACACAGTCATACCTGTAAAGTGCTGGGCACAGAGCCTGGCCCACGGTAACTGCTGCGTTAAGGCTGGACTGTTATTTCTTCTTTTTTTAAAAAAATTTTTTTTTCTTAACGTTTATTTATTATTGAGAGACAGAGAATGAGCATGGGCGGGGCAGAGAGAGAAGGAGACACACAATCAATCCGAAGCAGGCTCCAGGCTCTGAGCTGTTGGCACAGAGCCCAAAGCGGGGCTCGAACTTACAAACTGAGAGATCATGACCTGAGCTGAAGTCGGACACTCAACCGACTGAGCCATCCAGGCGCCCCAAGGCTGGACTGTTATTTCTGAGATGGGAGGCGATGTTCCAGAACAGGGAAGATGGGAGAGGAGGAGAAGCTGGGGCAAGAGGGCTTGAGTTCTGGCCCTGGCCCCTGTACTCATTTCTGAGACCTCAGTTTCTTCACCCATAAAAAGGGGGATCACAAGGTCTGCCTGGCCCCCCTCACAGGGCTGGAATGAGGCTCAAGGGAGACACTGGGGGGGAAGGGAGTTTGGGGCAGGGATTACACTGGGCTTGTTTATATGAGCAACCCCAAGTTCCCGGGGCCCAGACACATTCTGTCAACTTCCTAGGCCCGGGCTGGGCAGACGTCCCTCCTCTGGGCTCCCGCTGTCCCTTCTCACAGCCCTAATCCCAAAGTCATGCATCTTTGTGCACCTGTTTCCCTATCTGTTCATGTTCTTGGGGGATGAAGACCTCTCCTATGAAGGGCGAGCTCTGGGCCCCGCACTAGCGAGTGTGGACAATGGAGACGGTGCCACAAAGCGGGGTGCAAGGGGGAGAGCTCACAGAGCAGCATCGTGGGTAAGAACGCAGGCTCCTGAGCTGGACTACACTGGTTCAAATCCCAGCTCTGTCACTTCCTGGCTATGTGATCTGGGCAGGTCCCTTAATCCCTCTGTGCCTTAGTGTGTCCGTCTATAAAATGGGGATGATGATGATAGACCCTTCCTCATAGGTTGCTGTGAAGGTGAAGGGGAACAAAGTAATCTGTGGAAAGCCCCGGAGGGTGTGTGATCCTCAGGAAATGCTACGGCCACAGTTTCTTGGCTGTTTCCCCAAAGTGAGCCCCAAAGCAGGGCCAGCCCTTGTTCACTCTGGGATCGCCAGCATTCGGGACAGTGCCTGGTACAGAGGAGGTATTTAGCCGACGTTTCTGGAATGACTATTGGGGTTCCAACGTTGCAAACTGGCAGACGCTGTGCTTTTAAACTCTGAATTTGAACGTCTCTGTTTGGGGCCTGCTCAGTCCAGTTGACCACAGTTACCATCACAGCTGAACATCTCACGCACCTTCCTCACCTCCGTTACCAGCCCGGCCCGAGAGCGTGTGAGTTTTCTGTGGCCCTGTCTCCAGGGGGCTGGCATGGTGTGGCATTCCCCCATTTCTGGAGCTGAAAGAGGGGACCGAATGCCTGGGCATTGAGCCAGACTCAAATCCAGCTCTATCCCTACCTGCCGGGTGACCTCAGGCTTTAACCTTTCTAGGACTCAGTTTCCCCATCTGTACAATGGGGCTAATAATGATCCCCACCTCGGAGGTTCCCAGGAAGATATAATGAGATCATGAACGTGCTTCCCTCACGGTGCTACTGGAGGCCGGGGGTGGGTGCAAGCACGTGCTTCCTACGGTGACGGATACAAAATACACGCTCAATGCCTCTTCCGAGGACGCAAGCTGGGTGTGTTGACCCAGGAGTTGTGCCAGGCACTGCTGAGCCTCGCTTATCTCCCAAACTTGGGCGTTAGGCAGGTGAAAAGGGGGGCTTTTAATCATTACAGCATCACAGGCGTGGCCAGGGACTGTCCTGGGCAGACGGGAATATGTGGCCACCTTCCTCTTAATACTCAGTCATCCTTGGGACGCCTCGCTGGCTCAGTCGGTTGGGCGTCTGGCTTTTGACTTCGGCTCAGCTTATGATCTCACAACTCGTGAGATCAAGCCCTGCATCGGGCTCTGCGCTGACAGCGTGGAGCCTGCTTGGGATTCTCCCTCCCCCTCTCTGTCCCCCCCACTCACACACTCTCTGTCTTTCTCAGAATAAAAAAAAAAAGTACTCAGTCATCCTTACGGGAGAGGCACATTATCCCCTATTTACAAATGGCACACTGAGGCACAGAGAGGCGAAGTAACTTTCCCCAAATCACACAGCCAGGAAGCAATGGAGCTGGTATTTGAACCCGGCCGTCTGCTTCCTGAGCCTTGCTTCTTGTTTGTTCTTCCACGTGGACCAGGCTTGCAGTGGGGGGAACTCTGGTCAGTTACTTTCTGGGATCTGCACTGGCATCTCCAGCTTTCCTCGGGGTCTGGAGGTGAGTCCACTCACTCCCCCTGGGGCCCGCAGCAGGGAGATGTCCTTGCATCTGCAACAATGGTTCCCCTGCCCCCACCCCAGCCGCTGCTCCAGCCCGACAGTCACATCAACAGAAGGAGCCCTCGGCGGGCATGTCAGCTGTCAGGTCAGGCTGTCACCGCTTCCCCGGGCAGCGCCTCTTGGGCAGATTCCAGTTCTGCCCTTGAAGCCCGGCTGCCTCTGCTCCCGGGAGCTACAGATCAGTGAGCCCCTCCCCCCCCACCAGAGACCACCCCTGAAGAAAGTCCTCCAAAGGAAGTGGCCACGGTTACTTCCTGCCCCTTTCTCATTACCGTCACGGTCACAGATCAACAGGCCTGGTAACCCACGCCAACCCCGAGTCCCCTAGAAATGCCAGGGCATCCTAAGCGGTCCCCAGCTGGGCCTCTCACCTACCTTGGCTTTTATGATGGTGCAGTGCAGGGAGCTGTTGTCCTGGTCGTAGAGAAGACTGAACTCCAGGGCACCCAGGGTGGCTGAAGGGGGCAGAGGCAGGAACCGAGAGGACATTCATTCAGTCACTCGACAAACATTTCCTGAGCACTTACTAGGTGCCCAGTCTGGTCCAGGCATTGAGCCTACAGAGAGGAAGACTCGGTCCCTGCTCTGGACTCGCCATCCCGGCAGACCCTCCTCTACTTTGGAGCCCTCAGCACACCTGAGATCAGTGAATCGGGTGGGCGATTGCCAAGTTAACGACTTCCCATCCTGCTAGATTGAGAGCCCCATGAGGGCAAGCGCTGTGACTGTCCTGTTCACTGCTGGGCCCCCACTGGGCACAGTGCAGGAAACACAGTCGGTGCTCACTTACTTGCTAAAGGAATAAACGAATCCGGGCATTTGCCGTTACCTCTGCTTGGAATACTCTCCCTCTAGATCCTCACGTGGCTGCCACCTTCTCATCATCCACATCTCGGCTTAAACGTCACCTCCTCAGGGAAGCCCTCGCCGACCACTCCATCTAAAGCAGCCACCCCCGTGGCCATTGCCTTTATTTCCTTCCTGCTGTGCTATCTCTGTTTGAAATGAGCTCATTTGTATGTTAACTGTTTCTCTCCACTAGAATGTTAGTTCTGTTAGATTAGCCATCTTGGCTGCCTTTTTTTCTTTTTTTTTTTTTTTTTTTTTTTTGGCCATGGTGTCTCTAGCACCTAGAATAGTTTGGGGCACATACTATGTACTTGATAAGTACTTATTGGTTATGAAGACGAGTGCATGAGTGAGTGAGCGGTACATATAGCTGAATACAGTATAGGATTGTTATAAATCACTGGCGTCAGCTCGTAAGAGGGACAGATCCAAGCTGGGAGGGATCATCTAGGCTCGGCAGGTCAGTGAAGAGACACCTAAGGCCGAAGGAAGGAGCAGTGGATACGGTTCTGGGCACAAGTGCCAGTGTGCAGAAAGGCGGAAAGGTGGGCCGGACACAGTGTGCATTTCCGAGGCAGGAAACAGTTCGTCGCTCACAAGGCAGTGGACCTTCCTACGCTCCTTTCCCGAGACCGCAGACCCATGACCCGTGGGAGAGCACAGGGGACAGAGGGGACAGCTGATATTTCATCCTGATCTATTTCACCCAGCTGATCTGCTACAGCCATACGACCGTCAGCCCCTCCACTCGCTGGCCCTGTGAGGTTGGACGGGTCCCTGAAGCTCTCGGAGCCTCAGTTTCACTATCTGCGAAATAGGAGGAGTAGAAGCAACTAGTCCCAGGCCGAGCAGGAAGACTCAATGAGCACGTGCACTGAACACACTTAGAAAAGCGCCCGGCATAAAATAAGCAAGTATGGACTGTTTTTACTTCTGATGTGCATACCACGTAAATAATAATTCCTCCTGTGTGTTTAGGACTATATAATGATAACGACTGCCAGTTTCACCTCCCAGGGGGTACCTCAGTTTACCACCCCCTCAGCTCCGTGCGGGAGGCAGTATTTGCTTCCCAGTTTACAACAAGGAGGGGTGACACGGGGGGACCAAGCCACGCCACTGATCATGGCTGTTCGTCCACTTCTTCTGAGTGGGTTCAGTCTGTCCCCCTGACTCGGAGCCCCTGGGACGCCCCCAACCCCACAACACATGTTAGATCAGACACGTGTCCTTCCACACCTCCCTCCAGCTCACAACGGCCACCCCAGCTCTCCCCTGCTGCTCCACACACACCCAGGATAAGTGCCACTGCGTGTGTGTGTGTGTGTGTGTGTGTCCCTAGGACTTCGGGTCCGAGTGGGAGAGGGACACAGCAGGCATTGTATAAATCACTGAAGGAATGGATGCAAGAGGAAATGTCTAGAAATATTTGAATCATGGTTAAAAAATTACTTCCAGAAGACACACAATAAAGAGTTTTGGAAACTAGTAAAACACACACACACACACACACACACACACATAATTGTAGAAGTGAGATGCTGGGTCGTATAATTCTGCTTGACTTGTGGACCCACCAAACACTGAACATCTGAGCATTGTCGATGTAGTTGAATTGTACTCTTTAAAGTGATTTAAATGAAAAAAAAAAGTTTTAAACAGAGAGGGAGGCAAACCATAAGAGACTCGAATGCGGAGAACAAACTGAGGGTTGACGGGGGGGCTGGGGAGGGGGGGAAATGGGTGATGGGCACTGAGGAGGGCACTTGTTGGGATGAGCACTGGGTGTCGTACATAAGCGATGAATAATGGGAATCTACCCTCAAACCCAAGAGCACACTGTATACACTGTATGTTAACTAACTTGATAATAAATTATGTGTATATATATATGTGTGTGTGTGTGTGATTTACATAAGTTGTGTGTGTGTATATATATATATATATATATATACATATATATAAAAGTGATTTACATGGCAACTTTGATGTTACGCTTTTCATCACAATAAAAAATACACAGCACCTTCTCTTTAGAAAGCGGAGGTCATTTTTTGAATTCAGCAACACAAACTTGTATCTTTATAACTTGATTGATACAGCTTATTAGGCTTGGCATACTGGGGGGGCTATTCTGATGTCCCCGGGGACGACACCCCGAAGTGACTTTCCCCAAACACTCCTCCCCTAAGTGCCACCTACTTGCTTCATCCGAATCGTAGCTGTTGGCTTCTTCCTCCTCGTCCTCCGGGGGCGGGGGCTGGCGGGCAGGGGCCACGGCGGGCTGGGGAGCCGCAGCAGCCGCTTGGGAATAGGGGCCCGGTGGGTGGCCCCCTCGGTCCTCCCTGGCTCCAGCTGCTGAGTAGCCCCCAGCTCCCCCTGTTCTGTCCTCCCGGGCTGGGGCGGTGGCCCCTGCGTAGCTGGGCTCACCGGGAGCCACCTCTGCAGAGGAGATGGGGAGAGGGCAGGAAAGAGGCAGCTGAGCCTCTGTGTCTGTGTCTGAGCCACTGTGGCAGCATTACCGTTAGTGATGAGTACCTACTGTATACCAGGAGCTTGGCAAGTCTTGCACCAGAACTACCCCGGCCTGGCCACGGAGGATCACCGTATCCAGTCGACGGGGATGGGGCGGGTGGGGGGGGGGCCATGATGTCATTCACCAATTCTCAGAATGTTGCCTTTGTCAAAACCACCTAGGGAAGCTTGCAAAAGTGCAGGTTCCTGGGCCCCACCCAGACTGAGTAGGCAGTGCAATGGGGCCCGGGAGTCTATGTCTCATAACAAGTCCCAGGAGCTGATTCAGACGTGGGCAGAACAGACCTCAGGGGGGCACTGATCAGCGGTGTGGTTCTGCAGCCAGACAGCCTGGGTCTGAATCTCCGCTGTGTGACCCGGGGCAAGTTACTTAAAGTCTCTGAGCCTCAGTTTCCTCGTCTGTAAAGTGGGAATTATGACGCTGAAGGCACTCAAAGAGTATCGGCTAACATTTTAAAAATTATCTACTACATGATAGGGGCACCTGGGTGGCTCAGGTCATGATCTCACAGTTCGTGAGATCATGTCCTGCATCGGGCTCTTCACTGAGAGAATGGAGCCCTCTCTCTCTCTCTCCCTCTCTTCCCCTGCCTTGCTCAGGCATGCACGCTCTCTCTTTCAAAATAAATAAACTTACAAAAATATATAACCTACTACATGTATATTACTTGACATAGTATCTGGTGAGTTAGGAAGCAATGATTAAGCTGTAGCCATGGTAACCGAAGATGATGCATAACATCATATGCAAGAATCACGGTCACTTAGCGTGACCTTAGTCCACTCCAGGCCACGTGCTAGAGTTTTATGTGTATTCGTTTGTCTAATCTTCCCATCAATTCTGTGAGGTAAATCCTTGTGTTATTCCCATTTTATTTTTTGTTTACTTATTTTTGGGAGGGAAAGAGACGGGGCGGGGGGGAGGGGCAGAGAGAGAGGGAGACACAGAATGTGAAGCAGGCTCCAGGCTCGGAGCTGTCAGCACAGAGGCTGACGCGGGGCTCGAACCCATGAACCATGAGATCATGACCTGAGCCGAAGTTGGACGCTCAACCGACTGAGCCACCCAGGCGCCCCAACTCTCGATTTGTTTTTAAGAGAGAGAAAGAGAAAGAGAAAGAGATAGAGCGAGCAGGGGAGGGGCAGAGAGAGAGGGAGCCACAGAATCTGGAGCAGGCTCCAGGCTCTGAGCTGTCAACACAGAGCCTGATGCGGGGCTCGAACCCACGAACCATGAGATCATGACCTGAGCTGAAGTCGGGCACTTAACCCACTAAGCCACCCAGGCATCCCTCCCATTTTAGAGATAAGGAAATTGAGGCCCAGGGAAGGAAGTTAAGTGACTTGCCCAGGGTCACGTAGCTGGGAAGTGAAGGAGCCGGGATTTGACTCCGGGGAGTCCGTGCTCTTAACCACTGTACGCTCTGTCCTTTTCTATTTAATCTTGGTAAGGAGTATCTAGAGTTTTGGAATCAGGGGGTCCCTCAGAGCTCATCCGATGGGTCTCTGGGCACAGCTGGGGAAGGTCTGGCAGCCCGGGCTCTCTCACAGGAGGTGGGAGGGCGTGGCCAATGGACAGGTATGGGAGGAGGGGGAACACTTGCCTGGTCTGTGATCTGGAAAGCGTCCTGCTGGCCCAGGGCTGGCTTTGCCGCCTCCTGGAGGCCCTGAATGGGGAAAAGAGAGAGGGGTGGAGCACAGGTGGCATGATTTCCCTGTTCTTCCCTCTCCCCCCTCATGTCGGGTTGTGGACACAGGCCTGGGGGCAGCAGGCGATGAGAAGGAGCCTCCAGGGCTGCAGGAATGGCCCCACTGGGGACTCTGGGGTCAGAAAGGCCTGGGTTCAAGCCCCAATGCTTCCTTCCTGGGTCTACACAACGAGGATGCCTGTACCTGCTTGTCATGTTTCACGGGCTGTTATGAGGTTGATGGACGAATGGAGTAAGGATTGTTTGTGAGGGGACGGGCAAGTTTATACCTGGAGTCCCCCACTGCTACAGGGCCATTACTGGTCCAGCGGAATTTTTACAACTACATTTCCCAAAGCCTGGGATGGGGCGGGGGGAGAGCCGAGGGGGCACGGAAGATCATTCAACCACACAGGGAGAGAGTCGCGTCAGTCTCCACTGCCCTTCAATACCGACTCCATCGTGGAAATGTCTCATTCAGGTGCCACTTTGTCTCTAACCTTTGTGAATTTCCCTTCTGAGCAAAAAAAGGACAGAGCTCGGACTCAGAACCTTCCTCAGGCCAGCGTACTGAGAATCTCACTGCGCTGTTTAATTTTCATGACATTAATTTTTAGAACTACCTTCTGCAATGGGTTGAATTGTATTCCCCCAAAGGATGTTGAGGTTCTAGCCCCCAGTCCCTGGGAACGTGGCCTTATTTGGAAAGAGGTTTCTTTGCCGATGATCAAGTTAAGATCACGCTCTGTCTCTCTCAGAAATGAATAAACGTTAAAAAAAAAATGGAGCAAAATGTTAACAGCACCAATGAGGCATCGCTCCTATTGTTTCATGCAATCCGCATTTGTTTAGATTTTCCCATATGACTCGTCTCTTTGGCCACCAATTTTTCCTGAATCTCACACTACTGTTCTGGGAACCATGTGTCCCCAACATTTGCTTGAGAGAGGAGTTTGGAGATAGCGAGTTCTCTCAGTTGCATTTTTCAAGGGAACCAATTTGAGGAAAGATGCGAAGAAATGAGAAAGCAGGAGGCAGATGTATGAGGTAAGGACGGTGGCGGAGAGTGACCCGACAACGAGGAGGGAAGGGGGCAGAGGCCGAGGCATTTCACTACTTCTGTCCGGCCCCTGCTCCACCTGCCCGCCCGGAGGATTACTCATTCTGAGGGTTTTGGTGGTGGCTGTGGCTTTGCACGAAGCCGGCGGGCTCTGCAAGCAAGGACGGGAGGTCCCAGGGTCACAGCTGGGTGACAGGTGGGGGTGGGGCGGCAGGTACCTGGCTGCCCGGGCTGTGGAGGGGCTGGGCTCTGCACGGAGGCGGGGGCTGGTCTGGAGGCCTGGACTGAGTTTGCCCGTCGCAAACCTGCAGGGGTAAGGAAAGGAGACAGCCCGTCATGTCGCACACACACACACACACACACACACACACACACAGTGGACACGGGAGGAACCTTGGGTCTGGTCAGCTGGCACGAGGTAATGCCTTCGGGGTTTGAACTGAGTGCAGGCTCCGATGCTCTCTGCTCCTCCAGACCCTCTCCTCCCCCTCCGGTGCCTTCTCTCTTTGCAACACTCAGATGCCCTGAACCAGGTCACAACAACGACACGGGTGTTGAAAAGGGAAGGATGCCACCTCCACCTGTGTGACCTTGCACAAGCGACCTATCCTCTCCGGGCCTCGGTCTCCTCGCCTGCGAAATGGGGAGAAGAGTACCTACTTTTTAGGGTTGTGGTGGAGATGCTGTGATGACATACAGGCAACGTGCTCAGAACAGCACTTGGCACGGAGTAAACACCGAATATTATTATTATTATTATTATTATTATTATTGAATCTGGTCTCTCTCTTCCCATGGGCCTGGCTCTGCATCCCGGTTTCTTGTATAAGCTGTGTGACTTTAGGATGGTCATTCACCCTCTCTGCATCTCTGAGCTCTACCTACTGATAATAATGAGTTGTCATATATTTAATGCTTACCATGTTCCAGGGACTTCAGATATAAGAGGTTGTTTAATCTCTGTACCCCATGAGGTGGGCGCTGATTTACCTCCATGTTACAAATGGGGAAGCTAGGCACAGAGGGCTAACATCTCTTGCCGGGTTAATGGCAAAGCCAGGATTTGAACTCAGGCATTTGCTCTCCGGAGTCTGCCTGAGACCATGAGGTGCTACTGTCTCCTCCAGAGCTACTGGAGGATCAAATGGGATAAGGTACACAGCAGGTCCTGACATCCAGAAGGCATGATGTTCCTGGAAGAAAGCCCTTTCTCACTTCTCTGGGCTGGATCCCGCCTTTCCTGAACTCAGCCCTGTGTCACCGGAGAGATGCTTGAATGCTAATGACAGAAGGTGCTTTGCCACCGCTGGCTGGGGGCTGACCCGTCCCTCTGTCTTGTCCCTGGGTCCTTGTTCATTCCTTCATCCATTCACTCACTCATTCAACAAGCGTTCATTGTCTACGAACTGCCAATCCTGATGGACAAAAATCACCTTGATTCCTCCAGGAGCAGATGGCCCAGTCAGAGGAAGGAGGCAGACGCTGAAATAACGAGTTTATAAAACAGCAATAACAGTGAACATCCACTGAGCGCTTCAAATGTGCCAGGCCGTGAGCCTCGCCTCAGGGAACCCTCACAACTTGACACCACGCGTACCGTTATGGTCCCCGTTTGCGGTCAAGAAAAGGGAAGCTAAGTGTGCCCAAGGTCACATATCTAGGAAGTGGCTAGGACCTCCGACCAGGCTCACCCGGCTCCGGAATCCCGTGAGTAATAATGCACACCGGCCCTCACGGCATGTCAGGCTCTGTTCGGAGATCTGAGGTTATAGTTTACTTAATCCTTTAGAGCAACCCGCGATAAGAATGATTACCATTATCATTTCCATTTGATGATAAAGGAAAGCCCAGTGCCCTGATCTGTAAAATGGGAACACCCAGCTGGTAAGTGGTCGAGCTGGGGTCTGACCCCACACAGTCTTTGATCTGGTATTTGTGCACTTGGCATTGAACTGAAATGGCCATACAGGTAAAGAAGTAACATCACGGGGGATGGAGGTGAGGGGTGACCTCTGGCTGGGGGGATGGGGACGCTTCACGGTGAAGGTGGCCTTTGGATTTGGAGTTTGGGTTTTTCCAACCCAAACGGAGGTCGTCGATGCACAGGCGACCTCTGTAGCATAAAGCAAAGTCAGGATAGCTCTGGTTTATTCCATGGCATTAACTCCAGGTCCCAGATCTGGAGAGAAAGGGGTCCTGGGAGGCATTGGGATTACTGAATGGAAGATGCGGAGGACAGCTGATTCTTGTCAAGGATCTGGGGCCCGAGTCGCAAGTTGTTCTCAGCACTCCTGGTGGGACCCCCTCTGGGGCTTAGGCTCGTCACTGAGGGCTCCCGGCATGATGGAACCTTTTCTTACACAGCAAGGGCAGCTGGCCTACAGATCAGGAACGGTCGCAACCACCCCTTCCTCCGATGGCACAAAAAGGGTGGCACAGACATGTCTGTGTTTTGGAGCAGCAGACCCCTCTGACCGACCTCAGCGCCACTAGGCAGGATTTGCATTGCCATAGCTATGAGATGTGTGGATAATATAAAAATTGCAAGACGCTGGCTCTTCCTCTGCTCAGGATCCTTCTGCGGCTCCCTGACACCCTCAGGAAAAAGTCCAAACTCTTTTATCTGACTTTTCAGGCTCTCAAACAATGGTTCTCAAACTTCAGCATTCACCGAAATCACATGAGGAGTTTGCTTAAGAAGTGCATGTGGATCCCGGTCCCAGAAATTCTGATTTCGTAGGTCTGAAATGGGGCAGTGCTTTCAACACTCACCTAAGGTGCCTGGATCTGCCGACCCCCTGTCTTCTACTGCTCTCTCAGGGAGAGGGATTCTGGCTACAACACGCTTTAGATGGTGACAAGCACTGAGTAGAGCTGTGTGTCAGAACTCTGGGGACTCAGAGGAGGGAGCAATGAACTCTTCTCAAGGTGAAGCAGGGCGGATGCTACGAGTTTCATAGACGAGGGGACATTACACTGACTCGAGGGACAGGGGATCCAAATCTGGCTCAGGAATACTGTGTGACTGCCTTTTCCCTCAACAGGCAAAATAATACACGGGCTAAAAGCACAGTCTTCAATATACAAAAGTTAGCTAAAAATAGATCAAAGACCTAACTGTAAGAGCTAAAGCTAAAACCACAAAAGTCTTAAAAGAGCACACTCAGGGAGAATGTCACGACATTGGCTTTGGAGCGACTGTTTGAATATGGCACGCAAAGCGCAGAGAACAAAAGAAAATTAGAAAAATTGGACTTCATCGAAATTAAAAACTTCTGTGCATCAAAGGACACTATCAATGGGGTGCCAAGGCAACCCACAGAATGGGAGAAAATACCTGCGGATCATAGATCTGACAAGGGATTAATATCCAGAAGATATAAAGAACTCCCGTAAGTCAACAATAATAAAACAAACATCCCAAATGAAAAGTGGGCAAAGGACTGGAAGAGACATTTCTCCAAAGAGAATATCTGAACAGCCAATGAGCACATGCAAAGATGCTCAATGTCACGAATCATCAGGGAAATGCAAATCAAAAACATGAGATATTGCTTCCCACGCATTACGATGGATACACACACATACTATATATATACGTGTGTGTGTATATATACACACACACATATATGTATATATCCTACATATACAGAGACACATGTATGTATATATAAGCGTTGGTGAAGACGTGGATTAACTCGAACCCTTGTATATTTCTGGTAAGACTGTAAAAATGGTGAGGCCACTGGGGAACACAGTATGGTGGTTCCTAAAAAATTTAAGCATAAATTTACCATATGATCTATCTATTCCACTTCTATACATATATATATATATATATACAGATATATGTATATGTATATATATATATATATATATATATACATATATATATAACCCAAAATTAAGAGCAGGAACTCAAATCGATACTTGTACACCAATGTTCATTACGCACAACAGCCAAAAGGTGGAAACAGCCCAAATGTCCATCAACGGATGAATGGATAAACAAAATGTCTACCCACAAAAGGCCACATACTGTGTCATTCCATTTATGTGAAATGGCAAGAATAAGCAGATCCACAGTGGTCAGTGGATTCCAGGGGCTGGCGGGGGGGGGGGATCAGCGTTTAATGGGTACAAGGTTTGTTTGAGATGGTGAAATCGTTCTGGAGATGGTTAGTGGTGACAGTTGCATGACAATGGGAATGGACTTGGGGCCCCTGAACTATATACTTCGAAGTACTTGAAACGGCAAATTTAATAGTAGTGTATATGTTTTACCACCATTAAAAAAGATTTTTTTTAAAGCATCGTCAATAAAAACTTCACCTCTGGAAGGGGAAACTCAAGAAGCACAGGCTTTAATGTCGGACAGACACGGGTTTCATTTCCATCTGAACCAATTGACAGCTGTGTGACTTAGGGCAAATGGCATCAATTCTCTGGGCCCAGTTTCTCCATCTGTTAAATGGGAATAATAGGAATCTTCGCAAAAGGATTTGGGGGTATGACAAGGATCAAATGAGATGATGTACGTGAAGAGCTCGGGACAATGTCTGGCACATGGTAAGTACTCAACAAATATTCCGTGATGTTGTAGACCTGAGAAATTCTTCTTTTTCTGTGAATCTGAACCATAGGTTCACTAGGGGGTGTGCACAGTGGATTAAGCACAAGGTACGTGCCCAGCTCTCCTGCCAAGAAGAAGAGGGACTAAGGGCCTAAGCTCTACACCCACTATTCAGGAAGAGAAGCCAGAGGTCAACATGGGACCTAAATATTCAGCCCATCTAACTTGGGACCTGGTCCAAAAGTCCAAGTCCAGGAATCAAGGATTCCCACCATCATGCACTCTCGCCAAATAAATCCACTCTGAGTGCAGCTGGAGGTGCTGGGACCCAATGAGATGAGAAGCGTCCTGGCCGAGCTGACCTACCCCATCCTCGTGGACAGCAGAGGACGCCGGCCAAGAGAAGAAAGAACTTGGGTGGGTCTGTGAGAGGGAAGCTTCCCTACTGTACTCAAAAGTACGTTGCATTTTCCTCAGGGCTTCCAGGGAGGAGGGCAAAAAACCCACATTTTCCTCACATTTGGCATTAGAGCAGGAAAGGGATATAACCCAAAGTATGGATGTGCAGGGTAAGAACTGTTTCTGAGCTCTGTCTTTCCTCTACCATAGACTAGAACCAGCATCTAGAACAGAGCGTGGCACACAGTAGATACTCAACAGATACTGAACGAATAAATGAATTAAAACGTTGTCCTCCCCACCCCCCAACTCCTTTTGATTCTCCTCCTCCAGGAAGCCCATCTAGATTTGCCCATGTCTCCTACCGGCTGGGCTCCGGCTGGAGTCAGCGGCAGCCCCACCGTGGCCATGGTCCCAGCTCTCTGAGTCCCGGCTGGATGAGCTCATGCGTGCCTCGGAGGCCCTGCGCACAGGAGGCCCATAGCTTCCTCGCCCGGGGGCAGAGGCCAAGTCAGGACCTGGAGGGAAAAGCACGTATTAAATGGAGAAAGGGCCAGAGAGGGATGGGATAAAGTAGAAGACAGAGTGGGCAGGACCTACCTGTCTTCTGACCTGGGCCCCTCCGGTCTTCTGTGTCACCTGGAGAGAGAGAGATGAAGAGAACTTGTTTTATGGTTTCTGGAGAGCTGCCACTTAAGGAACACACAAAGGGGCCCACTGCCACCCCTAGGAACTTCTAAAAAGTGAACTGAAAGTCTCTTCTCCTTTCTTCCCCTGTGGTGTAGCTCCCGTTTACAATCTCACATGATTTCCTTGGCATGCACACGCACATGTGAGCACACACAGGCTTTCAAAACAGCAAACTGGGATCCTCGGTCAATGATCACACAAACTGTTCTAGAATGTGCTCAATTGATTTGATTTTCCCCAGGACTCACTCACCGAGCATGCTCCCACCTCAAGTCCTTCTGCACATCACATTCTCAAACGTTCCATGAGCCCTCTCTACGCTTCTCTCCAAACACCGTCTCCGTAGACAGCCCTTCTGTGGCCACTCCATCCAACACAGACCCTCCTGCCCATGTCTGTCCCCCTCACCCGCTTCATTTTGCCTCTGGCTGTCATCACCACTGATATGCTATTATATTTGCATATGCTGTTTGTCGAGTATCTGTTTCCCCCAGTAGAATTTTAGCTGTGCGAGGACAAGGAGTTTGTCCGTTCCATTTATCACTGTATTCCTAGGGCACAGAACAGAGCCTGGAACTCGTTGGGCATTCAGTAAATATTTGTTAAAAGAATATTGTAAGCTCCTATCATGGGCATAATTCAAAATCTATCATACACATTTACATCATTGGATTCTAAAAGATGCCTAACATAGCATGCTATGGCTAGATCATAATCCATTAGACAATCCCATTAATGAACATTTGGGTTTCTCCAGTGGTTCTGCGATAGAAAATGGCACATAGAAAGTGATATAATAAATATACTTACACATAGATCTTTTTATATTGGTCCTTTTAAACCTTTTTTAATATTTATTTACTTTTGAGAGAGAGAGACAGAGCACAAGCTGGGGAGGGGCAGAGAGAAAAAGAGACACAGAATCTGAAGCAGGCTCCAGGCCCAGACCTGTCGGCATAGAGCTGGGCGTGGGGCTCGAACTCACAAACAGTGAGGTCATGACCTGAGCCGAATTCAGATGCGTAACCGACTGAGCCACTCAGGTGCCCCTATGTTGGTCCTTTTATTGCTGTTAAATATATTCCTAGATAGGGATTGCTGGATCAAATGGTATATACACTTCAAATTTTAATAAATTCTGCCATAATACTTTCCAGAAGGCTGGAGGTGACTTATAGTCCTACCAGTAGTTTATAGGGTATTCATTTCCGCCACATTCATCAGCACTGGATGTTATTACCAATACTTTTTTAGGTGCCACTGTGCAACGCTGGTGATGTTACTTCTTTCTAGCGACGTGAGTGGGTATCACATCAACCGTAGTCTTGGAGTTAATGCTTTGTCCAGAGTTTATGTGATAAGCTAATTCATACTATTTATGTGCGTATGTGTCTGTGTCTACGTGATTAACGTGATATAACATTGGCCAACATTTACTGAGCGCTACATCGTGCAAAGCACTTCCCATGTAGTATCTCATGTAACCTTCAAAATAACCCGGTGAGTTATTCAGCCCATTTCATAGGTGAGGAAAGAGTCTCAGAGGGCCAGGCGACTTGCCCAAGCTTATGCAGCTGGTAAGTAGCAGAGAAATGAGATTCAGGTCCTCCTGGTCTCAGATGTCCCAGATCTTGACAGTTATGCCATATAGTCTTCTCAGCCTACGGGGAATAGTGCTTAACCAGGAAGAAGGAAGTCTTGGGGGTGAGTGTGGGGGCTCCTCGGGGATGCAGTGTATATTGAGAATTTGGTATTTCTCTGCCAAGGAGCAGAAATTGCTCATGCCGTGTCAGGAGGAAAACATCTGGTGAATGCCATGTGGGTGCCAGGCACGACCCGGGGCACCTTGAGAAGTCATCTTACAGGAGGCATAGTTGGACATTTGAACTTTTGAGACCTTCAACTATAACTTTCCTTTCAGAAACACTGCCTGCGCTCAACTCCAGAACCATCATTCAGACCAGATTTTATCATTTACTGTTAGCTGAAATTATTACAGGGGCCTCATCTGGTCGGACCTAATGGTCTCACTCAATTATGATATGTTTTGATAGTAGTCGCTTTTTTTCTTTTAACTTTTTTTTTGCCTCTCCCTTTTATCATCATCATTTTACTAATTAATCGTAATGCTTGGGTAATAGGGATAATACCCACAGTCATGGTAATTTTCTTTTATGAATTCCCCTTTTGCTCAACTTTCACTTTTAATTAGTACAATCTCAGATATGCTGATGGTTGATAGCAGAAGTATCAGGGACAAGGAAAGCCTTCTCAGCAAATCCCCCTCGGGCTCCAGTGTGCATTTTGGTGACAGAAGTCTCTCAGCTTCTAGTTTTAATTCCCACCTCTGTTGTACCTCTAAATACTCCATCAGGGATGACGGTGAAAGCTTTTGGCAGCCTGACATTGCTGGAGACTTCCCTGTTCTACCCTCTTTTTAAAAACCGTTTTAAAGTCCACTATTATACAATAGTATTATTGTGTAACGCTATACGATACAGTGTCACATTAGTTTTAGGTGTACGATAGTGAGTCAACACTTCCCATACAACATCCACTGTGCGTCCTGACAAATGCTCTCCTTAATCCCCATCGCTTCTTTCACCCATCCCCCCACCCTCTCTCCTCCGGTAACCGTCAGTTTGTTCTCTATAATTAGGAGTCTGTTTCTTGGTTTCTCTCTCTCTCTCTCTCTCCCTTTGCTCATTTGTTCTGTTTCTTAAACTCCACATATGAGTGAAATCATATGGCATTTGCCTTTCTCTGACTGACTTATTTAGTTCTGCATTATACTCTCCAGCTCCGTCCGTGTCGTTACAAATGGAAAGATTTCATTCTTTTTTATGGCCGGGTAATATCCCTGTGTGTGTGTGTGTGTGTGTGTGTGTGTGTGTATCTCACATCTTCTTTATCCATCATCAATCTATGGACACTTGGGCTGCTTTCATATCTTGCTTATTGTAAATAGTGCTACTATAAACACAGGGGTGAATGTATCCCTTTGAATTAGTGTTTTTGTATTCTTTGGGTAAATACCCAGTAGCACCACTGCTGCATCATAGGATAGTTCTATTTTTAAATTTTGAGGACACTCCATATGGTTTTCTACACGGGCTCGCTATGCTACCCTCTTGACAAAGGTTCATGGTGAGTTGTGCAGTGGACATAGGGGTCCTAAATCCAGAGGCTGGCTGTCCACCAACTGGGTGGAAACACAGTCACGATGTCAGGACATCCTCTAGGTAGACCAGTTAGCCAAGACCTGTCCGTGGTCCTGAAAGGAGAAGCTGTTTCATTGTACCTCGGGTTGGAGCCCGGGCAGCATGCTTGGGCTCAGGAGCGACCTGCTCAGGGACAGCAGGCTCACTGACAGGCTCCTGGGGCTTGGTCTTCCTTATAGGCATAGGCTGTGGGAGGACCTGTTTGGGGAATCCCTTGAAGAACCACGCTCCAGAACGCTTCCACACCTGGGGGAGGAGAGGGAGAGGATGAAGACATGGCAACCATGCACTATTAGCCCTGCCTTCGTGAGTGCCAGTTTTTACCTTTGCTCCCTGCACTCAGGACACCGACACACCACATAGCCTGTCACAACTCCTCTTTGATTCACACAACAACCCCAAACACTCCGTAGAGCGGGCCTGAGTACACCCATCTCCTGGATGGGGAAATTTGAGGATCAGAAAGGTGACGAACTAGTATAAGGTCACACAGCACCTGCCACCTCTTACACGCGGTGAGCTCCCTACGTCGAGGAAGAGTCAAGTCACAGAAGCGGGAGATGAGAAAAGAACTTCATTCAAACACTCACTGAACAGTCCTGCCAGTGTTCACAGCTGAGCTGGTTCCTTGTTACCAATCCCGTAAGACCTACACCTAACCAGGCTCCCCAGCCCTCAATGGCCACCCTGCTTCCCGGCTGGCAGTGAGGAGGGGGGGGGTTGGACAGATAGGGACGGTGACCGGTCCACTCACCTCTCTCTGCTCGATGCAGATTTTACAGAGCCACACGGAATGCGGGCGGTTATTGGAGGTCTCCACCCCACACTTAGTGCAGACGTTCTGGGGACAAAACATAGCCCAGTGCACACTCACATACGCCAGGCTCCGAGCTGCCAGTGATCGGGGCCAAGGGGCTGAGAGGCAACAGAGCCCCTCTCTCTCTTGGTGGATAGAAAGAGCTGGAACTCCCCATTTCTCACCTCCCTCTCATGACCAAGGCCAGCTAGGATTAAAGTTCCAATTTGAGTTTTGATTTCCAATAATGAGAACTGGAGTCATCCTCCAGCACTGGATGAGTATATTCTCTGGAATTTTCCAAGAGTCCCTGTAGGGTCTGAATTTTTGGCATCCATATGGGGGAGATCACTGACATGATTTTTAAAGAGGAAAGCCACATATTTATTTTTTTCTCTCTTTCCCTTTTCTTTTTTTTCTCTTTCTCTCTCTCTCTCTCTCTCTCTCTCTCTCTCTCTCTCTCTCTCTCTCCTTCCCTTCCCCTTCCTTCCTTCCTTCCTTCCTTCCTTCCTTCCTTCCTTCCTTCCTTCCCACATGAATCTGACATTACCTAGATTATGGCTGCAGGTTCAGCTCCTTGAAGAGAAGGAAGTTACCTGTGCAAATGCCATGACTGTGATGGAACATTATACTTTTGGCTGAGTTTCCTGGCAGTCAAGACAAAATGGAAAACTCAATAGGTCATGGAATTTTTACTACGTGGCTGACTGCAGAAGACAAGTTTTGGGGCATAAACTTTCCCCAATACCGCATTCTAAATGCTAAGTGGGACCCCAAGCAGGAGATGCCAAGTGACATTCTGGATGTCCCCAGCTCACATGTTCCCCTGAATTCCTTTCCGGGGAATTCAGGCAGACCCAAGGACAGATATATCTGCGTCCTGGAACTGTCACGTGCAGACAGCTTGAGGAGAGGGTGCAGGGTGGAGGGAGACTCCTTTAAATACTCAAGAAGCCCAATGGCCCTAACTGGGCTGGAGAGGGGCTTTCTAAGCCAGGGTAAGAGGATGCTGGGTAAACCTTCCATGTTCACACAGGTGTAGACACCTGCCCAGCATGTTCTTTAGCCTGACACATAGCCTGCTAAGCTACGACCAGGATACCTGCAGGCTCACCCATAGCCTACATCCTATCTCAGGTTCCCATGTTCATCCCAGATGGAGCTGAGCTCCAAGGGGACAGAGGGGTCAGAACATCTTCCAAGAGGAACCAGGGTTCAGGGTTGCCTAGAAGATAGCTGGGCATGGGAGCGTCCCCAAAGGAATCATATTCTGGCAACTACCATGCAGAATCCAAGCTCCGTCCCCAAGACCCAGGGTCCCCCAAGGCTCGAGCCCAGGCTTAGCCCCCTGCATGTGATGAGAAGGGCAGCAGGGAGGAGGAGGAGGATAGTACCTTTTTACAGTCCTCACACACCACACAGGTGGAGCCCAACATCCCCAGCTGTTCTCCACACAGTATGCAGCGGTTCACCCCGTCCCCAGCCACGTTCTTCCTCATGTTCTCCAGACGGTCCACCAGGCGCCTGGAAGCAGACACAGAGTAATGAGGGCCTCATAGGACCGGGGACCACCGGCATCTCCTAGTATCAGGCTGATGGTCTTGACCTTCTCTGAGTCATGGACTCTTGGGTGTCCGATGAGGACTCTTGGACCCTTCCCCAGAAAAAGGCATGTGTGCATGAAATTCTGATACGTTTTCAGAACACCACAGACCCATATCCCAGATCTCCCACCTCCTTCTATTGACTTCAGATTAAACACCTTCTCTAGACTTACTATCTCACATCACCTCCTCCAGAGAAAACTGCCTTCTGGGCTCCAGATCCCTTTAACTAATTGTCGACGTGACGTCTTCACTCGGATGTCTTCGTTGCCATCTCAAAGTTTACTTTCAGCTGCTCCTCATCTTGGCTGTTCTCCAACCCCGTCCCTAGCACACCTGCTCCCATTCTCAGGAGGGAGCTGGACCCGGCCCACCCCTCCAAGGACCGGGTTCCCGCTGGGGGCACCACGGGCATGAGAACCACCGGGATACAACTTGGGTATCAGAGGTTCTAGAAGGACCCTGGGAGCCACCTGATGCTGACTCTCCCCACAAGCCTCCTCGCTCCTGCCATCCCCTCAAAGTGCTCGGATTTGCGGTGTTAAAAATAGCAACTTCTCCCTTTGTGTTTCATTCAACAGAGAGCCACTCTGTCCAGGGAAGAGCCAGGAGCAGCCTGCGGGCTCCAGAGCCTCTGCTGTGACCCAGATTGGACGGAGCTGCTTCGGCAGGCAGGGCGCACAGAGCCAGAGGCAGCACGCTCCTCCTTTCCTCCCCCTCATCTTCCCTTCCCCCTCTCCCTGTGTTTTCCCTAGAAATTGTTTTTATAGGATGATGGGTGGGGCGGTAACCAGGAGCAAGCCCCCCAGTCCACGGTCTCAGATGACCTAGAATAACAGTAGCCGATGTGCACTGAGCACTTAGTACGTGCCAGCTACAGAGATAAGCACTCCACATCAATTTTCTTAAGGACTCCTTCCAGTAGTACTATACGCTGAGCACTATTCTTGTCCCCATTTTCCAAATGGGAAAACTGAGGCACAGAGAGGCTAAGTGATTTACTCAAGTCGCACAGTTGGGAAGTGGAGAAAGCTGGGATACAGACCCAGGCAGTTTGTCCTGAGTTCCTATTCTTTTATTTTTATTTTTATTATTATTATTACTATTATTTTATTTTGAGAGAGAGAAAAAGCACAAGCGGGAAGAAGCGGAGAGAGAGAGAGAATTCCAAGAAGGCTCCACACAGTCAGGATGGAGCCTGATGTGGGGCTCAAACCCACGAACTGTGAGATCATGTCCTGAGCCGAAGCTGGACGCTTAACTGACTGGGTCATCCAGGTGCCCCCGGAATCTCTGTTCTTAACTGCAATACACCCTGCTGTTATGTGCCAGGCAGAGCCATGGGGGTCTTCTGGAACAGTCTGATCTCCACCCTGCTGGATCCTCCTGCAGGCCCTACACCAAGGGACCCTCAATGATTGGTAAGTAGGTACCAACTCACACACACCCAGTTACCCTAGCTGGTTCTGTCCATCTCACTTCCCTGAGCTTGGGACAAGACACCCAACAGCTGCCCCACCATTTTGTTTCCCGGAAAAGCCCTTAACAGAGGATTGAGAAAGCTGGGGGTTAGCCCTGGAGTTGGACTCTCTGGGCTTCAATTTCCTCATCTGTAAAACAGAAGGAGTTGGGTTGTCAAGCTGTGCTTTATGGCACCCCAGAGCTCCTCAGAGCCAGTTGAGGGGCCGTGCACTGTAGTGGTGGGGTGATTCTGAGGGGCCAGAAAACTGCACTTAATTCACAGCATGTCTGCATTTATCCATTCTGTTTGTTTGTTTGTTTGTAATTAGATTTCCTTTGGAAAGCCACGGTTTGAAGAAACAGCCTGAAGTTGTCTAGAGCAGATAAACTTCAGGATGCCTTGCAATGCTGCAGAATTATAACATGTTATGAGACGATGAGGCAAGCTGATGGGAGGCAAGGGATGGTAAACGCATGGAGACATTTTTCTTGTCCACACCCTCTTTTGCGGGTTGCCTCCAGCATGCACTGCCCTAGCCAGAAAACGGTTAGATTTTGTTCTCCTCTCTCTATCAGTGCGGGTCCCAAAGCACAGAGAAGGTGAGAGGCTTGCCTGGGGTCGCTCCGCCAGGGCTAGAATCTAGTTCTCTGTGTCAGTAAATCATCTTTGCTTTCCATGAAGCCCTCCCGGCTTCCTGCCTCAAGTCAAGCCCCAGGAGGACAGCACGGGACAGGTGACCCAATTCCTAACGGCAGTGCGCTTTGCTTAGGAAACTTAAGAGGCTTTCCTGCCTTCTCTTGTAAAATCGAGGCCATGGATTCACTCACCACTTGCAAAACCCACATGAGAGCCTCCACCAAGATGCCTGTTCCTCCCACAGTTCACTCCTAAATGCCGAAAGGCGCCATTAATGGGTCTTGAATGGGGAGTGTCTCATTAGCTTCTCTCAGTGCAGCAAATGGCGTGGAAAAACAACAGATTTAAGATCATTATTCAGATGTCTCAGCTCAGGGACTCTTGTTATTTGTGAATTCAGTAGAGACCAGTAAAGAGAGAAGCATGTGGGTGGGAGGCACAGACCTTCCTTCTCTGCTCCCAGATCGGTTGAGCAGGGGGTTTCCCGCAGCCTACTCATTTTGACATCCTCTCTGTAGCCCCAAATGCCGGGGCCTCAACGTGGAGGGCTCCGACAGCCAAAGAGTATAAACTTAGAAATGAAACTGTGCAGGAAGCTAGGTCAAAATATGTCACGAGAGACCACGAAGACAAGTGGGTCTTTATCCCGGTGATAAAATATTTCAGTGTTTTTACCCTTTTAACGTTTATTTATTTTTGAGACAGAGAGAGACAGAGCATGAACGGGGGAGGGGCAGAGAGAGGGAGACACAGAATCGGAAGCAAGCTCCAGGCTCCGAGCCATCAGCCCAGAGCCCGATGCGGGGCTCGAACTCACAGACCGCGAGATTGTGACCTGAGCTGAAGGCGGACGCTTAACCGACTGAGCCACCCAGGCGCCCCTCAGTGTTTTTACCCTTGAAGGAATGTTGTCTCGTCTCAGCGGGAAAACCCTATATGCATCATGAAAGATGCCTGCAACCTGCCATGCATGTCAATCACCCAGACAGCGTTCAAAAAGAATACCGACCCGTGGGCCCCCGACTCTAAACCTTCTCAGCTATGGATCTGCTTAAGCCCGGTTTCCAGTATTTCAGCATGCGGCCCTGTTGAGAACCACTGCATGGGGGGACGTTCTCAAAACTTACGGCGCCTCTAGAGCACCTGGGGAGAGTGTTTGACACACATACGATGATTCTGTGGGATTGCGGTGGGGCCTGGGAATCTGAATATTGAAGTGGCTCCCTCTGTGATCCTGAGGCTGGGGAATTCCGGGCCACACTCTGGTAAGCACTGTAGTAAGGAAGGAAGCAGCCGGGCAAACTGCACGGGGAAATGCTCTCCTTATGTTAAAGGGATGAGAACCCCCAAAACCCAGGATGTAGAGTCAGGGTGTGAACTTGGGTTTGGAACATGCTCATCTGAATCCCTTCATGGTGTGCACTGGGCAAAAAAGAAAAAAAAATGAGAAAGGAAACACCCAAAGAGTCACAGTGATAATCACGGGGTGGTGGGATTATAAGAAAGCTTTATTTCCTTCTTTAATGTCTCTACCACCCACCCTCCTCAAGCACTCAATTGTCTGGACTCCCTCTGCTTCTTTAATTTTCCAAAGTGAACATGTGTTGCCTTTTCTTCCAAAATGTTTATTTATTTATTTCGAGAGAGAGAGAGAGAGTGAAGGAGAGAGTGGGGGAGGGACAGAGAGAGAGGGAGAATCCCAAGCGGGTTACTCGCTGTCAGTGCAGAACCTGATGCAGGGCTCAACCCCACAAACCGTGAGATCACGACTTGAGCCAAAATCAAGAGTGGGATGCTTAACCGACTGAGCCATCTAGGCGCCCCACGTGTTGCCTTTATATTAGAAGAAAAAGTGCATTTTTGAAGATAGGGAACAGATAAGGCAGGGTCAAAAGCCATGGGTTTGAATCCTACCTTTTCTCCAGTCAATGACCTTGAAAACCCTCTATTCTCTGGGTGCCCTTTCCCCCAGACGTTAATGTGAGGGGTTAGATGAGGTGCACCTCAAGTTTCCTCCCGTGGGCAGCGTTCAGGGAGTCTCAGATCCTGAGGCTGAAACATCCAGATTTCCCTGGTGTTTTGAAATAGAAGATCCCTCAAGGACTAAGAGAAGGACCGCTCTGTGTCAGCAGCCTGGTGTTTGCCTGTCTAATGTCTCCACATTAAGTGCCCAATTAGCTGGACACCGTACATGGCTGTCACTCTCTAGTTATGTCTTTACATGCCCGATTAATTTTATGACTACAACTCACGCCTTGCATCCAGGAAACACATCCATCACCAGCCTGGACACTTAAGGGGAGCTGTTGGTTACTCAGCGAAGCCGAGTGGGCACGTCCCATTTCCCAGGATGCTCCCAGAGGTACCAGAAAGGGTGCATCTCTTCCTCTAGGCATCAGCGGACAATCCCTGGGGCTGGCGGGAAGGGGTTCCCAGCTTGGTCTGACCTTGCTATCCGAATGGATGCAGATGGGCTACTCATTCATTCAATTATTTACGGAGCACCTGCTATGTGAGGACCCACCTGGGAGCGAAACAGGTGAGTCCCTGTTTGCACAGACCTGACATTATAGCGAGAGACTCGGGCATTATCGAAATCATCATAATCATTCTATAGTAAAGTTCTCTGAAGGGCAGTTATGGGCAGCTAGGAGAACGTGTAAGAGAGGGACGTGAACAGTGAGGAAGGGGCCTCGGAGGAAGTGACCGTAGAGCTGAGACATGAGGATAAGGAGGAACTGGACCAGTAAAGAGGGCTGAGGAAAAGTACTAGGAAGAAGAGGGAACAGCATGTGCAAAGTACTTGAGAGATGTTCAGTATGGCCAGTGGGCTGGATGGTGGAAGATGAGGCTGGAAGGGTGGGCAGGGGCTGCTCCGTGCCAGATCTTGATAGGATACCATTACCAGGTTTTAGGTAGGGGAGACTCAACCTCCCCTCTTTTGAGACAACACGTGAATGTAAGAACGGAGCCCATAAGGGGATCACGGCAGTGAGGACTTCAGAGCTGTAGTGGGTCCAGGCAGAACGAGGCAGGTGGGTCCCCAGTCTTTGTCTACCCATGGGGCTGGACCAGGTCTCTTGAAACTACTAGATTGTCCCCTGTGGGTCTAACTCAGTATGGCTAAGAGTACGCTCTCAAGAGGACCTAGAATTCCCATTGCCTGAGACCAGACTTTGAGGATCTGCTCTGTGTTAGTTTCCTATTGCTGCCATAACAAATCACTGCCAACTTAATGGCTTAAAACAACATATATATATATATATATATATATATTACCTTCACAGTCCTGGAGACCAGATGTCTGACACAGGTTTCACTGGCTGAAGTTAAGGTGCTGGGAAGGCTGTGTTCTTTCTGGAGGTTCCAGGGACAAACCTGTTTCCTTGCCTTTCCCAGTTTCCAGAAACTGCCTACAGTCCTTGACTCATGACCCTTTCCTCCATCTTCAAAGCCAGCGGTGTGGCAATTTCCAACCTTGCTGTGACTCTGACCCTCCTGCCTCCCTCTTATAAGGACCCACGTGATTACATGGGGTCCACCAGATAACTGCCACCCGGGTCATATTTCCGCCTGATTCACATCAGAATCAGACTTCAGCCCTCCTCTCCACAGCAAGGTTGGGGCAATATCTCCCTGCCTGGCTGTGGATGTCAGACAAGCCAAGCCTGGGACTCTGCAGGATCCCAATCACCTTCTCCTGGCGCTCACGCTCAACTCCAGGAAAATGCAGGTTCCCTACATGCAGGTACACATGCACACACTTGCAGAATTTAGAAATAGGCAGGGACATAAGGATTGGGGTGCCAGTTTGGGGGTGAGTTTGCCTGGGTCTACATTTGGCCCTGCACTTCCTAGCTCTGTGACCCCAAGAAAGTTACTTAACCCTTCTGAGCCTCTGTTTGTCGTCTGTAAATTCGGGAAAACAAAATCCTTACCTCCTAGGACTGTTGCAAAGATGCAGTGAGAGTGTTTGTAAAATTCCCCAGAACACAGTAACTACTGAGTAATGGTTGCTGTTAATTATTTCTTTTAGAAATTTGTGGCTCCTATGGCTCCCCGGTCTCACACTTCTTCTGTGTAATGAGGATGCTATCATCTGCCCACAGAACCTGTCTTTTGAAAGCTTTAGAAGGAGCTGCAGTGACTAGAAACTGACACGGAGAGCACACGTGCCCACAGGTGAACACATATGCCCACAGGCACACCCGGAGAGGCACATGGCCACGTGCCCCTGTGAGCACACACGCACACACACGCTCGCACACACGCGCGTGATCGTACCTCCGGTGAACACATATGCCCACAGGCACACCTGGAGAGGCACATGGCCACGTGCACCTGTGAGCACACACACGCTCGCACACACGCGTGTGATCGTACCTCCGGGCAGAACACATCTTCACACGTACGGCTATCCCTCCACCACCCTCGCCGAGAGCCCAGCCCCATCTGGCTGCCTTCTGCAGACAAGGACAGAAACCAAGTCAAGGACTGACCGACACCGCCTGTTTGTAAAGCTCAGCCTCCCTCAAAAAGTCCAAACTGGCTTTGGAAGCATTCAGGCGACTACTTCTGAGCTTTCAAATGCGTATTGCTGCAGCGGCTACGGATGAATGTTGAGGAGAAGGCTAATGGGTGTACAATTACACCGGGAAGTAGGCTTAATGTGGCATGCTGCGGGGCTGAGGCACCCTGCCTGGGAGGCGTGATGGCTTTGCGGGCAATTCCTCAATCGGGGAGGGAGATGGCGTAAAGCCGGGGCTGGGTCGGGGCGGGCTGCCTTTAGAGCAGCGGTAGGTTGGATTACACACGATTCATAAAAACACAGCAAAAGGGGAGGGTGGATGTCATCTTGTCTCCCTGTCTCTGTTTTGTCAATTCCAGAGGCATGCTGTTTTTCCCTCACCCTAATTTCCCATCTGGGGGTGGGGGGGGCGGTGGATATTACCATTAAGTTTATTAAACTTGGCGTTTTCTTAAACCAAGATCAGATCATTTGCTGTGAACGGGGACATGGCTGCTCTGACGACGACTGGCCTGAGACTCCACTGCCAAGGTCTCGCAGAAACCTGTCCTTAAATGACTGAGCTGCCCTATCACGAAGCCATTCGGCTGGCATGCGGGGTGCGAGTATCTCAGACTCATTAATTCTCACTGTTGTTTATTACTGGCGACACCTGGGGAGCCGTGGATCCTAATTTCTCTCCTTGATGGATTGGTGAACGGGATTCCTGCCTGGGCCTCAGCTCTTCGGGGAGGGGGGCACCTCGGCTCAGAGTTGGAGACGAGGGAGCCAAGAGAAAAAGACAGCTGGAGGGTTCAGCCGAGCTAAGGTAGTCAATGCCAGGTAAGGTGCTGGGTCATTAGAAACCCAATAATTGTCATGGTTACCAGGAGCTGTGCTAAGTACTCTATATGCATTGTTTTCCTTGGGCCATCTTCAACCCGTCAGAGCAGCTCTAGGATTCACCCCCATTTTACAGATGGGCAACTGAGGCACACAGAGCCTGTAAGAGGAAAAATGGCGCTGGAGGCTAGGCCTAGCTGCCCAGATACTGGCCTGCTTTAGTTTCCCTTCAGTGCTTACGGTTAGAGCTCTTTCTAACCCCTTCCTCGGCCTGGCCTGGAGGAGGGGACAAGGGTCACTGCGGTGGAGAGACATGAACTGTCCCATTGAAGGAAGAAGTGTGTGAGCTGGAACCAGTTACCCGGAGTGAGGATCTGAGATCCCCTGTAAATTCTGGACTTCCCTAAATCCCTCAACTCATTTGTCAGCTGCCTTCCCTCCCTGCACCCCAAAAGGCCACAGGATAAAGTGGAAAGACAGATTCAAGTTCCAAGTCTGGTTTGGCCACGCAAAGGCTGTGTGCCTCTGGGCAAGTATCTTAACCTCACTGAGCTTCTTTCCTCAGCGGTATGGCAGGGACAACAGTCTGTCTCTCAACGAGGACATTAAGAAAATGAAAGGAAATATAACATATCGGACAGTCCCTCACACAGTGCTTGGCAATAAAGATTTGCTTTTCTATAGAAGAGCAGAGTAAGACTCTAGTCCTGGAGCCAGTCTGCCTCAGTATGTAATCCCAGTTCCAGCCTTTATTAACCATGTGACCCTGGGCAAGGTGCTTCACCTCTCTGTGCCTCGTTTCCTGATCTATAAAATGGGAATGAGAATAATGTGGCCGAATGCATAGGGTTGTCGTGAAAGTTACATAAAGGAATCCGTATAAAGCTTCGAGCACAGAGCTGGCATGTGGTGCTTTGTAAGAAGAGCAAGCTACCGTTTTATTTCTCTAGACGTTGAGCATGGTTGCAGGAAAATTTTCAAGTTTGTCTCTTCTCCCTTTTGTGAACCACCGGACAGAAAGGGCGAGCGCTGTGGTTCATTCAGCAGGGAGCATGTGGCAATGGCTGGAGATATCTGGGGCTGTCATAGCTGGGTGAGGCATCACTACAGGCATCTAGCAGGGGAGGCCAGGAATGCTGCATAAAAAAAAAAAAGATCCTACAATGCACGGGACAGTGCACACCACAAAGAATGATCTGTCTCCAAGTATACTCAGTACGAAGGTTGAAAAACTCCAGCCTGGAAAGACTTGGGAGACGACATGGGCCAACTCCCCATTTTACAGATGAGGTCCAGGAGGCAGTGAGGTCAAAGTGATTCCATGAGAGGCTTACGGGTTAGGCTTCATTCATCATACACTATTCATCTAACGAGTATTTATTTGTTCTCTCTTTTATGCCAGACACTGGGCTACTTAGGGAATTAAGAAGACTTCTATGTTCATCTTGCACAAACACGTTCTATAAAGTCTTAACGCGATCGGGCATTAGAAACCATTGATCCACAAATAAAATTTAAAAAAGAAAGAAAGAAAGAAACCACTGGTGCAATACCTGGGGAAACTAAGGTACTACTCAGTGGTTCTTAACATAGGAGGGTTCAGAGTCTCCCCGCCCTCCTCCCGAGTATGATGAAATCTATCAATATTCCTTCTCAAAAAATACAGACACATGCATAAATGCCTCCAAACCCCTGAATCCTATCCACAGAACATTTAGGACTCCAGGTCAAAAAAGGAAAAGAAGAAGAAGAAGAAGAAGGTGGTTGTAAGTGGTCCTCCTTTGGAAAGGGGAGAGTATGACCCCCTTACAAATCACAGGAAAGATGTCTACCCAACTCAGTGTCGCAAATTATAGGCATTATTACTCACTTCTCCCTCTGTCCACATTTTGGAAAAATTCTGTGCCAAAAATATGAGGGATGATGGAACCGAGATGGGGAGGTGACAGAACCCAACAGATTCTGTCAACAACAGGTCTCCCTGTGTCTCTCTGCCTTCCTCTTCCATGGCAGCGTCTGGGCACCAAGGTTAATGACAAATCCTAATTACTTTTGTGGGCCCATCTGTTTAGGGAAATTGACCTCAAATGGAAGCCACCCGGCTGCCCATCCCTTGGCAGGCAGGATATGTGAGCCAATGCCTTTGAGAGGCTCTGGACAGAAAGAAATGTAATGAGGATGTGGAGGGATCTATCTAACCCCAGGGTAAAAACAAAATGAAAGCCGCCGACAGGGTTTCCTAGGCAAAGGTTTAACTCCAGAGTTAATACATGCAACACTTTGGGGGACACCCTATGGGTGTCTGTCCAATGCACGAAGGTTCTTTTCACACTCAGCAGCCGCATCTGTAGCCCGGCGACCCCTGGCCACAACTGGCTGGAGGAGAGGTGGATGCTCAGGGTGAGCTGGGCCAGTCAGAGTTCCTTCCCTGGGAATCTGGAATTAGGGCTAAAAAGAGCTATAAAAATCCAGGAGGTACAGTATCGGTATGTTTTCTAATATGTCAGATGAGAAGCAAAACTTTCCTGAGGCCAGGCTGTGTTCCTGCACTCGGATCCCTTGAGATCTCTCCGAATCCTTATGTTAAACTCCCCTTTTTGCAGAAGGTGAAGCCTCCAAAGATGGCCGCCATCAATGCCTTCCTTCCCTGGTGGCCCAAGTCATTCTTCCATAAGGAGAAGGGACCTATTTCCCCTCTCCAGTAGAACATGGAGGGGTGATGCCCTACCAGTTCCAGACCTAGCTGGCAAAAATCCTGGCGAACGTCCATCTTTGCTCCCTTGGGATCTGGCTGCCACCTAGAGCAGCTCAGGCCAGACTATCGAAAAAGGAGAGATCCCATGGAGAGAGCAAGCCACAGAGAGAACACTGGAGCACGGACTTGGGATTGCAGCTCTCAGTGCAGCCCCGCCACCAGCTGAATGCAGCTGAGGGAGTGACCCCAGCCTGTGCCCCACGGAGTTGAAAACCCATCCAGCAGAGCCCTGCCTGAATTCTCAACCCACAGGATCGCGAAACACAATGACTGTGGTTTCTTTCAGTCACTAAGTTGTGGGTGGCTGTTATGCAGCAGCAACAGATGACTCAAGCAGTCTCCCTGGAATTAATTTCCTTCCCTGCCAATAGTAGTCCGGGCACGTCAAATAACCTCTGACGTCCCACTTAGTGCTTCAATAAGGAATGTGGGGGCAAAATGAGGCTGTTTGATGAATTTCCTTTCTGGTCGCCATCTCTTTCTCCAGGGATGCTGAAGAAAGCAGAGCTGGGCTGTGGGCCGAGCGGTGAGCCAAGGTTTAGGCACTCCTCCCCCCACTCTCCAGGGAGAGAAGTGGGTCCTGTCTGCTGCTTGCCTGGGGCTCCCTGGGGTGGTCAGCTCCGGCCAAATTGGCCTAGGGAGGCAGCGCCTCCTGGGAGGCCTGAGGAAGATTCTTCTCTGTATCTCTCAGAGCCACAGGAGTGCACAGACCAATGTTGGTAGCTTTGGAGATACAAACAGGTGAAGAAAAACTGGAAGGGAACCACTAGACCAGCACAGAATGGGTTCCAGCTTCTAGCTCCACAAGGTCCCCTCCAAATCTGGGCTTTAAAAATCTCCGTGTTCTTTGGAGTCTAAGAATTTGGGGCCAGGCCTTCAGGAAAGACACCCAAGTCAGCCGAGAGCTAAAAGCAGAATTCTGAAAGCTAGCCAGACAGAGATGTACATCTTGGCTCCATGTGACCTTGGGCAAGCGACCTTGGGCAAATCGCTTCTCTAAGCCTGTTTCCTCACCTGCAAAAGGGGGTTAAATAATAGCACCTACTTGACAGGGTTGAGAGAAGCAGTTAAGGAGTTAATCTCCAGGAAGTTTTAGATTCAATGCTTGGCACATAGTAAGTGCTCAATAAATGGTGCCCAGTATGAGGATTTCAAACCACTTCCTAAAAGACTCCACACCATAGAGCTGGTGTGAACCCAGAAGGGGTCTCACATACATCTGCAATTTTAACAGTTAGAAGGAGCTCATTTGCTCTGAGAGGGGCAGCCAACAGCATGGTCTGGGGTCCTCCATCAGACACGGCCAAATGCTATAGAGTCTGAGCAGGAAGGATCCCGAGAATCAGACTGACCCGCCTCATTAGATGGGTGGGAGAACTGAGGCCCCAAAGCCTCATTAACAGAGAACCTCGGGTCCTGAAATGGGACCCCCGTTGGCACCCTGTTTTCAGACTTGCTTCGTTTCATGTCTGATGTATCATCTTGCTTTCTTCTGACTCTGCTCTGATCCCCTCCAGGAAAGCATGGATAGAACAGGAATGAGGGCAGGTTTGAGATTGTAAGACACAAATAGCGACGGGTTTGCCTCTGGCAATGCTACCAGCAAGAACTGGCTGCTAGAACAGGGCAGGGAGACAGCCACGGCCAGAATCCTGTAGGACTGTCCTCCCCCACTCTGGCAGAAAGCACATCTCAGCAAAGGGACACTCTGTCATCAAGAGCTTGGCCCCGGCCTCCCTGGAAGCCTCTCAAATCTCCTTTAGGGGAAGCCAGGGCTGCTGGAATTCCAGGGCTTGCCAAACAGGTGTCTCAGGACATAATTCTAGAATGGAAGCCCTGGCCGGGGTCAAAAACTGAGCTTCCTAAGCAAATTTATCTCTAAACGACTGCCACCATTTATGGAGCGTGTGCTCTGTTCCAGGCACTACGATAATCCTGTGCCTCCTAACTAAACACTCACCAAGAATTATGCGCTGATGTTGTCCCCATTTTACAGAGGAGGAAACTGAGGCACAGAGAGGCTAACGTGGTGTACCTAAGGTCACACAGAGGGTAAGTGGTAGAGCTGGAATTTGAACCCAGGTATCTCTGACTCTGGGTCCCCAGTTGCTAACCACGGTGCTATTCTACCACGTCACCAAGTTAGTTGAGGCAATATGACAGGACATGGAGGACGAAGCAGGGGACCCATCTATCCTGTTCTAGAATGTTCCAGAATGTTCATGCTGCAATCTGCTCGGGCCACAGAGACCTCCTTAACGTCACCCTCAGAGGCAGCCCACCTGATACATGGCTGGCACCCCTGGCCACAGCTGATTGGATGAGAGCCCCTGACATAAGCCAGCCAATCAGAGTGTCTTCCCTGGGAATTTGGACCCTCAGCTACAAGATTCTAAATTCTCCATCATCTTGGCCACAGGGGATATCTACAGAAATTTGGGGCAATATGGTCTGCCACGTTCACTCACTTACTCAGCAAATATTTTACTGCACACCTACTATGAGCTAGGCTCTGAGAATTCACTAGTGGACAAAACAGGCAAAAATCTCTACCTATAGGATTCTCACAACCTAACAGGGCAGAGATGTACAAGAGTCAAAATAAATATATAACATATAAAATATGTTACCTGGTAGTAAGCACTATGCCAGAAAATGGCTGAGAGGAGTTTTGCTGGTAAGTGTCTACTCTTAAAACCCATATCCCTCACTTCCAAAAGGCTGAGGTCCATTGTTGGGGGAAGTGAACACACACATAGGCACGCGTGTGCACACACACACACACACACATACACACACACTCACAGATCTCCTGCCTGGACCACTTCCCACCCTCGATAGGTCTTTTATAAAGCAAAATTAAGGGGAGCCTGGCTGGCTCAGTCGATTAAGCATCCGACTCCTGGTTTTGGCTCAGGTCATGATCTCACGGTTCCGTGGGTTCAAGCCCCGCGTCGGGCTCTGCACTGACAGTGCAGAACCTGCTTGGGATTTTCTTTCTCCCTCTCTCTCTGCCCCTCCCCCCCCCCCACTCTCTCTCAAAATAAATAAACTTAAAAAAAGTAATAGAAAGCAAAATTAAGAATTCGATCCTATAAGCAGGCCCCTTGAGATCTCTCCCTTCGGCAGCCTCCGGGGTATGCAGACGGAGGGCGACCCATGAGGCGGACCCAGGAAGTACGTGGCAGGCGCCTGTCATTTGTCAGCAGTGCTCCCCATCCACCCTGAGTAAAACCGTCTGCAGAAACTCAAACCAAAGGCGCCAACTTCCAGTCTGCATCCGAGAACCTCTTTAACCTTTAGCTGAGTGTGTGGGTAGGGACATAAACGGCACCTCGGTGCCTGCGTCCGTTGTAAGCAATTGGCAAGGGCCGCCGCTGGCAGAAGGGGGACTGGGAAGGGGGCTGGGAAGGAGCAAGTCCATTTGAGACCCTGGTCCTGGAGGACCCTCCAGCGGCCCGGCATCCCGACAGCCGGTTTTCCACCTGTACCAAGAGCCCCGCCCCCATACACACATACTGTCCTAGGTCCCTGCCTGCCTCCTACCTCCCCGACCCCATGGTCACCCCTGCTTTCTCCACTCCTCCCTTCGCAAGACCACCCACACACTGCTCCCTCACTCTCTAGCACTGGCCTTGCTCACTGATTTTGTCACTCTCTGACGCACCTGTTACACAGCCTCCTTCTAGCCCTTGCTTCTCTCCCCTATACATTTTAAAACTATCTGCTCTCCAAACTCCACTTTTCCCTTCTTCTTACCATTTATGAAACACTGAGTGTCACCAGGGTCTGGGCCAAGGAGCTTACATGCATCATCTCATCTGCTGCTTGCAACAGTCCTGTGGGATAAGTACTGTCGTGCCCCCCACTCGACAAGTGAGCAAACGGAGGCTCAGAGAGGTGAGGCATCATGCCCGGGACCCACAGCGGGCAAGCAGGGAACTGGGACAAAACCCTGGGGTTCTTCAAGTCCAGACCCGTCAGGTTAACCTCTGCTGTCTCTCTCTCGTGCTGTCTCCCTCTTTCAAGCTCCATTTCTGCAATTCTCTTTTCTAAGTTCATTTCAAATGCGCTATTTGGCATACTGTCCCTAGACAGACACTCTTCTCCTTAGCTCTCCCTCGGCTGTATATTCTGGTCAATGGTGACTCCAGAGCATATTTCTACGCAACTGAACTTGGCCAAGACGCCCTGCGCTCACAATCACTGGCCCCCAGGCTCCAGTGACAATCTCCTACTGTCCTACCAGGGCTCCCCCTCTATATGTCACCCCTAGCCTCCAAGTCCCCTCCCTAGCGAGCCCCCAGCCCATTCTCTCTCCTCCTCCCTGAGCTCTCCCACCTAATGTCACAAGGATACCAGTTCTGCAGGGTCAGCGGTCTGGCAGGTCACGGACGGCAAACCCTCAGGGAAACCCCGCCACCCCAGCACACCCCTGGGCGGCACAGCCTGCCGGCCCTCGGGCCCCGGGGGCTCTCCGGACAGACGGCAGGCGTCAGGCCTCACCCAATTCGCTCCTGCTCCATCTCTTCCATTTTCTCGGCTCGAGCGATCACTCTGTTGATGATTTCCTTCTCCTCATCTGTCAGCTCTTCCTGCTTCCTCTGTCTGTCGGGCGGACCGCTGGGATGGACGGGCCAGCCTGCCTGGAGCCTGAAAGGTAACATGGGAAGGCGTGAGGCTGTGCAGCAGGAAGCAGACTGTAGTTAGGCTCTGGTCCCTGGTGTCTTCAGTTCAAATTCCTGCTGGGAAACTCTCCAGCTAGGAGATGAGCCTCAGTTTGCCCATCTGTACAACGGGACACGTTCCTCCCTCATAGGGTTCTCATGAGTTTCTGTCTACCGAGTGCTTAGCACATGGTAGGCATATTCTGTGAGCAGCATTTGTAGGAAGTTCAGGAGAACCCAGAGAGTAAGGGTGTTCTTGGGAGAAGAACCCAGAACAGTAGACTCCACAGCCAGAGGGGAACCCATTCTGGGAGGAGGGGGTCCGAGGCTGACCCAGCTCCTGCCTGCACATATGTTCTGTTTGTGCAGCAGATTATTTCCTTTATAAGTTGGAAAGAATTGCCAACAGGGTTTACAAAAAGCTCGTAATTTCACAAAAACATCCAGATTTCCAGCCTCAGAAGCTCCCGTAGCGTTTTGCATTCCATCTTGTGCTTTTTTTTGGCCTTTCTTTCTTTCTTCCTTTCCTTCCTTTCCTTCCTTCCTTCCTTCCTTCTCTCCTTCTCTTTCTTTTCTTTCTTTCTTTCTCTCTCTCTTCCTTCCTTCCTTCCTTCCTTCCTTCCCTCCTTTTCTTTCTTTCTTTCTTTCTTTCTTTCTTTCTTTCTTTCTTTCTTTCTTTCTTTCAGTCAGCACTGACACAGCACCTCCCGGGTGCCCACATGATCCCGCTGCCTCCTCATGCCGTCCCTACAGGGCAGGGGCTGTTATTGTCTGCTTACTGGTGAGGAGACCCCAATACGGAGCAGTGAGACCACCGGCCCAAAGTCACATGGCTGGGAGGTGGCAGAGGTGGAATCCAGAGCTGGGCAGGCTGCACACTTAACCTCCACGACACAGAGGGAATGGAAGGCCAGCCCCGCAGCCCTGGTGATGGTGCAGAGGGTCAAAGGGGGCCGGGTGGAGAGCTAGTGCTGTTGTCATTATCTCTGCCAATAAGATGGTCCACACCCCATGGCGCTGAGGTGCCCCCCCTGAGTGGAAAGCAAGGTTAAATACTGCTGGAAATCCTTGTCCCTGCTAGGGAAAAAAATCAGTAGAGTAGGAATCCTCTGGCCCCAGCACCCCATTAGCTGTCTGCTCCTATTATTTCCACTGCTCTAATCACATCAGCAGGCATGAAATTGCCTTTTGACGCTCAAAGTTGGAAATTAAAAGCCCCATCTCCCTCCCTCCCCCGGCTTCTCTTCCATTCTCCCACCCTTAGCTGGTTTGGTCTGAAGAGCGGAGAAGGAAGAGTCTGGAAGCGAAGAGAAGCAGATGTCTTGGGCAAGCCTGACGCTGAGAAAGGGAAGGGAGGTGGGTGGCCTGGGGAAATGCTGATGGAAACGTACCTTGCCTTGCAGCAGGGGCCTCTGGGGATGAACACCCGATCGACGCACTTGGCCCACTCTGCTCAAACCCCTCCAATGGCTTTGCACTGGTTTAGAATAACACCCATGACTACATACAGGCGGTGGGCGAACACCATAGGGAATATAAGTGCCAATGACCTGTACACTTTAAAATGGTTCATGTTATATTATCGTGTGAACTTTACCTAAATAAAATAGGACGTGCTCTTTTGGCCCACGTGCAAAATCCTACCCGGTCTGTCCTTAACCTGTGTCTCCATCCTCGTGGCCTCCAGCTCTCCCTTATCCCCATAGTCAGCTGCACTGGCCTCCCTGCTCAGTCCCAAACTCCGAAACCTTGTTTTTGCCTCAGGGCCTTTGCACTTGCCATGTCTCCCGCCAGGAACACTCATTATTCAGGCCTCAGCTCAAATACCAGCTGCTCAGAGAGGCCTTCCTTGATCCCCCATTGCCCAGATTTATTTTCTTCATGGCGCCTATCACTAATTCAAACTACCTTTCTAAAATAATTTTGTTACCTGTTTACTGCATCTCTCTACACGCAACCCCCCCTACCCCTGCACCAGAATGTTGGTTTCAGGAGGGCGGGGGCCTTGTCTGGGTCTGGGTCACTACTGTGTCAATCGTATTTAGAATAGTGTGTGAGAGTGAGCACAGAAAGTTATTGAATTAAGACACAGTCCCTTGTGGCCCAAAGGGATGTTAAACGTCTAATCCTAAGGGTGACCTAAGCAGTGGAACTTGGTTAGTCTAAAGGGCCAAGGACAGCTCCCTGGGGAAGTGACAGCCATGTTAAGACCCAGACAAAGATCTGCTGTGATACAAGCAAAGCTTACATTTGGGACTGTTTGTTCGCACAGGCACCTTCCCAGACCCCAGGAGGGGCATTAGCAATGGTCCTGTGAGCTGAAAATTTTGTAAAAGCAAGGTAAAGAGGGCCCCCCAAATTATGTAAGCTTCAGGCCCCAGAGCAGCACTAGGGCCCCTGCGGAGACCGCAAGGGTAAGCTAAAATCCAAGAGGGGACAGCAGAGAAAGAGACCAGGCCTGGCGAAGGGAGTAAACGGTCTTTGCAAAGGCTTGGAGTTGAGAGAGCGGGCAGAGTGCCGGAGGAGGTGAAGATCAACGTGGCAGCCAGCCTGCAGGGTGGTCCCCCAGGACCCCTGCCTCCTGGTATTCATGCTGACTCCTGGCCAGTCCCGTGTGACCAAGAAATACAGTGGGAGTGGCGGTGCGTGACTTCCAAGGCTGGGTCGTAAAAGCCATCGCAGACTCTGCCTTGTGGTCTTGGATCGTTTGCCCTGGGGGAAGCCAGACGCCACGTCATGAGGACACGCTAACATCCCTGTGGAAAAGCCCCATGTGCAGGGGAAGGGAGGCCCCCAGCCCCAGCCAGTGCCATCTTGACTGCTCCGCGGTCCTCCAGCCCCCAGCAAGCCCTGGGAGGACACCAACTGCACGAGTCACCCTGTGGGGGAAGCACCCGCCACCCTCAAATTCCCACCAACAGAAACCGGGAGATGTGATAAATGGTTTCGTTGTTTGCAGCCACTCAGGTTGAGGCGATTTGTCCTGCAGCGTACTGGAAAAACTCGGCTGGAGGGTAGAGACAGAGCGGAAAAAGCCCCATCTACAGGGTCTGTATACACTTTCTACACTCTCTATTGCTGCATCACGAGTTATTACCGATTTAGGGGCTTAAAACAGCACACATTTGTGATCTCACAGTGTCTGTGTCCATCCAGGCCCGGCTAAGCCGGCTCCTCTGCTTGGCATCTCATGAGGACGCAGTCAGGTGTTGGCTGCGCTGTGTTCTCATCTGGACACTTGACCGGGGAGGGGGAAAAAAAATCAGCTTCCAGGCAAATTTGGGTTGCTGGAAGGATTCGTTTCCTTGCAGCTGCGTAACTGAGGGCCTGGCTTTTTGTTAGCAGTTGGCAAGAGGCTACCCCTGGGGTCCTGGGGGCAATCCGCAATTCCTAACCAAGTGGGCTTCTCCAACTTCATCCTGGGAGCTGCTTGCTTCATCAAGTACGCCAGGGGGACCTGGCTCCTGTCAGCTGAGACAGAGTCTTATACAACATAATGTAATCACGAGAGTGACGTCCCGTCCCTTTGCTGTATCCTATACGTTAGAAACAGGTCCAAGGTCCCACCCACCCTCAGGCGCCCTCACCTTGAGGGGACCTTGATTACACAAAGGCATGAACACCAGAACATTGTCTGTCTGCCACGGCCTCCCTAGCAGGGGTCTTTCCAGCCTTGCTTGAATGCTCCCCACAACGGAGACCTCACTTTCTCAGGGAGCCTGTGATGTTGTATTGGAAAGATCTTCCTTACAGTGGGCTAATATCCCTGAGCCTGACGTTTCTTCAATTATTTTTAAAGGATGCACTGGACTCCAGCATAATGAAGATCACCCACCCTTCCCAAAAGAGCCTGTGTCATAACCCAATTCAGCCACCCCTCCCCCAGGTCCCTCTGGCTTTCCCTAGAAATGGACGTCCCAACTGGCCCTATTCTTCCCTCCTTTGTCCCCACTTTTCTTCCTTCTACCTCTTCTGATCCCTCGCCATTTATGTCCTGCCTTTACAAAACAGCCTAGTGACCAAAAACAGAGCACGGGTGAGATGCTGGGCCATGTTCCCAGTGGAGACCCCTTCAAGGACGTGTTCCTGGAGCTCACCATCTGGTCGTGGGCAGGGTCAGTCACGGGCCAGACACAAAACCAATGCCTCTCACCCCATCACACAACTCACCGGGGTCCGTGTGTGCAGGAAATGGGTGCTGCTGAACACATGTGGCTCCAGAAACATAAGCAGGGACGGGGGTCCCTGAGAGGGCCCGCCTGACATAATTGCCTCCATCTGCAGACAGGCAGAAGGCGTGCCAGGGGTTGCCAGCACCTCTCCAACCCCTCCCCCATTCTCGGCTCCAAAACACGCAGTTGACAAACAGCTCATCCAGTGTTTTAAAATGTCACCGACTGGTCTCAGTGGGGACTCGCAAGCCTCCTGTGGATTTTTGTGTTTTAATTCCAAAAGCAAACAGAGAGAAGCGAGATAGTGTTTCAGACCAGAGCCTCTGCTCTCAAGAGAGAGACTGGGCCTGTCTGAGCCTCCCTGTGATATGCTGGGGAGCGCTGTCAGCACGGAACCCTCGGGAATGCTCCTATGACAGGACAGTGGCTCCTTTGCCAAGGCCCTCTGAGCACAGGATCCCAGCTCTGCAGCCTTAAGACCAGGGTCCAGTGTTGGGAACTCATCAAAGGCCAAAGTACTGTTTCTTTGAACAAGTTACTCACAGCATTGCATCCAAGCCAGAAAACACCCGGAGGGCCTACTGCATGGCGACGTGAGCCCTCCCTGACCTGGCGGAGTTCAAGATTGTAATCCTGGGTCTGCCGCGTGTAAGCAGCGGGCTCTGCTCCGCTCTAAGTATCAGTTTCTGGATCTGTTAAATGGGAATGGTTTCATTTCTGTTTCCTGCTGGGGCCCTCGGAGGCTGCATGTAGAGAGACCCCTGGCTTGCCGGCTGAGACAGGTAAGGGCGAATTGCCTAGCCTGTCTCCACTCTTATCCACACACTTAAGACAAACATCAAAGGATGCCTGCCTCCTATTCCCTCGCCCCGCCACCAAACTGGGCTCAGCAGTTCCCTGGAGGGATCTCAAGGGCTGCAGGGGGGTGGGGGATAGAAGGACAGGATAGGTAGGCAACCAGGCCGCCCACCGTCCTCACTCAGCTGGGTTCTCAGCACTAGCAGAAGACGGATACCAGTATAGAAAACAAGGAGAAAAAAATGGAAAGTACGTAGTATTTAACAAAAGCATGAAATTTGGTTTACTGCACTGATGACCTCCATACCTCACCCTTCCAAGTATCCATGCTCTTTGCCGCGTGAATTTGAAATCGCTCTCACCCAAGAGTCAGTCTATTTCTCTACACGTGCATCCTTCCCAGACTTCTGACTTGCCCTGGCCAATGAAAGGCGGGGGAGCGATGTTGTGCCACTCCCGAGGCTGAGGCTGCAAAAGTCTTGTGTGTTTGTGCTCACTCTCTCGCGCCCCTGCGGTGACCGTGACAACAAGCCCAGGACAGGGGGCTGGAGGATGAGACGCATGTGGAGCAGAGCTGAGCCGCTGCAGCCATGGCCATCCTAGATCAGCCAGCCCCGCTGATGCATAAGCAAGCCCAGGCAAGCCCAGGCAAGCCCAGACCCCTGAGAGTAAGCGACTGTCGTTCCATGCCACTGAGTTTTAAGCTGGCTCGTCACACAGCAAAAGCGAACTGATACAGTGTCCACTGTGGCGACCACACAGATAGGTGAAGCCCGTTAGGGCGTCTACGTTTATTTTACAGTTTGGTATTATTGGAAATGACCAGCGGCACCAACTTCCCTATAAGAGGTTGAAGGCTTGTAGCCACTAAAGGTCTTTATCCAGCTCTCCTCTGATCTGCCTTACATATCCAGCTTCTGAATTAAATTCATTCAAAGCGTTTCGCTGTTGACAAAAAGTTTAAAGATCACCGCGGCTGGCCTGCAATTTGTCCAGATGCCTGACACGCAGGAGAGGGGAGGAAATTGCTGAGAAACACGCATGAGGCAGAGACTCAAGAAACCGGCATCCGGATCGTGCTTCGGCTGCTACCTGAGCCTACCTGCTCAGGGGTGTCTGGACAGGGACAGAAGGAGCCCTCCCGCCACAGCCAACACCCAGGGCCCCCAACACAGAGGAGATCCGTCCTGACTGCTGGTAGAAGCCCTTCACACATGTCGCTCCCTGAAATACTGCAAAATCCAGACGCCCACCTCCTTTTGGCCTCCCACCTTGATTCTTCATTTCATGCACACAATAGTCACATAATAAATACCCACCAGATGTCTCTATTAATAAATTATAATTCCCAAAAGGAGTAGGACGAGGCAAGTGCTGTCGGGGCACGAGGGCTCCGAAACATTAAATAGCAGCGGTGTGCAGAAAATTAATCCTTTTTCTTTCCTTTCTTACTTCTTCTCCACCCCCCTGTCCCCCAGGATGCCAACACCAGCAGGTGTCGGCAGGAAGTCTCTTTACAGCTCAGTGAATGAGGTTTTAATGAATCCTGGAGGAAAGGATGGGGAAGGAGGGGCGGCTACACCATGGAATGCCATGGAATGTTTTACATAGGCCCTGCCGGCCTAAAGGCGCTTCTGGATGAAATTCACCCCTACTAGACTGAAGGGGGTACAGAAAGGATGCTCGGGTTCCTCCTACCCCTTTTAGACTGCTAAGGGAATCTCAAGTTCCCGCTAATCTTTTAAGCCAGACTGAGTTCTACTCAGTTCTTCTAAATTTCCATGCCGCCTCTCACATTTGGACTTTGCACACGCTGTTCCTCTACTTGGAACTCCTCTGTCTCTTCTCCATCTTGCTCCTCTGTCACCTGGTCTCAGTTTCCACATCACCTCTTCCAGGAACTCCCCTATCAGGATCACCAAGTCTGGGTTATGTGCCTCTCCTTGCATTCCCAAGGCTCACTGTGATTCTGCTATGACAGTTCCTTGCACGCTTGGATATTTGTTGCTGACTGGCTATTTATTTGTTTGTAGACCCCCCTGGATCCATACTCATACTTTGGCTATGCCTGTATCCCTAGTACTAAGCACAGTGTTTGACATGTGGTGGGAACTTGGTGAGGATTTGTTAAGGAAGGAAGAGAAGAAGGGAGCAAGGGAGAAGGGGAGGAAGGGAGGAGGGAAGGGGTGAAGGAAGGAGGGAGACAGAATGAGCACATAACCTACCTTTCGACTTGCAGCACTCAGAGGAGTACCCTCTGGAGTCATGAACCTCTCTTGTGATGTTCATATTTACGCTCTGACAACGTCTCAGCATCTCTCCCTACATGTCTGGATAATATACTCGTGATATTCATCAAAAGCAGATTTTGTGTGGCCAGAGTCTTATCAGCCAACATCAGACTGTAGGACATTCAAATGGTCTTCAGTGATCAGCTTGTTCAAAGTCCCCATTTGACAGATGGGGGGGGGGGGTCAGGGTCAGGAAAGCAGGAAAGAATTTCCCCAGGTCATCTAGTTAAGTGTTTATCAGTGTTAAGAAAACTTCTAAGGATTCTGGGTATGATGATATGGTCATTTAGGTCCAAAAAAGCTGTACAATATACACACCCCGCACATAAACACAGTGTATATATACACACAAAGGTAAGGCAAGGTTGTAATTCACACATGCCTCTGATTTTGCTTGGTGCCTTACAGTTTACAAAGCTTTCCTGTACATCTCATTTGATCCTACCACCACACGAAGAGGAAGGAAGGGCAGGGTGATCATTCCTATTTTACGAAGGAGGGAGCCAGGATTCAAGGAAGTGAAGGGCATCACTCAAGGCCACCCTGAAACTGAGCACCAGACCAGGACTCAGACCTGGGTTTTCTGGTGCCAGACCTGATGCTCTGCTCCTGGTTCAACGTGCACACACAACGGAAGCCCAGGCTGCTTTGCGGCCTGACTGTTCATTTATTGGACTCGGTGTTCAATCTGTCATGCATATTGAGGAAATGAATCCAATTTAAAACACAGACGTAAGCAGGGATAGGACCTCCGCGTCAAAGGCGCCTCACTGGGAACCCAGACTGACCTCCCATGAGGTGACAGAGACCACATGTGTGGCACGTAACTTCCCAAAGGCTCTGTTCTGTTCCTCATCACCTTTTATTAGTGATAGCAGTTATGTGAGTGACCATTGTCTTTATCTGAGAACGTTGTTCCCAGGCAAAGGCTGCAGAAACGGGCACAGAGGGGTCAGTAAGCTGGCTGGAATCCCGCAGATCACTAAGAAGAATGACAGTGAGGGCTCTCCGAAGGAATGCTTTCTATCCTTTTACCAAGATGGTTTTTTGTAATTTCCTAATTTTTTTCTCCAGAAACTTGGATTTTTTTTTTAAGACGTGTAAAACTTGCTAGTTCCTTTTTTAACCAGCTCTCTTTGGGGGTCAGCTAATTTGAACAGAGAAGAGATAAAATTCAGAGTGTGGAAAAATTAAAGTATCAAAATACTCACTGTTCTTTATCACTGAGGGAAGGCAAAGAAAGGAGAGAGACAAAAAATGAATAAAGTTAAGGAAACAAATCTCATAAAATACCAACCCTGGATGCAACCACTACAGAGTTGACTTTTTTAGATAAAGTGTCTTTTTAAATGTTTATTACTTTATTTCGAGAGAGAAAGAGTGTGTGTGTGAGCGGGAGAGTGGCAGAGAGAATCCCAAGCAGGCTCTGAGCTAGCCTGATGTGGGGCTCGAACTCACGACCGTGAGATCAGGCCCTGAGCTGTTACCAAGAGTCAGATGCTTAACTGACCGAACCATCCGGGAGCCCCAACAACAACCACAGAGTTTAAATTGCAATGACCTACTTCTGTTTGGTTTTGGTTTCCGAAACATTTTCCAAAAACACTTCCAGTCATTATTACCTTATTTCAGCACATCTGAAAAAGGCTGCTGCAAAGAAGGGTTGTAAAATCCTTCGCTTTGATTAAAATGACTAATCAGTTCAGCTTATTAACTGAGCCGACCATTTATGTAATTGAATAATGGATTTTGGTACTAAAGAGAAATCGCCTAATGATAGCATGGCCAACGTCATCCTGGGGGACAGAGAGCGCATTGAGGTAGGGCAGTGAGCCCTGAACCCTCTGTGGGTCATTCGTTTGCAATGTTCCAGCTGGGGAAAGTCAGTTCTTCCACTCTAGAAAGAAGACCAGCATCTCTATTTACTAGGTGAGCAACTGTAGGCATGTCATAGCCTCCCTTGGTGCCTCAGTTTCCACCTCTGATCTCTGGTACTCTCTGCCTTGCAGACTTGAAAACTACAGAGAAATAGAACTTTTGGACACCAGCATTTCTCCCCACGTGTAGAGAGCTGAACGTACCCAAGCAAGAAGCAGATGTGTTCCCATCTTTCAACCACAATCACAATTGTGCCTCAAACGTTGTCATTAGATTCAAGGAGGCTGAGAGAGGGAGGCATTTGAAAATCACAAAAGCGTTTGAAAATCACAAAAATAGTAAGTGTCTCTGGCTAGCCAGAAGTGAAGCAAGACTGGATTTCTTAATTTCCCAGAGAAAGACCTTAGAAACATCTGCATTAGCTGCAGCAAACTAAGTAGCAAGTGTGATGTCTACAATTCACCCATTAGTATTTATTTGAAAAATAATTTTAATATGTGAAGGAAACGTAGAAGCAATCAAGGCAGCCGGATGCATGCAGAATGCCAAGATGTTTCACAGAAGAGCCCAGGAGCACTTTAAGAAAACTGCATCCAGACTGGTGGAATAATTTTAATTTAATTGTAGGGCAAATTGTTTGGCTTCATATTGACTAAAAGTAAACTCTGATGGATGGTATTTTAATTAACTGGCATTTCCTAAATAAAATAAATATTTTACCCTCATCCACCCTCCGGCAACTATTTATCTTACAGAAACACAATTTTTTGGCCGATGGAATGTTCTCTGCAAAGTAACTTTGGCTCCAAGAGAACACCATGGGAAGGGCTTGGCAGAATAGACGTTTCCTTTGGAAAAGTTCCATAGTGTCTTCAAAACTGTAAAACTCACAGAACTGGAGGTTTTGGACAGAAGTAAGCAGACGGGGGCTTTTGCTTCAGAGAATATACGTGGACTAAATACTCAGAAAGACCCTTCATCAATGCATAATTAGGTCCTAGATAAATTAGAGCAGACCCCCCCCCCTTTTTTTTAATGCAGTTCTGGGATTGCTATAAAGTTAGGGGAATTCTCCAACACCACTTCCCCTTGCCACACAAATAAACACAACAGACTTGGTCAAAATGAAAACTTAAACGCTTCTGTTATGAAAAAGAAAAGGCAAGTCAGAGCCAAGAGAAAATTCTTGCGACAATGTGTATCCAAAAACAGGACTCTTATCCATAGCATATGGAAAAAAAAGCTTGCAAAATTTAGTAAGAAGGTGAATGCCCTGATTTTAAAATGGAAAAAAGATTTGAACAGACACTTCAACAAAGAGGTTATGTGAAAGGCAAGCGTTACGTAAGAGGGGGTTCAGCATCATTAGTCGGTAGGGAAACGCAAGTGAAAAGCACGAGGAAATGCCGCTGTGCGCACACTAGAATGATTAACGTTGGAAAGACCGGCCACGTCAAGGGCCGTGAGGAGAAGGCACAGAAGCTAGAATTCTCATACGCCTTCTGGTGGAAATGTAAAATGGTGCAGCCAACTTGGAAAACAGTCTGGCAGCTTTGTTAAGAAGTTCAGCACATACCTATCACGCGAGTACGGGAGCCTGCTCCTAGGTGATGACCCAAGCGAGAGCAAAGCATCTCTCTACGAGGCTTTATGTGTCCCAGCCCCAGACTGGAAACAGCCCAGAGTCCACCAGGAGACAAACGGATAAACAAATTGTGGTATCGCCACACAATGAGATAGAATTCAGTAATAAAAAGGAACAAGCTATTGACCCGCACAACAATATGGGTGTTTTGGAACAAGACGAATGGATCATGAAACAGAAGAGAGACGTCTCCCAAAAAAGAGTTCACACTGTATGATTCCACTTGCGTGAAATTCTAGAAAACATAAACTAATGTTATAATTACAGAAAGGTTAGCAATTACCTGGAGACGTGGGGGTTGGGGTGGGGGGAGGAAGAGGCACAAGGAAACACTGGGGAAGTAGGGATTTGTTCATTATCTTGGCTACTGTGATACCTTCACGTTCTTCCAATGGTCAAACTGGACTTCAAATGTGTACTGTTGAAGGTACATATTCATACTCTAGAAGGCATTTTTTTGAAAAAAAAGAGAAAGAAGACAAAGCAAACTGAATCTAGGACAGCGAGCTGTGAGCAGTAAGCCGATGCGAATACCAGCACTGTGTTCCAGAGTCTGACCTTATGCCCCTAACAGGCGGAGAAGCTCAATCTGAGACCCGGGAGGACGTTGAGCCAGGACCCTCCGAGGGAGCTAACGCCATCCTAGGGGAGTGACTCCCCTGAATCCTGGCAGAAGCAAGAATGTTAATCCTTCCGAAGAGAGATATCCCCGAAGTCGATCCCCAGGATTCTCACAGATTGAACTCACAGTAAAAAACTACCAAGCATTCAAAGAAGCCATTGTGAGCGAAAGCCCACAGGAATGATAAACAACAGACGTAGGTTGTCAGGCTCTACAGGCAGTGGTGTGCTGGTGAACCCTCCACAGACAATTTAACAGTGGAGAAAAAGCCCCGCTGAATGCAAAATTGGGAAGAAATATGCAGAAGCATAGCATTAGATACACGGGTTTAATGGGGGTGCCTGGGTGGCTCATTCAGTTAAGCATCTGACTTGGGCTCAGGTCATGATCTCTACACTGACAGTGTGGAGCCTGCTTGGGATATATTCTCTCCCTCTCTCTCTCTCTCTCTCTCTCTCTCTCTCTCTCAAAATAAAACATATGTAACATAACACAGAGAATAACAAAATATAGTAAAATAATTAAGTGATTAATTTTGAGTATTTATATCCTTTGTGTTTAACATAATTTAATGGTAACATTATAAACTTAATTTTTAATGACTGTGTTTAATAACAGGCTTGCAAAACGCCCCAAAATTTATCAGCTCTCATGAGCCAGTTTGGCACAGATCTAATACATCCCTTATTCAGGTATAATAATTACTGCATACAGAATATGACGTTACTTTTATGCAAAATTTCCCAATTTTTAAATAATCAGGCCAAAACCAGATAGTAAAAACAAACAAACAAACAAAAAAACACGGTTGCAAGTCACAGTCAGCTGGTTGCCTGCCCGTTTGCAACCTGTGATCTAGTCCAACTTCCTCATTTGACTGATGAGGAAACTGAGGCCCAGAGAGGGGAAGAGATTTGTCTATGATCGCACAGTAAACGAGCTCAGATCTAGAAGCAGAACCAAGTCTGATTTTAACTGTTGGGTCAGTGCTCTAACCACTCCACCGTGCCACCTCTAATATGTGGTATGGAGTTCCAAATTTCACCTTGTTTTTTTTTTTAACGTTTATTTATTTTTGAGAGAGAGAGAGAGAGTACAAGCAGAGACAAGGCAGAGAGCGGGAGACACAGAATCCAAAGCAGGCTCCAGGCTCTAAGCTGTCAGCACAGAGCCTGATGCGGGGTTTGAACTCACAAACCGTGAGATCATGACCTGAGCTGAAGTCGGACGCTTAACCGACCGGGCCACCCAGGCGCCCCAAAATTTCATCTTGTTCTTCCAACCTTGCGAAGCAGTAAAATCGGTGAAGAAGTTTCCACGACAATACCCCCACCGGGTGTTTTTTCCCCCCTCACCCCAGGGAAGGAAATTCTGTTCCTTTCCTTGCTTTGCCTCTCTTCCTTCAGGTGTAGGACTATCAGGACCTCACTGACCCCACAGAAGCCACTCCCAGGAAGACGCAGGGACTTACTCTGATTGAAGGGGTCGGTCACTGGGACACATCCAACGGCTGGGGCTGTTGCTGAACACGGTGTCGGTCATGGCAGAAGTTCGGTGCTCCTGGAAAACATTAACCCGGACATCACCCAGTTATCCAGCCGCTCTTTCTGAAGTCCCTACTCTATGCCAAGCACTCCGGGAACCCAGGCCCCAAGAGGGAACGTTCCTTCCGGAAGTCACAGCTCCCTAGAGGCAGAAATGGATCGGAGCCAAGAGCCTTCTTCCTAAAACCCACATCCCCCTTCTTCACTAACTCAAGGCCACGTGCCCAGCAGGGGGACGGTCAGAGTTCTGGATTCCAGTCCAGGGTCTTTCCACCGGAGGGTGTCATCTGACTCATTTGCCAGTCACCTTGGCCTTGGCCAGCCTTGAGGTCCAAAACCCTGAAGTCAATCCTGGCTTTTAAAAAAAAAAAATTACTTTTGACACCCGACCCATCCGAAAATCACGTTGGTTTGATCTTCACAATGGATCCAGAATCTGTCCACTGCTCTCCGGCTGGCTCACCGCTGCGCTGATCCAAACCACCGCTATCTCCGCCCGGCTCACCGTGGTGGCCTCTTCCACAGCCCCCCTGCTCCCATACCCTTGGCTTTCTTCAGTCCACGCTCCACACAGCGGCCAGGGAGATCTTTACAAACACAACTCACAGCTTGTAAAAACAGCACCCCACGGCGAAACACAGAGCTACCGTGGGATCCAGCAATTCCACACCTAAGTATCGACCCGCCCAGGGGAGACGAAAACACAGGTTCACCCAAAAACGTGTACGCGGATGCCCGTAGCAGCATCATTCGTAACAGCCAAAGAGTGGGAATGACTCCGTATTCACCAGCTGATGAGCGTACAGACAAGATGTGGTGTGGTCTATGCGACGGAAGGTTATGTCGCCGTAAAAAAGGAAAGAGGTTCTGACATGCGCCACGCGGATGAACCTTGAAAACAGGGTGCTGAGTGAAAGACGCCACATTGTGTGATTCCATTTGGAAGAAACATCCAAACCTACAGAGGCGGAAAATAGATTTCGGTTGCCAGGGGCTGGGGAGGGTGGGGGGGACTAGGAGGTGATGGCTTTGGGGCACGGGGCTTCTTTGGGGGGGGGCAGTGAGAATGTTCTAAAATTCATTGCAAAGGGTGAATTGTTACGATATGTGAATTTTATCTCAGTGAAGTGGGGGGAGGGTGGGACCATCACTTTGGGAAGCTGGCAGGCCCGTTAAAGCTGTGGACGCTCACCTCCCCTACGGTTCACGAGTGCGACTCTTAGGATTACACCCAAGGAGAAAATGCTCACGTTCTAAGCATGTACAAGAATGTTCATAGCTTCTTGATCCACAACAGCTAAAACCTAGAAACAATCCAAATGCCCATCGACAGGAGAGTAGATAGATCCGTGTGGTCTGTTCATGCAGTGGGATGCTGGTCTGCAATAAAAGACAAACTCTTGACGTATGTACCGGTAGGGACACATCTCAAGACACCATATTTTATGAAGGAGGCCAGCAGCAAAAGAGAACACGCTATATGGCGGTGGCTTTCATGGAAGTTAAGAAGAGACAAAGTTATTTGATGACTGTAGAAATCAGAGCAAATCCATTGCTAACTTGGGGGCTGGGGAGGGGCAGCTGGGGAGGGGCCTCTGTAGGATGAAAATGTTCTGCATCTTGATCTGGGTGGTCATTAAACAGGTACATACACCTGCAAAAGCCGTGTCTGCACTTTATGTCCCTTCCCTCCCTACCTCAAATACAGTAAGTCAGCCCATGTCACTCTTTTGCTCAGAAGTCTTCAATGGCTCCCTATTGCTCCCAGAATAAAATCTACACTCCTTGGCATGACCTTGGCTCCTTGTGACCTCCTTCTCTAACTCTACCCCCCACTCTCCTCTTGCTCCCTATGCAGCCCCCCGCGCCCCCCCCCCCACCAGGCCTCTCTGCCCTTCTTCCAACCCTCACTTCCTTGCTCTCCCCTCTGCCCGGAACTCCAGGCCCATATGCCAGGCTCACTGCCGTTTCTTTAGGTGTGTTCCCAAATGTCATCCCCTCAAAGGGCCCTCCCCGACTGCTCCATTTAAAACAGCTCCTCCCCCACGTCCTCCACTCTGGCTTCCTTTACTCTGATTTCCTTTTCTTCACAGCTCGTATCCCTTCCCAAATTTATCGGATGTCTTATTTCTTTATTTGCTTAGAGTTTGCCTCTCTTATGTCTAAAACGTAAGCCCCTTGCAGGACTTACTCTGTTCTGTTCTCTCTTAATCTCCAACACTTCACAGAGCGCCTGGCGCATAGAAGGCATTTAATAAACATTTGTTGAATGCATGCGTGAGTCTCCTTCAACACTAAGGCAGTCGAGCTGAACTGAGCCAGGCTCATGTCCTCTGTGAGGCTCCCGCCCCCCTCCCGCAGGTCTGGCCAAAGGGCAAAGCGGGAGAGGCCACGGAGATTACAGTTAATTAATTAAAAAACAAAAACTTCGGAATGTGGGTCACTGTGTCCCGTGGGTCCCGATTTCCCTGAAGGTCTTGGCACCACCCGGCCTCGTTTTCTGGGATGCTGGGAAGTCGGGAGGGGAACAGGGAGAGCACTCTCTCTCCTATCCTGCAGCCCGTGGAGTTATTAAATCTTTGAGTGCGTGAAGCCAGAGGGGGGCCAAGGGCTGGACACATGGGAGGCAAGCCTCTTACAGAAAAGCCATTTCGTCTGCTCCCCTGTGATCGACATAATCTTCTCAGATTAATATGACCATTTCACCGTTTCCACTTGGAAAGCAGGAAGAAAGAAGGGACATCTCCTGGTACAAAGGGAATCTGCTGAAAAGAAACTTGTCTCGTTATTGTCTGTGTCAGTTGCTGAGCGAGGCCATCCTGGGCCCCTGGGACCCCTGGCCCCTGCTCGGGCCCAGGTTTTGGGCTTCCTCGGCTGCTCCCGGACGGGGACTCCAAACATTCATTCGAATGCCTTGCCTCCTGCTTTGCAGCAGAGATGTGGTGCTGCCCTCGGGGGACCCCAGGAAGCAGGGAGGGCTGGGACAGGGGTGACACGGTCTCCGCCCACGAACTCTAATCTCCAAATGCTGTTGCTCTCCAGGCGGAACCTGGTGGCCCATCCTCTCCTGCATTCAGTCACGCACACTAGGAGCTCATTTCCCGTTAAAAGTCTGCCTGCAAAGTCCAAGATCATTCACGGAAAGCACCCAGCTCGGTCCTCCAGGCCAGAAGCTACCCTGGACACTACTGGTTAGTTCAGCTTTGCCATCCAGAGAAAGGAGGTCACGTGTCCACAGGCAGACGGTGGCTGGGGGGATGGGGGGACAGATGCAGGTGGAGGGGAGGGGGCACAGCACGCATTGCCGATGTCCTTGACAGGAGGGGCGTCCACCCCCAGCCTCTGGGAGTGTTAGCAGCTAAGGGCTTAGGGCAGCACCGTTTTCCAGAGAACTCCCCTTAGCCAACAAGGGCAGCTGCCTTGCCCACAGACACCCCGAGTGCAGCCCAAAGCCAATGAATAACGGGCAGGGGGCAATGTAAAAGCACAGACTTTTTGTCTCGAGGCGGGACAAGCGTGTGCCAGCATGCTCCAGAGCTCCCCATGGGATCAGGCTGAGGCCAGACTGCAGCTGAAGCCCCGTCCTCGCCTGGCATCCCTCACTGCTTCCCGGAGTCATCACTGGTACCAGAAAATCCCATCGTGGGTTCTGCTTCTAGAGTACTTGACCTCACGCAGGAGTAGAATTTTAGGAAATCGGGGTTCTGATCCCCAAGCTCATCATGTTACTTAGCCGTCTTCTAACCTGACAAAAGGCGAGCCTAAGACACTCTCCTACCTGCCTGCAGATGATGCCTCAGGAAGTCCAGCCACGATGTCAGGTTTGAGGGCGAGTTAACAGAAATGGAGAAAGCCTCTGACGTTTTCAGATGACCCCTGCCTCTCCTATTGCACACTACAGAGAAACCATCACCACAGTGGACAGGAGGCCTGCAGCTCCAGGGAGAAGCCCCAGAGAGAAACCAACCATTGGCACCAGGAGCAAAAACAGAGATGCCTGTGTCAGATAAATTACATAGGATTCTGCCCTAGGACCCGCAGAACCTCAGCGTCAACGAGCTGATGAATTTCAGCATCTACAACGGTCCCTGACACACAGTGAGCACTTGCAGAAAGATAATCCCCCTTCCTACTTCCCCTAGACTATAGCTTATGTAACAACGATGACCAACATTTCTTGAGCACCTACCATGTGCAAAATTCCATACCTTCGTCATTTGCTTTAATCCTTACAACCCTACTGTCAGGTAAGTGACATTTTACAGGTAAGAAAGTGAGGTTCAGAGTGGTTAAGCCACCTGTTTAAAACCACACAGCTACCAACAAGCAGACTCAGGGTTTGAGCTCTCTCCAAAACCCATGTGCTAATCACTACTCTGTTCACACCTACAGAACATTCCTCCCTGGGCTTTAGATTATTGGATCCTGACAGCTCCTGGCTGTATGCCCACCTGTCAGCCTCAGAAACAAGCTGAGACCCTCCCCCACCAGCCCCCTACCTAGAGATGCTGAGAGATCACACACTTTGGCTCGGTCGAGGCCAAAGCCATGGCTTAGATCCAGTCCTGCAGCTGCAAGTTCAGAAAGCATAAACTAACTGCCTCCCCGGAAACCAGAGGCTCCAAGACTTTTTCCTGGGCACAGGTGGTCCCCCCCCCCACTCCCCAGTCCTGGTGCAAACTCCAAGGAACAGTCTGCTTTGAATAATAAAAGCAACAACAGCAACAGCTGTTCACATATCAAGGGCTTACTACGTGCTAAGTGTCTTTCAAGTTTTATCTTGTTCAGCCCTCACAATAGCCTTCAAGATAGATGTTCTTCTTGTCCCATTTTACAGAGGAGCAACTGAGCCACGATGCATTTAAGTGGGCTTCCCAAGGTCCTGCTTAAAGTGTTTCAACAAAGCAATCTAAACGCCCGGTACTTAGCGCTGGCTAGCCCGTTGGCTAGCCTGTGGTGTGCCTCTGGATAGTGGAATACTGCACAGCGGGAAAGAATAAGGAGATTATTTATGATGGACGTGGATGCATCACTAAGATAAACTGCCTAGTCGTCAAGACCAGGACGTAGGATGATGTTCTCGAAGAGCACCATCTGTGTGCACAAGGCAAAGCAGGATACGTGCACACGTGTGACTTGTGGTTATCCGTGCGTAAGATACATGTATCTCTGTAAAGAACTAGCACGAAACTAGCACAACATTGCTTGCCTCCGGGGAGGGGGACCGTCGCTGAAGCTGAGCTGGGAAGGAGGATTTTCACAACATGCCCCTTCGTATTTGCAACCGTGTGGATATGTTAGCTATGGAAAAATAAATGAACATTTATTTTTCTAATGTTTATTTTTTTATTTTTGAGAGAGAGAAAGAGAGAGAGCTAGCGTACAAGCAGGGAAGGAGCACAGAGAGAGAGAGAGAAACACAGAATCCGAAGCAGGCTCCAGTCTCCGAGCTGCTAGAGAAGAGGCCGATGCAGGGCTTGAACCCATGCACTGGGAGATCATGACCTGAGCCAAAGTTGGACGCTTAACTGACTGAGTCACCCAGGTGCCCGTGAGCATTTCTTTTTTTAATGTAATTTTAAAATAATAAAGCGCTCCAATGGCTGTCCATCATAAGAGTTAAGACTTCCCCTGTAACTTGAAAGGAATGTCATGACCCTCTGCCTGCTACCCTCTCCGTATCTCTGACCACCCTCTGGTCGTGCTGGCTTTTCCAGCTACCAGGCCTTTGCCTCTGCTGTTCTCTCTGCCTTTATAATAACACCTTCCTCTTCCTCTCACGTGGCTAATTCCTTCTCAGGCTCCCCTGGTCTCTGCTCAAGTGTCACCTCCTTCAGGAAGCATTCCTTGACTACACTAAGTTACCTCCTTTCACCCCATTGCTTGCTGTCACTGTTTGTTTCATTTATAATACTTATAATGATTTGCAATTATCATTTTTTCTTTATCTACTGTGTGTCTCTTCACCTATTCTGTAAGATCCATGAGAGCAGGGCCTGGGTCCAAATTTGTTCGATAACTGTACGTCCAATGCATGCAGGGCCAGCTTCACGGGCCCACAACCTAGGCAGCTGCCCAGCGCTCCAGGCCTAGAAGGGTCCAGAATTTGCCTTAATGCTCTGCTGTCACTATCTTGAGATTCTTAACAATAGTTGATCAGGGGGCCCTGCATTTTCGCTCTGCAGCCGGTCCTGAACGCTGTATACAGTAGGTGCTCAATAAATAAATCCTCACCTAAGCTCAGTGAGTGCAGTAGGCACTCCATAAACCTGCATGTAAGCGGCAGAGCCAGGCCTGTTCCAGATCTGCCCACCCGCACAGCTTGGTCCTAACCCGTATGCCGCCTTGCTTCTGAAACTGCCAGAAGACTCTATCCCAAGCCCAGAGAGGCCAGATTCCAGAACCTTGCCTCTCTCCCCCTTTGCATTTTGTTTCTGCCTACTTCTCCTTGGCTCCCGTCAGCACCATTTGCTCAGGAGCTGTGCCTCGAACCACCAAATCTCCAGGTCTTCTGTCGGTTTCCGATGAGCTGAGAAAGGAACTCTTAAAGCCCATTTAGCCGCAAGTGTCTACGCATGACTCCTCGGGCTGGGCCGGGCTGGCAGGGGAGCTGTACAGGCCCCTCAGGGCACAGCAGGGAACTGACGTGAGCTACAGCTGTAATTCAATGCCATGTGTCAGCCCCCCAGCCCCACAGTCTTGGAATTAAGCCAGATGCTTCACAGCAGGCCCCGCAGCCACCAGCTTGGACAGCCCCCACCAGTTCTCTCTGTCTTTTCCTGTCTCGCCCTTCTTTCCCTGAGTCAGGCCTATCACTGCTTAGTTAGAAATCTAGAAAAACCACGCGGACTATGTGATGGTGTGGGAAATGCAACTTACACCAAGGGCCTTAAATGGTGGGGGCGGGGGGTGAATGGGAGGTTCCAGGAACAGGGTCCAGGCTGAAAATATGTTTTGTTTGGCCATGCAGTGTTTTTGAAAAAGTTAAATCAAGCCAATATTCTAAAAGCATGGGATTTAATTAAAAATACAGATTGCCGGCTTCTGTTAAGAAATAGGAAGAATCAAAAAAATACTTATAGAACATCTATTACTGTGTGCCAGATACTGTTCTAGGCACCGGGGATACAACATCAAAGCAAACAAACAAAAAAGAGGAAAATCGCTGCCCCCATGGAGCTTAACTTTTAGTGGGGAATCCAGAGGATAACCAAGCAGTAATTCAAATGTAAAAGGCATCAGCTAGTGACGAGCACTTTAGAAAAACAAGACCAAGAAGGGGGATTGGTGATTGAAAGGGAAGTGTGAGTTTTAATAAGTAGTCAGAAGAGGCTTCAGTGAGATATGTTATTTGAGCAAAGACTTGAAGGGGGTAATGGACTGAGCCATGTGAATACTGGAGGCAGAGCATTCCAAACAGAGGGGAAAGCAAGTGCAAAGGCCCTGGGGTGGGCATACGCTGGTAACGTGGAGAAACGACGAGGAGCGCATAGTGGCTGGAGTGGAGTGAGCAAGAGGAAGATAGGTGGGAGCAGAGGTCGGAGCAGTAGTGGGGGCAGGGAGGGGGGCACGTCAGATCACGAGGACCATTTGGGCTTCCACTCTGAGTGATGGGGAAGCCAAAGAAAAGCTCCGAGAAATGAGCTGAATATTTCTACTCTGCCCCAACCACGCATCCGGCGTTGACTATTTGCCGGGGTCTCAGGGTTCCGACACACCCCGCCGAGGCAAGGACATGGGCCAGCAAGGGGAAAGATGCCATCAGCCACACTTGATGGAGCCAGGCACGGCCCCGCTTGCCCACCCGCCTTGCCACGCCAGCCCCGTGTCTCAGAGCTACAGCGTCCCTCATGCGGCCAGCCACATCCAGCGCCTACAGGCTGCCGTCGGCTTCTCTTTGCTCCCGAAGCCAGCTGGGACATCCCCAGGCTCCCCAGAACCTGGCCACAGGCCTGGAACGGTAAGGCCTTGCTTGGCTCCTTCCCTGCAGAGCCTGCTGGTGCCTAAAACAAGGACAGAGACAGGCCAGAGTAACACTCGAGACGCAGGCACGTTTGTGCTCCTGGCCTTGAAACAAACGAAACTCACCATCACCTCCACATGCTTCTCCCACAGCCACACAGCAATAACGGACGATTCCTGTCATGAGCCTTCGAAGAGGCCCACGGGACAGTCCCCCTGTTAGAGAGTTTTAAGGCAGGCAGAGAGTCTATCCCTCACCGTTGTGAGGGTCACGGTCATCCTCGCTGCTGCAGCCGCCCCGTCGTAAACCAGCCACTCCCAGCCCGACCTGCACGCTGGCCACAGATGTGAGCAAGCCCAGACAAGGTCATCCAAGTCTGGCCTAGACCAGAGGAACCACCCAGCTGAACTCAACCCAATCGCTGACCTAAACAATCGTGAGATAAATGAATGGTTGTTGTTCTAAGGCACTCAACTGTGGGGGGGGCTTGGTTATGCCCCAAAAGCTGACCGAGAGAGCAGCCCATCGTTACAGTGCAACAGCCGGCCTTGGACCCGGAGTCTGGGAATCCAACCTTAGCTCCCCTGTTCGTTTTATTTTCTGTTTGGTCATTCTGGGCCTCAGTTTTTGCATCTGTAAAATGAAGACATAAAAATGCCCACCTCTGTCATGTTTGCCTTGCCGTGTTGTTGGGGAGGGCTCACGAGTGAACACACGTGCGGGGACCTCGTAATCCAAACTCCTTTTCAAGTAGGAAGCAAGGAGGTCACTGCTAATGTTATCTGAGGGTACGGCTGGGGAGCAGAACAAAGACGTAGATTCCAGATGTTTGTTTAGGCTTGAGTGAGACACTGCAGTGGATATCTGGGATCGAGACACCTTATTTTTGCCTGTTTGGCATTTCTCTTTGGTGGGGGGAAACAGCAATTTTCCCTTGGGAAACCCTTCCTCTTTCACGATCAATCTGTGTCGCTTAAGAGGAGCTCATCCACTCTGGTCCCTAGAAGTGGGCCAATTTCCCTTGCCTGGCCAATCAGTGTATTACACCCCATAGGCTACAGTGATTGGTCCAGGGATAGGCACATGACCCAGTCTGGACCAATGAAGACCTGCCCTTAAACTTTTGCTGGAACCATACGGAAAGAAGCATTCTCTTTCCATTGGGATTGCTCAGCTGGTGGAAGAGAAGCTTGGAGCTGCCACTGGTCACTTTTGCCACCACGTGGGAAAGGCCTGCCAAAGCATAAAAGTAGAGCTGAGAGATGGAAAGAGGTTGATTCCTGACGATGCACTGGAATGCTGGATCCAGCCACGCCTGAATGTATCCTCCTGGCCTTTTTAGCCACCATGAGCCAATATGTTTCTCCTTTTTTTCATTTTTCAAGTCAATTTGAATTGAATTTTTGCCACTACAACCCTCCTGAGCAATATGTGTCTTCACAGACCAGCCACCTTGGAGCAAAAGGGGACCTCAAAGGCAGCCTGAATTGGCCAAGGCCTGGAGAGAAATACACCAGCCTTCAACAACCCCCTGGAGCCCCCCTCCCCCCGCCCTGCCCCCCGCTTCGGAAGCACTGCCACCCGAGCTCAGGCCTTGCAGGAGGACAGGAAACGTTTGTAAAGCACCCTCACCAAGGCCTGCTGAGACCCTGCACTGACAATTAAAATTCAGTGACAACAAACAGCACTAATTAAAAGCAAAACTAAGTACTTAATAAGACAAATGAGGTGGCAGTATTAAAAGCCAGGATGAGAGAGCTGGCATTAATTAAAAACAAAGACTAATCTCTTCCCTCCTCTGAAAAGGCTGTGTCTGTGTGTGTCTAGAAAATGTTCAGCTCTGTTAATGTGCTAAAGAAATGCCATGGGAACAGGCAGGCTCTGGTATATGAGGAATTCATGGGAATGGAGCCTTGGGTGATGGGAGGGCAGGGGGGAGGGGGGGAAACAGGACTGAAAAGAGAGGATGGGGCCATGATTCACCCCTGTCACCCAAAGCAATGTCCATCCAGGCAACCCTGCTTGCATTTAAAGATGCAGGGGCGCCTCGGTGGCTCAATCGGTTAAGCATCCAACTTCGGCTCAAGTCATGATCTCACGGTCTGTGGGTTCGAGCCCCGCGTCGGGCTCTGTGCTGACAGCTCAGAGCCTGGAGCCTGCCTCGGATTCTGTGTCTCCCTCTCTCTCTGCCCCTCCTCCCCCTTGCACTCTCTCTCTGTCTCTCAAAAATAAATAAACATTTAAAAATTAAAAAATATATATTTCCAGAGGCTAAGACCACATGCTCTTAGCAGACAGTTCAGCAGGGTGATTTAGGGTATGGGCTTGGGGGCCAAGCCCATCCAGCCATCTACCAGCCTGATAAGCATATCCCCATCCCTGAACTTCAGGGAGGTTCCTCATCTGTCGAATTAGATCTCAGATCATAATTATCATGAGGCTTAAATGAGACGATGCATGGGAAGTTCCTGGTTCAGGACCCGGCAGGAAACACCCGCTCGTCAAGTGGGAGCTATCATGAATTTATGTTACTATTAACAACAATGATCTCAGTGACATTTTCCTAAAGAGATGGGAGTCCAGCTTTGGCACTAGAAGGAAATATCTCAGGCTTTTTGAAGCCAGAATAAGCCAGAGTAAGCCAGAGTAAGTACAGGGAGCATACTAAAGCAAGGGTCGGTTGTTGAGTGCAATGGTTGTTGTCAGTGCAACGACTACGTTTCTGGTTTTCCACCGTGTGATAGGATGGTCCTTCCCTCTCCCTGGGAAGCCGGGAGAGGCCACATGATCCGTTCGGGCCAATAAACATCCCCAGGTGGAAACTGAAGCCGGCGCATGCATCACCACATTCCCCTTTTCCTGTCTTCACAAGCGCGGATGGATGATGGAACCCCCCTCAGCCTGGGTCCCTGGGGCAGGTCAAAGGCAGAGCAGACACCTATCAACCCACCATTCCCAGAAACCATGAGTGAGAAAGAAATCTCTGTTGCTTCAGCCAGTGAAACCTTGGGGATTGTTTGTTACTGGAACAGCCTAATCCGCCCTGTCTGTGCGTCCTACCGGCCAGGAACTGCACGAAGCGTTTCCCATGCAACCCCTCGTTTGAGCTCCACAACAATCCTAGGAAACGCGATGTTCTATTACCCAGCTTTACAGATCAGGAAACTGAAGCCCAGAGAGGTCAAGTTCTTTGCCCAAGGACACGCAGCCAGTAAATCACAGCAGGGTGTGCATTCACACACGAAAGGCAGGAAGGATCATCCAGAGTTGACCTTCCTGGGGGAGAATGTCTCCTGCTGGGCAGGGGTACCCCAAACCTTTCCTTCCTTCCCTGAGGTATGAATCTCTCTGCACCCTGAGTCTACAATCCCAAACACTGCACTGCACAAAGAGCAGACACTGTTACGGAACACTCTCCAGGGCTCCCTGCACAGCTCAGCCGATTACCCGATTCTTTGATAAAGTGGAAACTTGGCCTTTGCTGTGTTGTTAACCCAGCTTATCTCTGCTCCAGCTAGGCTGTGGTGTGCGAGGGAAAGAGGAAAGGTTCGGGACAGATTTCTGCGTTTGCACATGCATGCCCAGACACAGGGGGCCCCAAACGGGAAGATGCCACGAGCTAGGTCTGCATATTAAAACGAGTCATTTAGCTTAATGGGCCCTGGCTGCCACTCAGGCCTAAATTGCAATGAAACTCATTCTGATTAAAACCCAGCTAGAACTGACTTATCTGCAGCCCTAAATCTCATCACGCCACAGACCGCAAGTGCCATCCTGACCCCGCCTGTACCCCGGGTACGAAAGAGAGCAGAGAGGAGCATCTATCCATTGAAACGATGGTGGCAGGCCTCATCCTCAAACCTGAAGAGCATTTTTGCATTCCCATTTTACAGACGAGGAGACTGAGGCCCCAGTTTGTCAAGGTCACACTGGCAGCAGGTGTAATATCCAGGGATGCAGACCAGGGTCTTGTATAAATGAGCCTTCTAACCACCCTGCTTCATTGACTACTGATGCAAATAACAGAACATTTGGCTAAGCATATTAGTTTGCTGTTTTTATATGGCAAATATGTTGCATAGTGGCAGTATTGTATGGTCTAACTCAATAATAAAAATAGCTTTGCTGGGTATTTTCTCTTCACCCCTGCAGACGCAGTCACCCTCCACCCGGCTCTGTGCCCTGGGAGAATGACCTGTGTAGGCGACATCAGTGGCCTCCTTGCCCTCCGGCTCCTCGTCGGGTTTGTCTGATGGGAGGCACCAGCAGAAGGCTGGAGGGAGGGAAGAGAGAGGCCGGGGCATTTATCCCCTGCTGGTCACCCTGGGTTGGCTGTTGGGGGTCCCAGCTCCCGTCAGGAGGACCCCTCCGTACAACCCTTTCTCTTCTGGATCCACAGCTGTTCCCTTCCTGCCCCTCCAGGCCAAGAGATGGGCCTGCTGGAGTGCTCATGTGACTCTAAATATCTCTTCGTTAAACTCACCTTGTTCCTTAAACTGGGCGTGCAACCGGCTTCTGCTGCTTGCCAGGCACTGTTCGAGGAACTTAGCTCACCTAATCTTCACGGCGACCCAGTGAATGATGATCATTCACCTTTCATGGGGGAGGCACCTGGAGCACCGAGAGGTCAGGTGACCTCTTCCAGATCACACAGCTAGGAGATGACGGGGACACATTTGGAATCCCTGCCGTGTGGCTCCGGAGCCTGTGCATTTGACCAGCTCACCATCCTGCCCTGAGGGTCTGTCCTTAGCAAAGGTAGGGTGGCACAGAAACGAACAGCACCGGCCTTCTGATGGGCAATTTCCAAGTACCACCTCCTTCCGTCTTCAATACCATCCTGTGAGGCAGGCCCTGACGTTACTCCTGTGCCTGGGGCTCAGAGGGGTGCGTTAATTGCCCAAGGTCACCAGCCAGGAGTGGTGGAGCCAGCCAGCTATGAACCCCGGTTTGTCTCCCTTTAATGCCAACACCCTTGACCGCGACTCTGGACAACACCTCCTAGAACGTGGCCGCCTGGCGGCTGGGAGACTGGCTTAGGTAAAGAATGGCTTTCTAACCGTCAGAGGTACCAAAAGGAGGATGTGCTGCTTTGAGAGGTGATGAGCGCTCACACCAGACATCATCCACACAAACAGCAAAACTGCCTGTTGGGGCTGCTGTAAAGATGGTGAGGTGCTTTTCTGAAACGGCCTCTCCTTTCTGCATTTGGGGAAGAACAGCTCAAGCTCACGGACTCTCCCCGGTCAGGTGCGGGCAAAACTCCTTACGCTAACTCCCTAGCTTGGCCTGACTCTCTTTTAATGTTTATTCCTTCTTGAGAGAGAGAGAGAGAGAGAGAGAGAGAGAGAGAGAGAGAACGAGTGGGGGAGGAGCAGAGAGAGAGGGAAACACAGAATCTGAAGCAGGCTCCAGGCTCTGAGCTGTCAGCACAGAGCCCGACGCGGGGCTTGAACCCACGGACCGTGAGATCATGACCTGAGCTCAAGTCAGATGCTTAACCGACTGAGCCACCCAGGCGCCCCGGACTCTCCTACCAAGCAGGCAGAACCAGTCCCTTCAGATAGCAAGCTTAAGTCCTCTGGCCTCAGACGCTCCCTGCCCTGGGAAAATGCATATTTTCACTTCCTCCTTGTGAAGCAGAGGCAATCAAGGCCCCAGGAAGGGCTCTAACTTGTTTTCTCGCCTCAGCACAACACACACACACACACACACACACACACACACACACACACGTCTCATTTTCACCCATGGTACAAATCTCATGATAGAATTTTCCATCAAGGGAAAATTGGCTTTTGGAGTCACATGGTCACCCTAGCAAACTATTTGGGCAAACAGTCTGCCCAAACTCTGGGCAAACTATTTAACTTCTCGGAGTCTCAGCTGGCTCATCTGGAAAATGGGGGCTGTAACAGCACCCGCTTCATTGGGCTGGTGAGAGGTGGGAGTGGAAAACAGAGTAATAAAGGTTACCTAGCCCAGGGCGGGTACAGGTGCTACTCAGGTGTTCTTCCAGAACCTTCAACACCCCAAAAAATAACACGAGTTAGAGTCTCTGGCCAGGAAGGATACCTCTTGCCTTGCACCATCTGGCAACAGCCACTTCCCCGGGGCGTGGATCCTAAGAAAGCTGAGGCCACTTCAGAAAGAACAAAAAGCTCCTTTTAGTTGCCATGAATAATAGATCTTCAAGACCTGCCTCCCTCCAGTCCCTGCCCCGCCCAGACCTTCGCGGCGCCAAGTGGGAGAAAGTAACAGAAAAAGGAAATCTCGGTTGGTGTTGGCCGGAGAATATGAATGAACCACAAAGTTCCTGTCCCTCTCCCGTGTCCCCATGGAAACAGCCATCAGAACACCGAGTATGGACGGAGTCCTCTGTAATTTACAAAGGCCTTCGCCTTCACAATCCCCCAGGCAGGCGGGCATTAGACCCTCATCACTGGAGGCAAAAGAAGGCAGAGAGGGGCCGAGCCAACAGGGTTCAGCTCTGCCTCTTTCTATCTGTATGTTGGGCTAGTCACTTAACCTCCCTGTGCCTCAGTTTCCTCATAGGGAAACCAGAGATGAGAGTAACAGTGATAACAATACCTTTCTCAGAGGGGCGTTAAAAGACTCAATGAGCTGATACTTTCAAGTGCTTAGAACAGCGTCTGGAACGTGGCTAGCACTAAATAAAGTGCAGCAAGTTAGCTTTGCCACACCTTCGGGGTGAAAAGGCTGATAATAACAGCCGTAATGGTATTTATCATCTACCGGGTACCAGTGGCTGCACTCAGTGACTTACATACTCTGCCTCATATAATGCTTGCATAGACACCACTGAGCTCATCTCACAAGTAGAAACACTGAGATTGATAAGGGTTAACTAACTTTCGCCCTAGACCGAATTGGAGCCAGAAAGGCACAGGGCTGGGAGTCAAGTACAGTTCAATTCTAAACACCCACCTACCATCGCCTTCCTCCTCCCCATCCCCCTTCGTTGGACCCCTAAATAAATAGACAGCATTTATTCTGTTTCAGTGCCCAGTTCTCCACACATGTTGGTGCTCAGCGCAGCCGTATCTAAATTAATCCTCAACTCAACCTTTAGCCCCATTTTATACCAGGAAGCCGAAGCAAGGCGAGTTTAGGTACTGGCCCAAAGTGTCCAGCAGAGGCAGGATCCAAACCCCAGAGGTGAGAGTCCATTTTTATACACAGCACACACACGCACAAATGCACACACAGGCACACAACAATACCTTCGAGTTACATCCGATACGTCACCATCCATCCTCCGACTCGAAGACTTTCTGGAGAGACAGGACATTAAAACTACATCCGAAGCTGGTCTAGTTTCTCTTCTTTGCAAAGCCACTCGCTCCAGGAGGCGAAGCATTTTATTGCGTTACCGGCAGACACAGACTTACCCTCTCAACATCGAGATTTCCAGGGAGGGACTTACAGGAGCTCTCAAAAGTACACGACGCCAACGGCAAAGAAAAATGCGGAACGCAGGTCACGGTCCAGTTTGTCCTGGGTCAAGCAGGGGAGACTGTTCAATTGGTGTCCTTCAACGGACACGCCTCCCACCTGGTGTGGTTCCTTCCACACTCGCTCTGGACTTAGCACGTGGCTTTCTGTGGCCCATGGGAGATCAGTGAATAGGACACAAGCAGGGTTGGGGTCAGCCCCATTAGAGTGCCGTGCACCGATTTGACATGAAGAAGAGGAGGGAGAGAAGTCCACTCCTCATCCCCTGTGGAACCGTCAGTCTTGTGGAGAACGATCTCTGTGAACCACGGGAGGCTGGGCCCTGAGCTTCTGAGTTCACAGCACATTGGTCAGGTGGTTCTCCCAGGTGGAGAAAGCCCGCCCGAGGGAGAGGCCAACCCAGAAGAAAGCAGAGCTGGGTGATCGGAAATCAGTCTGAGTGCTATTTTTGAGCCACTGAGTACAGTCATGCCTCATAGCCAAGAAACGTCCCCCTGTATCACTCGAACTAGACGCAGTTAGGTTTACCATTAATGTAGTTCTGATCGACACACACATACTCACGCCCAGAATCGATTCACGTATTTGCAGATTCCGTATTTGTGAATTTGCCTACTCAGTAAAATCTGTTTGCAACCCCAAAATCAATACGTGTAGCACTTTCATTTTTCACCGGTAACAATACTTGTGAGTGTGCACGCACGCACGCGCGCACACACACACACACACACACACACACACACAGTGGCCAGAAAAAACGGAGTTGCCCGACAAGCATGTTACCAGCTCAAGTCCACCGGCAAATGAGCTCCAGCTCTCACAACATACACAAGTCCCTTTTTCAAGGTCTCGTTTAGCACAACGCTGTCTGCATTATTGTCGGCGATCGCACTGTTTAAAAACGGCCCCCGAGCACGGTGCTGCGGTCTGGCCCGTGTTCCTCAGTGCAACAAGGCTGCGATGTGCCTCAGAGAGAAAATATGTTTGTTAGGTGAGTTCATATGCCATGAGGTATAGTGCCGTTGGCCCTGAGTTCAACGTTTATAATCAACAATACGATATACTGGGGTGCCTGGGTGGCTCAGTCGGTTAAGCGTCTGACTTCGGCTCAGGTCATGATCTTGTGGTTCCTGAGTTCGAGCCCCACATCGGGCTCTGTGCTGACAGCTTGGAGCCTGGAGCCTGCTTCGGATTCTGTGGCTCCTTCCCTCTCTGCCCCTCCCCTGCTCACGCACACACTCTCTCTCTCAAAGATAAATAAACATTTTTTAAAAATTAACAATATGGTATACTGTTACAGACTCGACGTTTGTGTCCCCTCGACATTCAGGTGTTGGGACTTTACCCCCACAATGTGATGGTATGTGCAGGTGGGACCGTGGGAGGCGGTCAGGGGGTGGGACCCTCCTGATGGGATCGGTACCCATGTAAGAGTCACAAGAGAGCCATCTTGCTGTCTCTGCCCTCTGCCACGTAAAGACACAGCGAGGGGTCAGCAGTCCGCAGACCAGAAGAGGATCGTCACCAGAATCTGATGCCGCCGGCACCCTGACCGCAGACTTGCAGCCTCCAGAACAGTGAAAAATAAATTTCTGGGGACACCTGGGCGGCTCAGTCGGTTGAGCATCCGACTCTTGATTTTGGCTCAGATCATGATCTCATGGTGCATGAGTTCAGGCCCTGCGTCAGGCTCTGCACTGTCAATGTGGAGCCTGCTTGAGATTCTCTCTCTCTCTCTCTCTCTCTCTCTCTCTCAAAATAAACAAATAAAAATAAATAAATAAACTTTCATTGTTTAGAAACCACCCAGCCAAAGGTAGTTTGTTACAGTAGCCTGAACAGACTAAGACATGTATTGAACCAGATGTCTTTACACAGAAACACACATAAAACAAGGATGTGCGTGGACTGGTTGACGAAGTGTGAAGAAAGGCTTGTAGGAACTAACCCTGTATTTCCCTCAGGAGCAATGATTCAGTCTTTGCTGATTCGGTGATCACGGTAACTTTGCACAACGTGATTACTCCAAATAATCAAATTACCTCCCTCTTTCTCTCTCTCTTTCATACATATGTGTATACATGTAAAATCAACAGTATATTACATGCACCATATGTAATGATATATCTCCTGTGTATATGCAGATGTTTATATATATAATATATGTATATATTAGACATATATATGCAACATACTAGGCGAATTGGCAAGTGCTCCTAGCTTTCCACTTTTCCTTTTACAATGGGGACTATTAAGTGGGACAAACGCTTAGTAGTTTGGTCTGTTTTCTGTTTTATTTTTTCAGACTGTGGTTGGGGCGAGGGGCAGATAATAAGATAATTGATGTCAAGAGGCAATTTGGGAGGAAAAGCACCAAGGACCTACGAAGTCCCGTCACTGTGGCTTGTTTCCTGGCCAGCTTCTCCCACAAGATGCCCAAGGTGCGTTTCAGACCCCGTTCCCCCAACCACCCCCCTTCCGGAGCAGAACGGGGTGAACTGGGAGAATGGAAACCAGCCAGGAGCAAACACATTGGTTTGGGGATTCACCAGGGACGGAAAACTTACAGGAATCGTCTAGCACATGGCTCTTCTGGAGTCTGACCAGATAATGACCCGGGACTGGGAGCAAATGGGTTTCTAAGTGTCTTTGTCATCTCTGGCATCCACGACACACGCTCAGAGGGGAAAGGTTTGCGGGGCCTACGGTGGCTGCCGATGGGTCCTCTCAAACCAGCTCGGTTTCTGCAATAAACCGGGTCACTGATGAGGGCTGATCTGGGGGAGCAGGAGGGTCCTCATCTTTCACGGCTTGAGGACGGAGTCCCCTTGGCCCTGATTTTCAGCTCTTCTTGAGAGAGGAGACTTGAGGAAAGCAAGGAAAACGTGAAGGTCATTTCTCCCTGAAAGACGGGTGGAGGCTTTGCGGCGATCTGTGAGTTTTCGGTCTGGTTTTGAACGGCCAGGCTGCCGTATGAAAATCAAGAAAGGAAACAAAAGTGCCCCCAACAAGCCTTCATGGGACCTGGTGTAGTGGGAGATGTGGAAGCCTTGAGTAGAAAACCAAGCCCCCGTGACGCAGAACCAAAGCCGGGGTCTGAATCTAGAGGCACAGGGAGGGGGTGACGCTCAGCCCATGAACGGCCACTTGACCTGGCGCTTCCGGAGACATCTTCAGGACCTCTCCTCAACAATCACCCCTCCTAGAAAGCCAACCTGTGTTCAGCGTAGGGACCCGTGAAGCACGAAGTGGCTAAATCCCGACACTTCACCGGTGCCATCCTGGCTCAGCCCCTTGCCAGCCTTGGGAATTGCCAACCTTGGGCACGTTCCTGTCTGCACCTCACTTCCTTTGTTTGGAGAGTGGGGGCTACCGATGTTCCTTCTTCTCAGGGCTGATGGAAGCGTCGGGTGGAATGAGGCAGGTACAGTTCCCGGCACAGAGCCGGCCCCGGGGCCCCAGGATGCTGAGCGGGGTGGCTGGGGCAGCCGGGCAGAAATGGGCAAGAAGTGCCCCAGAGACCCTCATCAGCTCTGCCATTGGCACAGCGCTTGGAGCCCTGCAAAGATTTCACACCAGCATCCCTCCCAAGCTTCACAATTTCCTTGCAAGTCACAGAACATGGGAGGGTAAGGGCCCGCTTCACGGGTGCCAGAAATAAGGACACACGAGGTGAGATGACTCATCAAAGGCACAATGGTAGGGAACAGGTGGGCTGCCTTAGAATGTCCCTCGCTGCACCCTAGAATCAGGGATTTGGGGGGCAGTAAAAATACTAGTTCCAGTATACTGGAATTATAGTATTCAGAGTATATAAACTTAAAAACAAACAACGGGCACCTGAGCAGCTCAGTCGGTTAAGCATCTGACTCTTGATCTCGGCTCAGCTCATGATCTCATGGTTTGTGGGTTCGAGCCCCGTGCTGGGCTTTGCGCTGACAGTGCAGAGCCTGCTTGGGATTCTGTCTGTCCCTCTCTCTGCCCCTCCTCTGCTTGCTCTCTGTCTCTGTCTCTCAAAATAAATAAACTTGGGGCGCCTGGGTGGCTCAGTCAGTTGAGCGTCTGACTACGGCTCAGGTCATGATCTCACCATTCGTGAGTTTGAGCCCCGCATCGGGCTCTGTGCTGACAGCTTGAAGCCTGGAGACTGCTTTGGATTCTGTGTCTCCCTCTCTTTCTGTTCCTCCCCTGCTTGCGCTCTGTCTCTCTCTCAAAAATAAAGATTAAAAAAAAAAAGACTGTTAATAAATAAACTTTATTTTTTTTAAATTTCCTAATGCTTTTATTTATATTTGAGAGACAGAGAGCAAGCAGGGGAGGGGCAGAGAGAGCGGGAGACACAGAATCCGAAGCAGGCTCCAGGCTCTGAGCTGTCAGCACAGAGCCCGACGCGGGGCTTGAACTCATGAGCTGTGAGATCATGACCTGAGCCGAAGTTGGACGCTCAACTGACTGAGCCACCCAGGCACCCCAAAATAAATAAACGTTAAAAAAATGCTAAATTCCAGAATCCCAAAGAAACCACCTTTAGAAGAAACTTGTGGTGGGGACCCACATCATACTTTTGAAAGTCCTCCTGGTGATTATAATGTGCAGCCAGGACAGAGAACCACGAGCTTAGAACCATGTGCCCCACTCCATACTGTCTTCAGGTCCCTGTCCCTCCTGCCAGGACATCTTAAACTTGGTCGTGCATCAGTCACCTCGGGGGGGGGGGGGGCTCCTGAGAGTGGACTCATGCTCACTTGCCAGCCCCGGAGTGTCTGTTTCAGGAGGTCTGGGACAGAGCCCGAGAATTTGCATTTCTAGTAAGTTCCAGGCGCCACTGATGCTGCTGGTCTGGAGACCACACTCTGAAAACCACCACTTTATGCAGCGTTAGCAAAAGGGGGACCCACGAGACCAAGCTCCCTGGTTTGTGGGTTTCTTTCCACGGGTAACACTCTCTTGCCCTGGGTCAGAGCAAACGACGCTGGGGTGGGCTGGTCAATGTTATCAGAAATCTGGGAAGGCCAGGGAGAGACTGAGGGCGTTAGGGCTTTTCCTTCTCTTGTTTCTCTCCTTTTAGAAACAATCCACCGCTTACGAGACTGTCCCTGAGCATTTGCTGGCTGTCCTTCTACCTGCAGCCCAGACCCTTTGCCTACAATGCAGGTCTTCTTAAATATTGAATAAGGCTGCTTCCATCAGCTGCCGCGGCCAGGGCTGAGGGAATGTGGATATTGACAAAGTCTTAATGCGATTAATCAGGTTAAAAAGAGCAGGCTGCAGAGCTGGTTTTATAAAAGACCTTCACTTTTTTCCCTGTCACAGAAATCTCTGGTGCCTCAACACCTTCCCTGTCCACCCCCCACCCCTTCTAGGGCTCGGGATTTTTGGATTTTTTTTTTCTTTTCTGCTGCTGCTTTTGCTGTTCAGTGAACCGTTAGGTGAGTTACAGCAGCCTGGGGAGTGGGTCAGGTTTTGAACAAGAGCAGGGAGCATTAGATGGACACTGTCAGCCTTCATTTATCCAGCAAATACTTACTGAGCACCTACTGTGTGCCCGATGCTCTGGGATACAGTACCCTGAGCACAGAGTGGTAACTAAAACAGTCAAACATTCCTATTCTGTTGGAGCTGGTGTTCCAGTGGGGAGATAGACAACAACAAAATAAATAATTTATGTATAAATAAACTTAAAAAAAAAAAGAAACAAAAAGGCTTCCTGGGTGGCTCGGTCGATTAAGCATCTGATTCTTGGTTTTGACTCAGGTCATGATCTCATGGTTCATGGGTTCAGGCCCCACGTCAGGCTCTCCGCTGGCAGTGCGAAGTCTGCTTGGGATCCCCTCTCTCTCTCTCTCTCTCTCTCTCTGCCCCTCCTGAGCTCTCTCTCTCTCAAAATAAATAAATGAACTTAAAAAAAACCAAAATTAGTAAGTAATATAGTAAGATAGTGTGTCATATGATACTAAGTGCTGGAAATATGAAACAGACAAGGAGGAAGTAGGATTCTGGCATGGGGGTGCACTTTTAAATAAGATGATCAGAAAAGGCCTCTCTGAGAAGGTGATGTCTGAAGAAAAGACCCGTAGAAGGTGAAGCAATAGGCAGAGGGTGGAAAGGATTAACAGGATCCCTTCTAGAATGTTGAGCGCTGAGATTTCATTATCATCACCTTGATCATCAACATAAAAATGGTACTAGCTAATGTTTATCGAGCATCCCTCCTATGCTACGCCTGTTCCAAACAAAGACTATGTACATATTGACCTGTTAAATCCCCAAGAAAATCCAGTGAGGTCGACGTTATTGCTGTCCCCATTTTCCAGATGAGAAAACTGAGGCACGGGGAGTTTTTTGTTTTGTTTTTTTTTTTTTTTAGTAACTTGCTAAAGTCACACAGCAGCAGAGCTGGGATTTAAACCCAGGTGGATTGCCAACTGTCCCTAGCTCGTCTCTCCAGATTTCCAGGAGAAAATCACCATGATTCACTGCAGAACAAAACCTCTCCCTGGTTGGGGTCACACTGCCCTCCCCGCTTCCAGGAAGTAGGTGCTGTGAAGAGGGTGGGGCACAGGGGGTTCGGCCAATAGCGAGGCTCTCTGTTGTCAGCTTAGAGTCTGTCAAAAGACCCCAAGTCCTCCCCTGGATGTGAATCCCGCACAGCCGCTAGGGAGGTCTCTACAAAACCGATCCGATCAGGTCACCTGCCTGTGAAAACAGAACTTCCCTCAGAACTGCTCTCAGAATAAAGACAAGTGGCCACACCACGGCCCTGCACACTGACTTCATCTCACACTGGGCTCCCCTCAACCTTGTGCTCCGACCACGCTGGCTTTCTTTCAGATCCTTGAATGCCACCTCAGGGCCTTTCCACGTGCTGTTCTCACGCCACAACTGTTCTGCTCTCTTTTCTTTACTCATAAACTCCTACTCAGCCTTCAGCTGCTCTCAGGGCAAATGTCACTCCCTCAGGGAAGCCCTCCCAGCTTAGGTCAGATTTCTTTATGAGACTCTCTCATAAATGTGTTCTCCCCTCTTTGGAATCCCTTGTCTCGGGTTTTAATGATATATAATTAAATTTTTTATGATAAGCATTTTAATATAATTTTACATAATAAACATAAAAACATGTTATAATATATCTAGATATAATAGCATATATATTATCTATATGTAATAATATATTATCTATATCTATATCTATATTATTACATATAGATAATATATCTCCATATGCATGATTACTGATTCACATCTGCCTCCTCAAGAGAAAGGACCAAATCAAAACTGTTTTCTACTCTATTCTAGCACTGAGTACAGTGCCTGGCAAATGCTTTCCAGTGTTTGGTTACGAGACCAAACAGAAGGCAAGGGTTCCTCCCAACCAACAGGCCTCAGAAATTCACCTTCTATCCAAACTGTTTTTCACACTGGCAGGTGTCTCTCATTCTCTCTCCCTCAATTTGTTTTATTTTGCATAACAAAATAGTTCAGGTAAATTCTTCCTAAACTTCTCAACCACCAAGGCAACTCCAAATGGTATCTCTCCCTTTTCCTGTTCTTCGACAAAAAGTATTTGCGGTAGATGAGTTTTGCTGAAGTCACAAAACTTTGTCTATTTGTTTGGTTTGTTAATTATTTTCTAACTATGTATCAGCAGCAGAAAAAACATTTAATTGATTATTTGATATAATAAACATTTTTAGACAATTTTATATAACAAACATATAAAACCATATATAATTTTATATAATAAACCTTGACTCTAGAAGTAACTTAAAAAAAAAAGTTCCAGGGGTGTGGGGATGGCTAAGTTAGTTGAGCGTCTGACTTCGGCTCGGGTCATGATCTCGCGGTTCGTGAGTTCGAGCCCCGCATCGGGCTCTGTGCTGACAGCTGGGAGCCTGGAGCCTGCTTCGGATCCTGTGTCTCCCTCTCTCTCTGCCCCTCCCCTGCTCACACTCTGTCTCTCTCTCAAAAACAAATAAACATTTTTTTAAAGTTCCATGTAATAATAAGCAGGGGACGTCTATGCAGTGGAGCAGGTATATGAATTACCTGATAGAATCCTCACAGCATCCCTGTGAGGGAGGCGCATTATTCCCGTCTCACGGGTGGGTAAACTGAGGCCAGGGAGGCCGAATAACTTGCCCGAGGTCACAGGCTGCCGAGTAGCACAGACCGAATTGCAAGGAATTCTGGAGGCGACAGCTGTGCTCCTAATCACTGAATACTGCCCCCTGCTGATCAGTGTCGCCCCCCCCTCCCCGCCCCCCGATCCTTCAGCAGAAGGACCTTCCTGCTTAACGTCAAGATCCAAGCCAGGAGGATCTGAAGACTAGACAATCCACGTCAGCAGAGCTTCACATCAAAGAAAGAAATTCCAAGCTGCTCGAATTTCACAACTCCAAATAATAAGTGGTGATTGGTTATTATCTTATTTTGCAGAGCAGAAGAACGAGGCCCTGGGAGGCTCACTTCCTGGCTATGAAAATTCAGTATTCGACTTTGGTGTCCAAAAGATCAGGGCTGGAATCCCTGAATTGACTCTTGACGGGCAGCAAGAATTTGGGGAACTGAGAACTCTCTGTCCCCTGTAGCCTCGGAGTTCTGGTCTGCAAAATGGGCATGGTAACAATGCCTCCTTCACAAGCCCTCTGAGGGTTACGGGCGATCACCTATGTAAGGGCAGATCGCAAGGTCGAGCCCCCCGTGACTGCTCTGTGACTTGGTGGACGAGGCTCCAATTCATTCGCTTCCCGTATGACCATGCAGCTCTGGGCTACAACCACTATGTGGCATAGCTGGGATTCGAACCTAGCTGGATACTCTTAGCTCACGGGTCTTTTTAGCAAGAGGATGACGGAATGTTAAAAGCAGGTGGGGAGCCTCCCCAGGGCATCAGAGACCACCCTGCGGTAGAGACCTGAGGCCACCCTGCAGTCTGTCAACAAGAAATGACAGCCTTGTGGTGCCCCATTGGGATGAAGGGTTCCATCCCAGACTTGCTGCCATGACGACCAGAGGGAGAATGTCCCAGAGCTGGAGTCTACTCGGTCCCAGGGCCTTGGAGTCTTCCGGGGGCCTCTCCAGCCACTTGAAGACTCCCACTACTGGTTTCTAGGGTGTTTTAGCCTCTGAGCGTGCTCAGGACCAACATGAGCCTTTCTGCTGCCACCAGTCTGTTTCCAGAGGCCACGTCAGTGTTTGAGTAGAAACCCCAGTCCTGGGGAATGCACAGAGGCAGCTCGTGTGGCTGACGCTAGAAGGGATCAGGGTCTCTCCACATAGAGGGGGAAATAACTGTTCCACAGGGCAGACACTGTCTTGGCCTCAGCCAGGAAACCACGCCCCAAAACACACACACACGCACACACACACACACACACACACACACACACACACACTGACACAGATCCAGCAGAACATGGAAAGGATATAAACATCTACTTATGCAACTCCCCTCGCAGGGTGCCATTTTAAAAAGTTTTATTACACAGGGGCACCTGGGTGGCATAGTCAGTTAAGCGTCCGGCTTCAGCTCAAGTCATGATATCAAGTTCGTGAGCTCGAGCCCCGTATCAGGCTCTGTGCTGACGGCTCGGAGCCTGAAGCCTGCTTCAGATTCTGTGTCTCCCTCTCTGTCTGCCCCACCCATGCTCACACTCTGTCTCTCTCTCTCTCTGTCTCTCAAAAATAAAATAAACATTAAAAAGTTTTATTACACAAAGCGATGACATATTATCATCTACTTCACTTTCAATAACCTTATAAAATGAATAGCATCATTCTCCCCATTTTACAGAAGAAACTGAGGTTCAGAGACGCAAAGTCACTTTGCCAAAGGGCACACAGCCATTGGTGGGTATCACGGTCTGATTCAGACCCAGATCTGCCTGCCTCCAAACCCCACCAACTTGACCACTGTCTCGCTCTCCATACCCATGGGCACCATGAGTGGATGCTCAGTGTTTGTTGAGCAAACAATCAAAAGCTAAACAGTGAAGCATCTCCCTACACCTCCCAAATGACTATTAAATCTCTATTAAAATAAGTCTCCGTGTCCCGAATCCCAGAGGGTTAGTGCAGGAAAGTCCCAGGAATATTCCAGGTTAACTGGAATTAACGTAAGAGAATGGGTAAGATGTGGGGTATTTATGCTTTGGAGCATGTAACAATTAGAAACAAAGGATTAGATGCACGTTTTGCAACATGGAAGGATCTTAAAAACACAGTGCTAAGTGAAAAAAAAAGTGGGCAACAATGAAATTTATAGAACCATACCATTTATATAAGTTAAAAATGCATATTTTGGGGCACCTGGGTGACTCAGTAAGTTAAGCATCTGACTTCAGCTCAGGTCATGATCTCACAGCTCGTGGGTTCGAGCCCTGCGTCTGGCTCTGTGCTGACAGCATGGAGCCTGGAGCCTGCTTCAAGTTCTGTGTCTCCCTGTCTCTCTCTGCCCCTCCCCTGCTCATGCTCCCTTCCTCTCAAAAACAAATAAACATTAAAAAAAATTAATGCATATTTTGAAGGTGCACATACAAACAAAAGAGAAGTCCATTAAATGGAATAGAAGGGCTGCCTGTGATCGGGGGCGGGGGGGGGGGGGGCGATGGCATATGAGGACAAAGAGAATAAGTAATGAAAAATTGAGACAGAAACCTTTAGGGATCAACAGTGGTCATGTGCTAGGAAATGAGAGAGAAAAAGAACTCCATTCTCAGCGCCTGGGCTACAACAAAAATTCCACGCTAATCTACAGAGCAGATGAGTTCTCTGTGGAAAACTGAGAGGCTACAAATGAGGCCAGCTCTCCTCTCACTATAATCAGAAGCAAAGCCCCCTCCCGGTCACCAGCACGCGAGCACTATTTATTTTTCCCTGGGGCTGTCCGGATGTGGACACGCGTCCAGACCCCTCTGCAGGTAAGACACCAATAATACTAGGCCTGCCCGAGCCAGATAAACCCTCCCAAGGGAAAAAAACAAACCTAAAGAAACAGCAGCAGGTCTCTTTCTGAGAGGCGCAGGAGGCCTGTCATCGGTCTGAATGTTCCCTCCAGGGCTGAATCGTCTTGTTTTTGGCTTCTGGGACAAGCCAGTGCTGATGACTCCCTCTGGCCAGGGCCGGCCAGCCCTGGTGAACAACAGGACATCTGATGATCAGATGCCAGGAGCTCTTGTCTTTCTTCCTACCCAGCAGCCCTTCCCACAAGCCCCCCCGCCCCTCAGACCTTTGGGAGAAGTACTTGGCCAGACATCCCTGCCCGACACGGCAGCAGCAGCCACTTTCGGGGGCTGTATCACCTTTGCCAAGTCCCAGTATGTTGCTTGGCCCCTGGCAGATTAATCGAGCCACTGCTCGTGGAAGAAAAAAAAAAAATTCTGAGCTGCTGCCTTTTCCTCTGGGGAGAGAGGGGTGGTGCATTTTAGCAAGCACGGAATGGGCATTGGCGATCTCCCTGAAAGGCCCCCCTCACTTCGCACACGCTGTCAGTCTTGCTTCTTAATCCACTGGCCCCTGGTGGCAGCCAAGGCCCCTCTCCTCATCCCCAGAATCTCAATGGCTGCACCAATGCCAAGAACAGGTCCTGTGTCCCCAGGAGTGGGCCCTGGCTCCTCCCTCAACCCACGTGTGATCCGTCAGTAAGACCTGTCTGTGCTACTGCAAAATAAACATACTAGAATCTGACCACCTCCTTCCCTGCCACCACGTGGTCTGCGGCCCTGTCACTGGTCCCCGCCCTGGTCTCCTGTCTTCCACCCCTGCCGCCTGCAGTCCTTTTTCCACTAAGAAACCAAAGCAATCATTACCAAGGTTATAAATTAGATCATGGCACTTTCCTGATTAGAATCCTCCCCCCAGAGAAAATCAAATCCAGACTCCTTGCCTACACGGGCAGGTCCTGCATGACCCGGCTCCCCGGCCCCCCGGCCCCCGGCTCCCCGGCCCCCCGGCCCCCGGCCCCCCGGCCCCCCAGCCCCCGGCCCCCGGCCCACCTCGTCCCCTCACTTTCCACCACAGTTGTCTCTGCCTCTGCACTTCTGTTCCCCTGGCCTGAATTGTTCTGGCTCCTTCTAGAAACTCAACTTTCAATCCAAATGTTACCATCTCTGGAAGTGTCCCCTGGCCATCCTTTTTTTATAACAAAATTAACTTTCTTCCCCCTACCCACCACTTGTCTTTCTGTACCTTGTCATACTGTTTCCTGAAATCATCTTGTTGATGTATTCATTGGCTTTGTCCCCCAACTAGACCGTAAGCTCTAGCAGAGCAGAGAATTATGTCTCACTTACTGCTGAATCCTCAGGGCCGACAGCACTCCCTGGCACATGGTAGTAAACAACACATATTTGGGACTGAATTGGTAGAAACCAGCGGTTCTCAAAGTGGGGTTCCTGGAGCAGCAGCAACCACGTCGTTGGGAATGATGTGTTAGGCACGCAAATTCTTGGGCCCCGTACCAGCCCCAGTAGAATCAGAAACTGCCTTAATAGTCCTTCAGGGGATTCTGACATAGGCTCAAGAGGGAGAACATCTGGCATAGGACCGTCTACAATCTCTCACTGGATCCCCTCTTGTGACAAATGAGCGAATAACTGGCTGGGTGGTCAGTCTTGCCGGGGGAAGGGGAGGGGAGGGAGGAGGGAGCCAGCCCCCTGCCCTTGACTGACCATTGGCTCTGCAGACCCAGGTCACCTTCACGCCCCAGAGCCACGCAGTGAATGCCAAGGCTGGGGAGGGCTCCAGAAACCACGGTGTCCCTCCCCCTGAGCAGGAGAGCAGGTGACTGCCCCTCCCGTGGCCCCTCCTCCCCTGAAAGCCACGTCTCTGGTCTTGGAGAGTTCTACAAGATTCCAAGCATTTGACATAGAGGTAAAAGGACCTACTTGTCCTGGTTTGCCCAAGCCTCTTCCAGTTTGAACACACAGAGAGTCTGGCATGCCCAGAATCCTCTCTGTCCCAGGCAAACTCGATGGCAGGTCACCCTACCTGGGGCCTTGGGGACTCACAAATGCTTTCCCTTCCCAAGCCACTCGATATATCTGCACAGATGGGATGGGGCAGGGCAGGAATGAGGAGAGGAAGAGAGCAAGAGAGTGGGGAGAAGAGGGAGAGAGACAGGCAGGGAGACCACAGAAATGGGACAAAGAAAGGATTTTAAAAGGGTGGAACAGATGGGTGAGGGGACAGGGGCGGTGTAAAGGGGAGAGAAATCTAGAGAGAGAGGCACTTGGGGACACGGCGACGCTACAGTGACGGAGGAAAAAGCCGACAGGTAGAGGGGGCCGGGGACAAGGGGCAGGTGGAGGGACAGAATGCACCACACAGATGCTTCTTCGGCAGCATGTCGCGTGGAAGGCCTCCCGATAAACTTGGAGAAATCATTTCTCCTCTCAGCAGCCCCAGCATGCCACCCCGCCATCGATGGCTGGCACCAGAACCCGCTTACATAATCTGTTCTCTACTGAAAGCTGCTTCCATTCACAAGTCGCTGCCTGTCACTGTGTAGGTGCATTAAAGAGGGGAAAAAAAAGGAAAGAAAGGAAGAGAAAAAAAAAGAAAGAAATAGGCAACTGAATGAACTCACTCAGATTATATTGAGAGACGAGGAGACTCTCCCCCTCTGCTCTCGAAATAAACCCTTCACAAAGCACACATCATGACGATGCTGCCGGATGGTTTTCCTCGCGTTGATTAATAGCAGAGGGGTGGGCAAAACCCCAGCTTCCGGGGGCATATGTCATCTTGCTCCCTAACCGGATTACTGAGCCGGGGGCTGACACGGCTCCATTACAATGAGATTTAAGCATGCGTTATGTCATTAAAACTAATGACAGCAAGACAATTACTTCGAGGAAACCACGGTGCCATCGCATACGGCAGCCTGGTGCCTTGGTGCAGCTGCACCCCCCACACTTCCCTGGCCCAAACGGAAGGCCAGTTGGGCTGAGAACCAACTCTGTTCTCTCAAACCCCAAAGGCCTGGCCAGGCTAGCAGGCTGGCTGGTCGCTGCTACCTGGCCACTAAGCCATCTGATAACCTAAGCCCCTGGGTCCTTCCTGCCTGAGAAAGAAGTGCCCCCACTGGGGTGCTCAGAGGTTAGCAGGGAATGGGGTCAACACGGCGAGATCAGGCTCGTGCTTCTGTGGGAAACAGGGATTCAGTGGCAGAAAGGACATGGTGGGTGCTGGGGAGGCAAGAGGCCTGAATAGCACCCTGTTCAGCCCCTCGGGGGATGGTGAGCCGTGTTGGGAGGGGGCCTTGGGAGAAAGTCTGAGGCTTGCAACACCCCAGAACTGTTGTAACTCCCACCTGTAACAGTGTTCCGCATTTCAAAACCACCCCTTTATCTATAGCAGGCGGAGGCTTGTGTAAACACACGTCTCAAGGCCCTGCGCTCAGAGTTTCTGATGGAGCGGGTCCAAGGTGCCCCCCAGGAATCTCCCTTGGATTCTCTTGGGCATCAAGAGCTTTCTAACCCCGGCAGAAGGTGAATCCAGCAACATTTGCCTTTCCTGCCTTTTGCCCCCTTCTTTTACCCGCAGGCTCCACTCCCCACCCCAAAAAAGCTCCCCCCTCCCTTTTTGGAAGGGATATTTCCAACTCATCTTCAGTAAAGTATACACGACGAAGAAGGCTGGATGTGTTATCCCATCCCAGGCATCTGCTTTTTGTCTAAGAGCAAAGGCCTGAGACAAAAAAAAAAAAACACAAAAAACAAAAAACCCCAGAAACTTAAATGATGGAATTTCGGATGTCATTTAGCTGAGTGAAAACACCCCAAAAAGGGTGACTAAGGAAGCCGTCTCTCTGTACCACCCCCCCACCAAGTTTACATTTTGTAGGCAGCCACTTACTTAATCTAAGTCCCAAAAGACATTGTGTCTTTGTTACCCTTTTTTTCCCAATACCCACCATGGTGCCAGGCATACTGTAAGCACTCAATAAATGGACAGCACTAGACTAAGCGTCGATGATACTCCGTCAGGAGGAGACAGAGAGGCCCGTCCTTTGCCTGTAGCCGATCTGAGATGAAAGCCAAAGTCTAAACTCTGCACCAATGACTCATCATAATCAGCACACACTAAGTGCCTACTGTATGCGGACCTCTGGCTTGGACCGTGGGCCAAAGATACCTCCTCAAATTGATCCGTCCCCTAGTCATCCAACTAAGGTTTCATTCATTTATTCATGCATGCATGCCTCTGTGCAAGTCACTGCTGAACAGCTGCTGTATGCTAACCTTGACTTTAAACGCTGAGATGCTGCACAGCCTTGGCCCTTAGGGATTTGGCCTATGGCGCCTCCGGAGCCCTATGCAGGAGCACCATGGCAGGGAAGCAAGGGGAAGCTCAGTTCTCCTAGGAAAGATTCACGGGCTCTGAGCTGGTGCGTTGGAATGATTCAGCAAAAACCTCCCGAGGATTTGAAGAAACAAAAGACAGAGTAGTCAGTATGTGTATTCTCCTCCCAGACCCCCTCCTCCGGGGCCCGACCACCACACTCACAGGGCCTGTTTCCTCAGGGCTTCACAGGCGTTAAGGAAAGGAGGTCATTACGCCCATTTCACAGATGAAGAAACTGAGGTCCCGGGAGCCACCGGAAACTGCACAAAAACCACACAGGGAATAAGCGGGACTGGAAGCGTCCTGTTTCCAAGCCCTGTCTTCATTCCCCCAGGGCCCCAGAGCTGCACAACTGGCCCACAGGATTCACCTTCCTCTATGTCACCCTCATCTGTTCCAGTCAGAGGTGACTTCACCACCATCACCCCTGTTGCTAACGTATGTTGCCTACTTACTTACTCCTCCCGGGCTCAGTACTAAGTAAGTGCCTTGCAAGCATTCACTTTCCACGGTTTTGCATTTCCTTAAGTATCCTCACTTTACAAGTGGAAAACTGAGCCTCGGGGAAGTGTAGTGACCCAACTAGAAGGATCAAAACCCAAGGGGTCTATTTTCAGAGCCCACACTCTTGGCCACCATGCTGCACAACCTTAACATACTTAACTGGGGAAACCGAGGCTCAGAGAGGTTAAGGGTCTTGCCTGAAGTCACACAGCAAGGAAGCACTGGGAGTCAGAATTCGAACTCAGGTCGTGGCTTCTCCCAGAGTCCCACCCTGCAGCCCCTCAGACAGCTAGTTAAGGAGGCGGAGCGGGGTGGGGAACAGGAAGGAGAGGGGCCTATTTCTGTGGTGCTTCCTTCACAGTCCCAGCACAGCAGGGCTCTCCATCCTGGGTGGCGGCTGAATCATTTAAGCTCGTTGGCTCCAGCCTACCACGACTGGGTCCTGGATTTGTCTTTATCCCAGGTTACAGCCACAGCACTTAACAGAAATCTACCACACCGTTTGCTTGATTCGTCTGCATTTATGACCAGCTCCCCACTCAAAGGGGATAAAGAGCAGAAGACAGGACCATATGTCATTGTGGTTCTTCTTAGAAAGTCACCCACTCTCTATGACCAGCATGGCGGGGAGGGGGGCGGTAAATGAAGAGTAAATACCACGTCTTGCGCACGCAAACGCCCAGGGCAGCCAACCTGTCAAGAACTCACAGCCTCGGACAGGTAGCCAGGATGTATACGAGCGGCATGCCTTTCCAGGCGGAGCAAGCTGGGGAGAGTGACTTCCTGGGCCGCGTTTTGGAACTGCAGAATCTCTAGCTGCTGCCTCTCTCCCCCCCCAGCGAGAAAGGCAATGTCTGCGTTTGTCTCCACAGCTCTGCCTTCCCAATCACCCGCACAGGCTAGTGCCTAGAGAGGCACCACAGAACGTCCTCCCTCCACATCCGGCCAGGCGAGGCGAGTAGGGGCTGCCAGAGCTGGGAGTAAAGGGATGATGTCTTGTCTTCATGATGGTCGATTTCCATGTTGCTCTGCTGTGATTTCCTGTGTGGTCTTAGACAAGCCACTTTCCCTCTCTGGGCCCCCTTGAAGGGGTTAGACTAGATCAGAGATTCCAAACCTGAGGTGCTCAGGCGGGCATTAGGGAGGCTCCACGGATCCCCGGGTGTTGTGTGTTTGTGGGAATCTGCATCTTTTCTGAGTGGAGGCTCCCAAAGGGGTCCTGGCTGCCACCCCTGGAATAAGTCTCTACAGAGCCTTCAAAAACTGTAATACCTGCACGTCTACATATCTGAGGCCACAAATAAAGCAGACTCCTCTTCAGCTGAGCCCAAGATTCTAGGAACCTAGTGAAGTTCTCACAAGAGACCCCCATCCCGGCTCACCCCAAACAGGACCTCCTTGACACATGTGATAAATTCCCAAACGCAACGCAAACCCTTCCTAGAAGCCAGCCTGCACATACACTCCTAATACACAGCCACAGGGCTGGAAGGAGCTGGAAGGAGCTCCGGAGTCACCTAGACCAGGTGCCTCATTGCACATACAGGGAAACTGAGGCCCAGACAGGGGAGGCAGAGCTGGGGCTGGAACCCAGGTCTCCTGGTCCAAGTCCAAGCCTCTTTCCAGAAGCTTCTGTCTCCCTTTCCCCGGTGCACCACAATGCACCATTTCAAATGTGATGGGGGAGGAGGGAGGGCAGCCTTTGGGATGTTAGCCACCCCCAAGGAAATAAGGCTGAGAAGCAGCAAGGAGATGTTTTCAAAGCACCCACATGTTAAAAAACCCAGTCCCAGCTACCTCAGCTGGGCTAGCATCCACGTTCTGCCTGGCTGAACCGGTCGTTAAAACACTGAGATACTCCTGTACTAGATGGTGATGTTGCACTGAGGCCCCTGTGGCTCCCCTGATACTCTCCCAGTTCCCCCCTAAACCTCTCCATAATCCAGCAATTAGAGGGTTAACACTCAGCACACTAGGGAACCCCCACTCCAGGGCCCCAGCCATTGCCCGGTTTGCCCAGTGATTGCCGAAGTTCAATATTTTAAATTTCACCCGTGGCCAGACCTTGCGGCTCCTCATCTGAACCAAATTTCTTCACGTCAATCATCACACTTGAGGCTTCCTGGGGAGGAAGCTAAGGCAACTTCCTCCTCAGAAGCGTGGGATTTGGCGGACCGAGTCTTTGACACTAACCACTGAACAGCCCACCCCCGCTGCCTCACACGCTCTACCTGAGCAGGCACAGGTCCCAGGATTCTGGCGTCCCCACTTGGCTCTGGGGCCGGAGATAATCACTGAGTGGGCCCTGCCTCCATTTCAGGCTTGCCAGTCTCTGGGGCTGATGTTTTATTCCTCCCACCACCGAGAACAAGAACCTACAGAGAAATCCTTGGGGGTACAGAAGACTGAAGTGGCCCCTGGGATAATAGTGAAGATGCTAAAAATAAGGACATTCACTTCCAGAAAGATAGATGTAATCAAAGCAGAAAGCAAAGAGAAATCTCCTTTTGATGGGCCACAGATCAGCAGCAAAGGCATTTTAAAATTAAATGTGAGTTTCTGGATTCAGTTACAAGAAACCTCAACTTCCCACTCACTAACAGGTTGGTGCAGGCTTATCCCATCAGGATCTCAGATAAAGAAACTAGATCGGGGTTTGGTCTGCTCTGGAACAGATCCGAAGCCGGAAACTGGAGTCTTTCCCCAGAACCTGAACAAACCCTCTTCCCTTCTTTGCCTACTCTGAGACAAGCTCAGGATGGAGTCCCCCGGGCTGGTGCCAGGACGCACCCCACACACAATCACTTACAGGTTACACCACCTGTGAAAATAAAACATCGTCGGCTCAGCAGGCTGCTGGCTGCCCTCCTCTGGCCTGCCTGACCGCTCAATTCCAAGCAAAATGTAGTCCTTTCATGGCTCCCAGATCTCCCATCTCAGGAAGCTTAGAACAGCCAAGCTTGCAAAAATCACTACAGTTGAATTACTCACCTGTACCTGGAAGGTGGTAGCTTCTGAGCTCTGTCCTACACAAGCCTCACCTGGTGTGCCTAGGTGACCCTCGCAAGGGTTAACCTTTCAGCCTCAGGTGACCCTTTCCCCTCCAGGGCCAAGGTGCCCACCCACTAGATCAGAACACTCAGAGACCCTCCATACAGGCTAGCCATCCCATGAAGGGTTAATCCACCCAGAGACCTGCTGGCTACTTTCAATAGCTTCTGCTGCAAGGGAGAGGGTAAAAATTGGGCAGAAGCCACAATTTTGATCGCATTGCCTAAAACGGGAGCGCATTTTACCCCCTCCCTGGGCACCGAGCCAAAATCTCATTTAGCTTTGGGGTGCCGCTTAGGCGATCAAACACTGCAGAATGTGGGCAAATAAATGTGGTCATTTCTCAACACTCCTCCCCCCCACCCACCCTCTATCCCACCGGCTCAGGTACACTCCTCATCCCCACTGGGATCCCAATACCCCCTAGCCCATTTACACAATTGAGAATAATAGCACTTACCACCACACCAGAGGATTGCAGAGGGAATGGGTGAGCCAAATTCTTGCCAACTCCTCCCTTCCCTGCCGGGTGGGAAGATGTTAACTCCCGATGACTTGATTTGAAAGCTCAGCGGAGGTGCCTGAAAGAAAATTGTTCATTTGATTCCCCTACTCTTCCCAAAAGAAAATCAAAGCACCGACACACACACACACACACACACACACACACACACACACACACACACCAACGACCCCTAAATCATGCAGGACCAAGACGAAAAGAAATACCACTGCCAGAAGAAGAGAAAACTCAGTGGACAAGGCAAAGACAGTGGCTCCCTCAGACTGCCCTCCACATGGATGAAGGTTTTTCGCTCCGAGCCCTCTCCCCCCCTCCACCCCTCTTCCTCTCTATTTCCCTTTCTCTCTGTCGTCCGCGTCCGCGTAGGCAACTCCGGGCTGCTGGCAGTAGACGAATCAATTGCTTCTCCAGTGCCTGAATCAGTGGCAGCTGCCACCACTGCTGCAAAACCCTGTGTGAGCGAGGGAGGGGGCAGAAGCTTCCCGGCGCAGGGGGAACCGAGCCGCCCTCCCACCCGTGATTTATGTGTGAGGTGCCTGGAGAAAGAAAGGTGGGAAGCCAGGAGGAGAGGTTGGGCGCACCAGAGATCCCCGCTGGTCGAACCGGCAATCAGGAGATTGGCGATCAGCACCGCGGACAGCGCTAAGATGCGGCGGGCGGCGGAGGGATGGGCGGGAAGCGAACCCTCAGGCGGCGAAGTTAAGTTATTGGATGGTTAGAGCAGAGAAGGGGGAGTAGTGGGAGGCGGGAGGACGGGACTTCTCGACATCACCACACACGCCCCCAGACCTTCATTGCTCCTCTGTGCCGGAAAGAGTTTGACCCCAGTGTGGGAGCCTCCACGTGGTTTTTACCCCCCAAAACTCAGCCCGGCTGACCTGTCCTCACCCACATTACTTCGGATTTCTGACCTGCATCTTGAATGCCTCAGAATTCAGAGCATGAAAGGCTTAGCAAACGTACATTTCTAAGGGGATTAGTTGAAAACGCATTTGACAGATTTCTGGGAACCAGTTCTAGCCCCCATACAACCCTGGGAAAGTCATTTAATGTCTCTAAGTTCCAACTGTAAAATGAGGATATGACTACCCAATTTTCCTAAACATAAAAAGCAACATGAAGAACATCAAAGTTGTGGGCTGCTAGGATCCCATAATCCATAAACTGTCCTACAACTCAAATGTCTTGACAGAGGGAGAAAGGATGTGCCCAGGATGTGCCAAGCCTCACCTTTCAGCATGTGGTGTAAGCGGGATGAACTTGGGAGATTATAGGAGGTCTAAATCGTGCAACTGAGCCTCCCCCAAAGACCCATCCACAACAGATCTGAAGTGAAATCCAGAAACAAGAAAATAAAATCATTAGAAGGAGAAATACAGGGGCACCTGGGTGGCTCAGTCGGTTGAGTTTCCGACTCTTGATTTCAACTCGGATCATGACCTCGAGCCCCACATCAGGCTCTGCACTGACAGCTCAGAGCCTACTTGGGATTCTTTCTCTCTCTGCATCTTCCCTGCTCTCTCTCTCAAAATAAATAAACACACAAAAAATTATATTAAAAAGGAGAAATATACAGAGAAAAATTTATTCCCATAGCTTCCAGTGTTCCAGATCTCAAGGGCCCTATTCCTGCTTACTACGGGAAAAGGAAAGGCTATCTCAAGCAGACCAAGATCTGTTTAGAACAGCGAAGCGAAGAAGAACCCTCTCTACTGGGGACCCTTCTAAAGTGTCCCACTCAGATGGCCCAGAATGAACTACCACATTTGTCACTTAATTCTCCCCTTGAAAAGTAAGGCTTAAAATGTCAGAGTTTTAGAGATCATTTAGAGCTTCGCTTTATAGATGATCATGATCATAATGATCACAATGATGGTGACGATGATGGTGGTGGTGGTGGTGACCTTGATGGTGACGATGGTGACGATTATAGTGGCAGCGGTAGCAACGGCAGCTGTCATTTATTAAGAACGGACGATGCACCAGTCATTCTGCTACAAAGTTTACATGCATCATTTCCTTCAATCCTCACCATGACCCCTTTGAGGGTATTATTACTCCCACTTTAAAGATGAGGAAACTGAGCCTCAAGAAATTAAGTCCCTTGCATAAGGTTACACAGTAAACGGCAGACACAGAATCCAAACCCAGGGTTGTATGATTCCAAAGCCCATGCTGCAAAATGACTCTCTCACAGTCAAGTTCAAATACATTCTATGTTTTTTTGGCAGGATCTCACTGAATCTTTGCTGGGAAGACCCGATGACACAAGTTCAATCCCCTCACTTTACACATGGGGAAAGTGAGGACCAGGGAGAGGCAGGGAGTTGCTCAGACACAAAAGAGCTAGGAAGTTGCAGAGATGGGTCTGGAACTTAGGCCTTTCAGGTACCAGGGCCTATGTTCCAGCACCTAGGACAGCGCCCGGCACATAGTAGGCCCTCAATAAACATCTGAAGAGTGATCCAAAAAGATGGGGATTAAAGTCACACAGAACACTGGTGGTAGAATCAGGACCCAATATTTCCCAGGTCTTTTGGCTCCTGGTCCCAAGGAATAGTCTACCCTACCTCACAGCTTCCTTGGGGATTAGGTACATATTCCGAAGGGTCTGTCTCTAATTCAGATCTCTCTGAGGAAATGAAAATAGCTACACCTGCTAAATTCTTAGACACCTACTGTGCACTATGCTAAGCATTTTACACTTTACACTCCAGCTTACACAAGTGCGTGAGGTGAGTGCTATGTATTTATTATCCATTTTAAGATGAAAAGACTGAGGCTCAAGCAGGTGGAATGAAACCCCAAAGCTCACAGTTAGACAGTGGCAGAGGCAGGGTTGCAATCCTAGGTCTGTCTGACTTCAAGGCCTGTGTTTGTGCCACCCTGTTAGTTTTTCTTCCTCAAACTGGGCCCCCTGGAGGCCCCTGATGGAGTGAAAAGGAGGCCTGAGTTGCCCCCCACATACATCCTGGTTTCAACTAGAGCAGCTGTGCTTTTAAGTATTTTGCATACTGGGCATCTGCCCAAGCCTTCACTGAAACACAGGGCTTTGCAGCAAATTTTAAAAACGATAATATGGTTGAAACCAGAGCTCTGCACCTTTCCTGATGACCACGCCATCTAGGAACTAGCCCCACCTTCTCTGGGGATTTTGCCCCAGCCTCCGCGCTGCGCTGGTCACCATCTCTAAACCCTCATTCTGTTCTGGGAGCTCCTGGAGAGCTCTTAGTTCAAAGAACCAGCTGCTGCTGTAAGTTCTGACAGATCTGCAGCAGGGAGGTACCTCGAAACCAGACACCTCAAGGCTCAGCCCAGCCAGGCTCTGATCCTCTCACGAATGGAGCACTGCCATGCGATTTCTCAGGGTCCCAGATTCAGCAAGCTGTCCCGTCCTGTCCTTGCTCTGCTGGGGCCAGAGGCAGCCCACCAAGGCTCTCAGTCACCCCCAGGGGGGATGGGCAATGATGGTGACGGTGACAACCATAACCACAAAAGCAACCCACTATGTTTTGGGAGATTCATGGGCACCACCCATGTTGTTCATGCTCACAACAAGCCTAGGGGTTAGGGTGGTTACAGTTTTATTTCCATTTGACAAGTGAGAACACTAAGATTTGGATGCCTAAAGCAACTAGCTTGAGGCCACTTCCTTCAGAAGTGGAATTGGGATTTGAACAGAGGCCCCTGGAGTTTATAACTATTATGCTACATGGCATCCCTAATTATAATGATCTCTCCCATTTTTATTTTTGGTGTTTATTATTCACCCAGCGACATGCTTTATCACTCCAACACTATCCATCACTTAGTACAGTGAAGTTTTACCCATCTTAGAGATGAGGAAATTAGACACAGAGACGTCAGGTGACCTGCCTGAGGTAACACAGCTAGGAAGAGGGGGAGGCTCAGGGTGTGAATCTAAGTACTTTCAGGCCCCAGTGTGATGTACTGTCTCCCAGCAGGACGGGTACTGAGCTGGCGGGCAACCAATGCCCCCATTTTACTTGGCAAGTGGGGCAGAATAACGGCCCCCAAAGATGTCCACGTCCTAATCCTCAGAAGTGGTGAGTATGTTGCCTTATGAGGCAAACGAGACTCTACAGGTATGATTAAGTTAAGGATCTTGAGATGGAGAGATTATCCCGGGTCATCTGGGTGGATACAATGTAATCACAAGAATCCTCATAAGGTAAAAAGGGAGGAGGAGGGTGGGGGTGATATTGGAGTGTAGGATTGAGAGAGAGAGGGAGAGAGAGAGACAGATGAAGGTAGTATAATGCTGGCCTTGAGGTTGGAGGAAGGGGCCACAAGCCAAGGAATGAGGACAGCCTCTACAAGCTGGAAAAGGCAAGGAAACAGATCCACCCCCCGTCCCGCCCCACCCGAGCCTCCAAAAAGAGCACAGCCCTTCCCACACGTTGATTTCAGGACTTCTGACATCCGGAGCTATAAGATAATAAATCTGTGTTGTTCTAAGCCACTTGGTTTGTTGCCACCTTTACAGCAGCCACAGGGAACCAATACAGCCTGTCTGCCAGAGGGACCTACGATGAGAAGTCCACAGCAAGCAGCCGTAGGAATCACGACTGGGCCAGAGGACCCAGTGCTTCACTCATAACACAGCCGTTCTAAACAATACGGTGTGCACGCATGTATGTGTGTGTGTCTGCGTGTGCACACGCATCTGCACACACGTGCACACGGATGGAGGCCCTACAACAGAAAGGACTCGACCTCAGGGCACCAGCCTGACCGCCAGGCTCTGTCGCCGGATGGCGCTACCGGGGCACGCGGCGCTTTATTCACTCCCTCCTTCTCTTTGTGAGCCCCTGGGGAAATGCCATCACCAGGAACACAAAAGGGAAGAAATGTCACAGGGCAGCTTTCCAGGAGCACAACTCACCACCAGGGATCAGTCAAAGACAAAACAAGTAAATGGAACAGAGAGACAGGAGAGCAAGAAAAAGTGAGAGAGAGAATTGCTGGGTCCCTGAGACCAGCCTATGTTCCCCGCCAGATCCCTTCCCACCGAGAAAAGAGGCAAGTCTTGGGGAAGTGCATTAGCCCCCTTAGGAGAAAATAGGGTAATTACGGAGACGATACTGCAGGACTTGGCCAGGCAAGCTTTTATGACAAGTCAACAAGTATTATTTATTCATCAGTCAGTCCGGTGTTACCAGCGAGGTACTGCGAGGGGTGAAAGAAGCCTGGGCTTGCCTTCCGGTGCTCTGAGCTTGATTCTTGGCTCTCCCACTCACCGGCTGTGTGACCTTGGGCACGTCGGCTGCACGCTCTGTGCCTCAGTTTCCTCAACGGTAAGATGGAACTATAATACCTTCCTCACCCACTTACCAGCACGGGCAGGACGTTTCGTTGAGCTAATGGACACAGACGAGTGTCCCTTTCTTCCTCAACGAGTCTAGTTAAGCATCCAGCCCAGAATTACCATAGGTGCTGGAGAAAGGGCATTGGCAGAGACAGAATGATCGAACGGTTACAAGGGTAAGGCTGCCTAGCTTCCAGGCTGGCTCCACTACATACACACTGTGGCCTGGAGGAAGTTGCTAAACCTCTCTGTGCCTCAGTGTCCCCATCTGTAAAGTGGGGGATCATAACTGTACCTCCTCACATGGTTGTCATTGGGATCCCATGAGAAGATATACGTAAAAGCACTTAGAATGGTGCCTGGGATATGGGAAGCCCTATGTGTATCATTTTTATTTATTACTTTCATTATTGGGATGATTATTATTGACGAGATGCATTTTCCAAAGGGTGATACACGTTGGACTGAAATGCAAAAGATGATGTTAGTGATATGAGGATACATATTTTTTTAAGGTTTGAACGTTACATACGTTTTTTATTTAAGTCTACTTATTTTATATTTTGAGAGAGAGAGAGCAGGGGAGGGGCAGAGAGAGAGGGAGAGAGAGAGAGAATCTCAAGCAGGCTCCATGCTGTCAGCATAGAGCCCAATGTGGGGTTTGAACTCATGAACCATAAGATCATGGCCTGAGCATGGGGCGCCTGGGTGGCTCAGTCGGTTAAGTGTCCGACTTTGGCTCAGGTCATGATCTCACAGTGTGTGAATTCGAGCCCCACAGGAGGCTCACTGCTGTCCTGCCAGCACAGAGCCTGCTTTGGATCCTCTGCCCCCCTCTCTCTGCCCCTCCCCTGCTCATTCTCTCTCTCTCTCTCTTTCTCTCTCTCTCTCTCAAAATAAATAAATAAACTTAAAAAAAAAAAAAGAGTTGGACGCTTAACCGACTGAGCCACCCAGGTGCCCTGTTACATATGTATTTTAAGGTGCATAGAAAAATATTGTATTTCCATTTCCAGTAGCAACATAATGTTTTCTGGTAAACAAATGTACTTAAGTTGATATAGCACAGGGCAAAACTAAGTTGGCTTTTCTCTTTTCTTTCCAGCACGTTGATGGCATTATCTGCCCTGAAATCAGCCCTCTAGGTGTGCTGGGTTCACCTGCCTCCCCTCCCCTTAGTGACTGCATCTCTCAGGGGGCAGCTCTAGTTATTCCAACAAATCCAGAAGCAAAGTCTTATGCCAAGAAAATAAGGGAAGAATTTACTATCTTCCCTTCCCAGGTCCCCTCCAGAATCTGCTTCTGGTCTATAAAGAAGAAATAACTAACATTTGCTGAAGGGCGACCCTTCAATTCAACCCTCAATTCAACAGTTGCTGAAGTGTGTCCCTCACCTGAGCTCCTGCAATACAGCTAACGCTCTCCCCGGGTCCAGCCCACGTAACCGGCCCTCCCATCACACTGGATATTCCAAGAACCGGCTCAGTCTTGTGCATCTCTGAGCTCTCAGGGCCCAGAACCGACTTGATGTCTGATCAATGCTGAATAAGTAAATCACCAGAACTATTGATGCCTATTTCTCTCACCTTACTGTAATCTCAGGCAGGGGGAATGTGACCAGCCGAAACTGCGTGCGTAGTTATGAGCGGACTATGTCAGCAGTTCACGGGATCCCGCAAGGAGTCCCGTGTCTTCGAAACGAACAACTTTACGAAGACCTGGGCCAGGTCATCATCCCAGATGATCAGCTCCAGAGTTGCCGGCCACAGGGAGAGAGCTGAGCAAGCTGGGAGAGGCTGGGAAACCTGCCTGGGTAAGATTTGAGCTGGTCGCATTTGGGCAAGTGGGGAAAGGAGTAGAGAGAGGAAAAGCTGCTTGAGAAAAAAGCTTGGGCATCCGGACACCCGTCAAGGCATTAAGGATGGAGGAGGCTAAGGTTTGATGGGAGAATCTACATTTCCAAACGTAGCTTTAAAAGCTGTGATGAAAAAGGAATGAGTCCAGAAAAAGGGGGTGGTAGGCACGTGACTGGAGGAGGCGAGGTCAGGAAACGCAGAGCTATTTCCTGTTAGGTCTTTCAAAGCACTCCTCCAAGAAGACCCTCCGGCTTTTCCCTGCAATGAACAAACCAGATTCCTCAATAATTCGGTTGCCCATCTGTCAACATCTCCTGATCATCGGCTAGTGGTGGGAGGGAGCAGAGTGAGAGCTGGCCCTCATTTAGTGGCTGAGCTACTCACCAAGCTCCTAGCAGAATGGTTGAAAGGGAGTTGGCTTTGAGCCTCACCTCTTCTACTCACTGGCTGTGTGACCTTGGGCAAGTCACTACACCTCTCTGAGCCTTAGCATCCTCGTCTGTAAAATGGGATAAGAGTAATACCGACATCATTAGTTTATGGGATCATTCAATGAGATAAAACATGTAAAAGGCTTGATATAGTCTTTAAAGTGCCTGGCACATAGTAAGTGCTCAACACATCAGTTGCTGTTGTTACTTTATTATTATTTTTTAAGTTTATTTATTCATTTTGAGAGAGACAGAGAGAGCAAGTGAGGGAGGGGCAGAGAGAGAGAGAGAGAGAGAGAGAGAGAGAGAGAGAGAGAGAATCCCAAGCAGGCTCCAAACTGTCAGTGTGGAGCCCAATGCGGGGCTTGAACCCACAAAACACGAGATCGTGACCTGAGCTGAAACCAAGAGTCAGACACTCAACCGACTGAGCCACCCAAGTGCCCCTGTTATTTTATTATTATTAATCATCATCATTATCATCATTCATTCGTTTTTTATCATTACCGTCTGCCAGATGCTGGGGATACTCTGAAATGAGTAAGACTTCACCCCTCCACACAGGCCAATGGGAGGGAGAAGAAAGAGACCCCCAAATGATAAAAGAGAGTGGCGACCACTATAAGAGAGCCATGAGAAGCATGCCATGGGGAAGACATATATTTGCAATGCGAGTGCGGTGTGGCGAGGAGGAACAAGGCTACCTCTGCGGGAGGTAGAGGGAGACCTCGGGAAGTGGGTGGGTGGAAGGTGGCAGGGGGCACGCCGCGTGCCCAACCTCTCAGTGCCCCGAGTGTTTCTCCCTCCCTACTCCAGCCCTTGCTCCAACATCTGGGGACCATCTTTCCTCCAAGGAGATTTCTCAACATCACACTTACGTAATCCTAACATGACACGACAGATATCCAGCAGGCTTGAAAAAAGAGAGGCTAGCTCTCCCCATGAATCTCATTTGGCTAAGCAGGCAAGGCAGTGAAAAGTGGCATAGAAATGGCGGGGGGCCAGCTTGCAGGCAGCAGACTAGTGGTCAGATTAGCTGGCGGGTAGAAGTAAATTGTCACAGCCTACCCGGAGGGTGACGTAGTCCTACATGGCCAAAACCTTAACAATTATATACGCTTAACCATCTGACCCATTAGACTCTCTTGAGGAATTTAACCGAAGGAAATAATTACATGTGTAGACAAAGATTGACATCACGGCGTCACTTATAATAGTAATAGACTGGAAACAACGTGACTGTCCAGGAATAGGAGAGTCATTTAAATAAACTGTGGCACAGTCCATATTAGCAGAAGTGAAACAGCCCCACGCTGTCAGAGTCTTGATGTAACCCTGAAAAGATGTAATCTCCGTATTTAAAAAAAAACCTACAAAATTGTATATGTAGTTTGAGCCCACTGATACACAAGGTCCCTGGGAAGACAGAAATGCAGGAAAGACCCTTCTGCATGCACATCCTACCCCTCCTTCAAAGTCACTCATTTAGTCAGTCAACAAACATAAGCTAAGGACAGACTTACATGCCACATGCTAGGGATACAGAAGGACGCAAAAGTGATATCATCCCTTCTTTGGACAAGTTCACTTCCTTCAGGGAGATCTCTCTGATTATACCAGTCCAGACTGAGGTTCCTCTTTCTTGATCCCTGGTAGTCCCCCTAGAATTTATGAAGGACGATAGTAGCAATTTCCCAAGACATCAGTTAACTTCCTTACATGTAGGATATTGTCTCATACTTACAGCATCCCTGGAGAGTAAATCCTAGGATTGATCTCCATTTCCCAGATGAGAAAACTGAGGCTCAGACAGAATAAAATATGTGTTCAGACTCACACATCACCACATGACCAAGCAGGGACTCAACCCACGCCTGTCCGACACCAGACCCTACGCCCTTAATTAAGTGCCGTGTTTGTGCCAAACAAACACTTAAGGACTTGCTTGGGCGGGCACAGGGCACCTGTCCGCGCTCCCAAGACCCTTTTCTGGCTCCTCCCGACACAGCTGGACCCTCCTCTTCTCTGCCCCCAGTGCACATAATTCAGTCACCGTAACAGCCTGTCTCCTACCATGACCCCCAGTGTGGAGAGGGGGAGACCTCTGACCATCCTAAATTGCACGTCTAGTTACCATAAATGGTTCGTGCCAGTAGCGAATGGGATTCTCTAAGGAGCCCCATGCCTTCCGGATAGTGCTATCCATGCACGAGGTTAGAAGGACATAGACTAGACCATCATTCCAGAAGATGAGTGTCAGAGTTGCTGGCTATAGCCTAACAGTTCCTAAGGACAGGGCACCCCATCTGTCTCTTATGTCCCTCACACAGGGTCTGGCACAGGATAAATACCAAATAAAAAAGTGGCTACATGAATGAATGAATGAATGAATGAATGGAAAGGGGCATCATTGTTGCCAGCCATTTATCTCCTGGATGAAAGGTTCTTCCTCTGGGCTGGATGCCTACAGTTCGCTGAGCCTTCTACCATCATTAGCACACCCAGGAAACTGCAAAGAATTTGGGCAGATATTCAGGCCACCCGTGCACTCACGGCCCCTCTCGTGGCCCCAACCACATGGAAGAGGAGTCTTGCAGAAGGAGATGAGGAGTGAAGGCTGCATGTCCCCTGCCCGAGCTGCAGCCCCATGGAACGCTCCTGCTCACTCAGACAGCAAACCCAGGAACCTCGCACCAGCCCTCTCGGGCACAGGAACCCAAGAGAGAAGAAGCCTCAGGGGACACAAGTCTGGTTGCATTTGAAAATGCCTGCTGGTTTTTCCGGGAAACCAGATAAGTTCCAGAGGGTACTTTTCATAAGCATGTGTATGCCATTCTCAAGCTAACCTTGAGGGGCAGCAAAACAAGATCGTTTCTCCTCATTGACGGATCCTGATAGTCCCCTAATTCATTGCAGGAAAAGGAAGCAGAGGTTCTCAGCCTCTCTATCCTCCTGTAAAATGTTTATAAGGATGAAGGGGGATTGAAACACATGAAAGGGGGCCGCTGGATGGCTCAGTCGGCTAAGTGTCCGACTTTGGCTCAAGTCATGACCTCTCGGTTCGTGGGTTCGAGCCCCGGGTCAGGCTCTGCACTGGCAGTGATATTCTTTCTCTCCCTCTCTCTCTGCCCCTCCCTCGCTCTCTCAAAATAAATAAATTTTTTAAAAACTTTAAAAAAAAAAAAGAAAAAGAAAGAAACCCATGGAAGGACCCAGCACAGAGCTCAGCAGCTAGAAAGCACTTCAGCAAATGTCTGTTCCATCTGAAGGCAACAACAATCACCACGAACACGCCAACGTCATCCGGAAGAAATGCCACTTTCCAGTCTAGCAGGATAACATTTATCAGCCCGTCCCTCTCAAAACACTAGAAAGAATGGATGCAGGACAAGAAAGTTTTGAAGGAAGAAGGGGGGAACTTAGGGATCGTGAGGGGTTTTCTCAGACATCAGGCCAAAGTGGTCCCCAAGAAGAGAAGATATGGGTACTGGACACACAGAAGGGAGTAAAAGGGATACGGACAAGGAATAAAAGAACCAAAGACATAGTAAAGGAAGGGTGTGCTAATTTCACTGACGACCTCTGAGCACAGCAAACGACGTGAGATGCAGCGTCAGAAGACCTAGGTAATAACCAGCACCCAGGTCTCTATTTGGGGAGATCCTCAACGGGATCTCACGGAATCCAGCGTCCAGCCTCCCAGCCACCATCACCTCTCACCTGGACAACAGCAGTCGCCTCCGCCAGCGAATGCTATCTCTCTACAATACATTCGCTGCACGCGACCAGTGGTATAGCCCGAAAATCAAACCAGGACCTATCATCCCTTCCCTTGAGACCCTCTCCGGGCTCTCCCCATTGCCCTTTTTTTCAAACGTTTTACCTAGCCCCCCTCTCCTCTTTTGCCCTGTCTCCTACCACCCTCCCTTTTCTCGCTACGCTCCAGCCTCAGGCCTTTGCTCTGTGTATCAAACACCTAAGCTTGTCTCACCTCAGGCCCTTTGCACCAGCCATTCCTTCTGCTGGACTGCACTTCCTCCTGTTCTTCGCACGGTGAGTTCTCTTTTTGTCATTCATGTCCTAGCTTCGGTCACCTCCTCAGAGAGGTCTTCTCTGATCACCCCTCCCTCATTGCCTATCTTAGTTTTCTGCATTAAGTCGCCACTTAATGGTTTAATTTATTCAGAGAGATGGATAGAGTCTGTTTCTCTTACTACGACATAAGTTCCATGAGATCAGACACCTAATACTCTGTCACAGCTGTATCCCAGGGCCTAGAGCAGTGTCTAATATACAACAGGTGCTCAACAAAAATTTATTGGAGGGATGGGTGACAGATGTATCCAAAACCAAGATATGAAATTTAGCCAGACCTCATAAGATATGGAAGATGTCCATCATAAGCCAAGTTTTCTCCGTGTCTCTGAGAGGCCCTAGGGTATTTCTTTGCTCTGCTTGCCTATCTCTTGACTCTTTCTTTCTTTTAAAATACCCTTTTTACGGGCTCTGTGCTGACCGCTCAGAGCCGGGAGCCTGCTTCAGATTCTGTGTCTCCCTCTCCCTCTGCCCCTCCCCTGCTTGCGCTCTGTCTGTCTCTCTCTGTCTCTCTTTCTCAAAAATAAGCATTAAAAAATTTCAAGACCCTTTTTATTTTGTAATGATTTCAGATTTACAGAAAAGCTGAGTCCCCCATAGCCTTTGTTCATCTTCTCCTAATGTTAACATCTTACATTACCATGGTACCTTTGTCAAAACTAAGAAATTAGCGCTGGTACAATACTGTTAACTGACTTCCTTTGGATTTCACGAATAGCTTTTTTGGTTCCTCTAGGCTCTGACGTTGCCTTCAGCCGTCACATCTCTTAGTGTCCTGCACTCTGTGACAGTTCCTCAGTCTTTCCCCGTTTCATGACCTTGACACTTTTGAGGAGTGCTGGTCAGGTATTTTGTGGAATGCCCCCCACCCCCCACCCCCCAGTTTGGGCTCGTCTGATGATTCTCAGGATTAGGCTGGAGTTGTGGATTTGGGGAGAAGACTCCCACAGAGGTGAATGCCCTTCTCATCACCTCCCATCGGTCAGGGGGGGGGGGATGGGGAGGGAGTCCATGATGTCAACGTGACTATGTCTCGTTTCCAGCCACATTCTTCAGACTTGCAATGATCTGAGTCTTTCTGGCCAGCATGGCTGTCCCTGTACCATCTGAGCACAGGCTCTGTCACTCTGGATTCATCGGCTCAGCAGTGCCCCTGGGTGGGGGGCAGGGTCACACCAGACAAACAGAGAGAACCAGAGGGGCAGCAGGTTCTTTTGGGGGGGGGTGTTGGTTTCCTACAGCCACTGTGACAAATTACCACCAACTGGATGGCCCGAACAACAGATTGACTCCCCCACGGCTCTGAAGGCTGGAAGTCCGAAATCAAGGTGTCGTGAGAGGGCCACGCTCTCTCTTGAAGGTCAGAGGGAAGAGTCTGCTCCATGCCTCGTTTCTAGCTTCTGGTGCCTGCCGACAGACCTTGGTAATAACCCTGGCCGGGTGCACCGCTCCCGACATCACATGGCCTCCCCCTATCTCTTCTGCCTCTGTATCTTCCTCTCTTCCTCCAGTAAGAACACCAGCATATTGGATTCAGGGCCCACCCACCCTAACCCCAGTATGACCTCATCTTAACCTAGCTAATTATATCTGCAAAGACCCTATTTCTAAATAAGGTTATGTTCTGAGGTTCCACATAGGCACGAATTGGCGGGGGGGGGGGGGGGCGGGAATGCTAATCAACCCGGCGCAGAGCAGGTACGATAGATAGGGAGGCAACGGTCAGGCTCTGAGTCCGAGCTCTTCGCTGACTAGTGGAGAGGAGCGGCCTTGGACAAATCCTCACCTCTCCTTCCTTACCTTCCCCATCTATAAAATAGGAGAAGGTGGTGATAACATTGTTTGCGGAACAGGGATCAACTAACAACTAAGCTGAGAACTATTACAGCCTCTTTTAATCTATCACGTACTTCGTAACTACGTAACTACGAGGTACTGTCAGTGGAAGCCGTGAGAATGCCTTGCAGGCCTCCAGCTACAGGAAGCTTAATGAACCAAGGGCCCCAGCTGCATCACTCTCACATCCATCCGTGCAAACGAGGCCACACTTCCCATGGGCCGCTCCCAGCCAATGACTGAGTGCAGCAGGGACACTAAACGAGGTCTGATCCGGGGGGACAAGGCCCTCCTCTGGCAGCGCGAGGACTCCTGGCACCTTGCTGGAACTTCTTGAGACTGCAGGGCGGTGGGGGGGGGGGGGTGGTCTAAGACACGCCCACCCAACCTTCCCTTCCTCTCCTCTTCACTCAGGGTCTGATGGCTCTCCAAGGCTTCCTGGTGCCCCTCCTATTTTCTCCCGTAGGTGCTTCCCCTAATTAAATCCTTGCACATTTAATCCCAGACGCCTGTCGGAAGGACCCGAACCAGTACATCATCCCAGACATCATCGGTCGCCTTTGCCCAATCAGCACACTTATGCCTGCTCCTGATTACCCTTTGAGTAAATCACACACTCACCCCCATAGTTGATCTGTGAGGTCTGAGTGGAGCTGATGCCTCCCACTACTCCAGGGGCTGGTATATGCCCAAGCCTGACCAATCCTTCTATTGGATTGGCCACGAGGCCAGTGTTTGGTGCAGGGAAGGGCATGTGACTCGACGCAAGCTATTGGATCCCTATTAGAAACTTTGCTACTGCTTTTAGGAAGGAGGTGTATCTTTTCCAACGGGGCTGCTAAGCTGGTAGAATCTGGAGCTGCTGAAGAGCATCTTTGCCCCCCCTCCAGCCTGAGACTGAAAATCTATGTATGCAAAAGAGAGAGGGATGTGAGAAACTGGTTCCTGATACCATTATCTTAGCACCTGGATCCAGCCATGCCTGAAGCTCTTACACTTATCCATAATGTATGTCAGTACATTCCCTTTTTTTTTTTTCTTTTAGCCTATTTGAGTTGAGTGTTCCAACTAAAAAAATTAAATCCATAATTTTCCTGACATGATTCCTCACGGTGAGGGCCAGAGATTGTGGCTTTGGGAGAAGAACTACAAAGTCAAGTAAACATCAAGGATGGACAAAATGGATTCTTTTAATTCAATGTGTGAACTACTTTCAGAGTGTCGGAAGGATTAAAGAGAAAAAAAGAAACAACCAAAGAAGCATCAGTGGGAGCCAGTTTGGCTTTAGGCTGCTTTTTAAAGAAAGCCTCTCCACAATTAGGATTTCCAAATATAATCCCTCTCTCGTTCGACAGAACCCAGTACCTAGACAGCTACTTCTAAAAATAAGAGAAATAAAATCTGTTTTCTGATGAATCACAAACACATTTCATCTCTGGTTCTTCTTCTGTTTGGGAATGAAACTCAGAAGAAGGTGTTTCCCTTCTTTTAAAACATTAAAATTTGTGGGGATTTCTATCAATAAATTCGTTCTGCTCTTCTCCCTAAACGGATTACTATTTTTTTTTTTTTTTTTTTGCAAATGCTCCAATTTGGAGGGAAGGCTGATATCAGGCCCATAATATCAACCACTGTTGAGGTTGATCCTACATAGTGAAAAACATCTTGGCCAACTGTTTGCTTGGCAAGAGACAAGAACCCTAACAAAACCAAGACTCAAGAATCCTTTTTCTCTTAGCTAAACATAAGAGCACTCACCCAGCTGAGGGACTGTGAGCAGAGATACAGAATTTAGCAAAACTGTGGCCTGTGAGGCATTTCTAATTCAAGGCTCAGTCTCTCTCCTTTGGAAATAAAAATACATAATAAACCATTAATGTTTAACTGCAGGCACCATTAATTAACATGAGGAGCCCAAACCTGACTATGCAATTAATTCCCCTTTGCTGAGTAAATGCAAATGGCAAATGGAAAGAAAGTCTGTCTCCTATCAGGACCCTTCTGCCCCTGTTTCAGATGCGTCTCTGTCCACGGCATGGTTTTGATGACAAAAAGGCAAAGGCACCTACATTTTCTTTAAATAGATTTCTGCCCTGGCTGCCTTGACAGCTAATGGCCAAAGGATGCTAACACACTGTGGCATCTGTGTTCGCCAAATCAAGGAAGTTTTCCATCAACTGACTCGCTCCTTTATTCAGAGGAAAAGCAATCAGGCATGCAGAAGCAATGCTTACTAGGGGATTTGAACCTCTGAGCTGCACTGAGCAGATGCCCAGGGATGAAGAGGACTGAAATCAATAATAATAACAGCCTTAATGATCATAGCAACAGCAGCAGTGGTAATGGCTATTATTTACTGAACACCTTCTGCAAGCCTGGCTCAAAGTCACCATTTTATGTGCATAATTTCGCCGAATTCTCGTAATTAACTCTAAGAAGTGGGTGCTAATGTTACTCTGCATAGCAGCATGACTGCAGCAGATTGGTTGCCAAAGTGGCCCTAATTCCTCCTTCTCCTGTACCCACAGCTTTTGCAACGTGACTTCACAATGCAAGGTGATTCTGCAGCTCTGTCCTTCAAGAGATGAAGTCCATTTCTCTGCTCCTGAAATCAGGCCGGCCTGTGTCTTGCTTTGGCCAACAGGATGCCAAGATTCTGGACTTCAAGGGGACCTTGCAACTTCTACCTCCTCTCTCGAACTCCTGCCCAATAACAAGCCCAAACTAGCCTGCTGGAAGATGAGACGCTTCATGAGACAGGCTCTCTTTACCCAGCCAGCTCCCAGAGACCCACAGCCCCTAAGCAAGCCCAGAAAGATTAATCAGGCTCTGTCCAACTTGGCATTTCCACCCAGGCATCCCACAGACTAGTGCGCAGTAATAAATGTTTATTGTTATGTGGCACTGAGGTTTTGCGGTTGTTTCTTATATATCGTTACTGTAAAAATAGACTGATGCAACAAGGAAACGAAGTCATGGAGAGATTAAAGTGACTTCCTAGGGGTGCCTGGGTGGCTCAGTCAGCTAAGCATCGACTCCATTTCTCACGGTTCGTGGGATCGAGCCCTGCATGGGCCTCCATGCTGACAGTGCGGAGCCTGCTTGGGACTCTCTATCTCCCTCTCTCTCTCTGCCCCTCCCCCACGCATTCTCCCTCTCTCTCTATATATATATCAAAAAAAACTTTAAAAAAATAAAGTGACTTCCTAGCAAATTTCTTATCTCATAGTAGGTATTCAACAACTATTAGCTGAATGAGCAAATAAGTGAATAAATGAGTTAGAAACAAAGTCTAGGTCTGTCCGACAGGACAGCGTGAGCATTTGACTAATAGGCTAGACCAGAATGTACATTTCTATCCTAAGTGTGCTCTCTTTCAGAATCACCCAACACAGTACCTGGCTCGATAAATGACCCTTTCCTTTCTTTTCTCTGCCACCCTTGATTTCTCCCCAACCAATTTAACTCAATCCCTGCCCTATTAGAAAGTCCATAGAGAAGAGGAAATGCAGTAAGTGAAAAAAAATGTGTTTGACACAATTATAATTCATTCCTGGAAAATGAATAGATTTCTGTTGAACGCTTCTCTGTTCTTATGTGTTCAATATAGCTGGGTTCTGCCCACATGCCCGTGTTTAATCTCTATCTTTTAACTGGCAAGTTTAAACCATTTATATTTATTGTGATTACTGATCTATTTGAATTTCACTCTATCTTATTTTGCACTCTTTGTTTACCCTGCTTTTTGCATGGTTCTCACTCTGCCTTTCCTGGTATTCTATTTCCCCCAATGCTAGTAGGAAGGTCTGTTAGAAGGTCAGGGGGAAACAATAAAGTATCCCCTAAACTAAGAAGGCACTTTCAGACTGGAAAACGAAGGAGGTGATGCCATAGAGTTTACAGAGGTTTATTCAAGGTAACTTGCTGACAGAAGGGATAGGTTGGAGGATGATCCACAGCAGCTGCATAGCTATTCTCTGCAAAGTCTGGACCTTAGTCCACAGATTTATAGAGTGAGGGGACGTGCAGAAGGGCCTTGTAGTCAGATCAAAGGGTTCGCATGCACCCAACTGGCAGCTAACCTTTACTTAGATCTTGTGGTACCACCTGTGCATCAGGAAGGGGCAAGGCTGTTGTCTCCAAGAGATTCATGGGAGGCCAAAACAAGTCTCCTCCAATCCCAGCCTTGGTGGGCATTTCTAAGGTATTAATCTCCAAGGTGCCTGGAACACGTAGCCCCAAGAGAGGCCATCAAGCTAACATGAACAAGATGGAGGGAGTCAGCACTTGTACAAAGTTGTATTTTCTTCCTATTCTTTCAGTGTTTATCTTCCACTTTTCTAACATGCATATATGTGACTTCGTCTAAAATGAATCCACTTCTCAACCCTCCTTCAAGGTAATATCTTAAAATAGTTTCATTCTAACCCCTGCCTACTGTCTTACATACCTTGCACTGTTTTTTCTCTGTCCCTCGAAATAGTCACTGTATCCCCAGAACCCGGCACCTGGCACACTCTACAAATAGATACTTATCACTTACTTGTTCTTACCCCTTATACATACACTATATCCCCGGGGCACCCAGGTGGCTCAGTTGGTTAAGCCTCCGACTTCAGCTCAGGTCATGATCTTATGGTTCATGGGTTCGAGCCCCACATGGGCTCTGTGCTGACAGCTCAGAGCCTGGAGCCTGCTTCAGATTCTGTGTCTCCCTCTCTCTCTGCCCCTCCCCTGTTCACACTGTCTCTCTCTGTCTCTCAAAAATAAATACATGTAAAAAAAATTTTTTTTTAAATTAAAAAAAATTTTTTTAATTAAAAAAAAGAAATATATACTGTATTTCTCATTCAACTCTATATTCTTCAAAGGATTTTCACTCTCATCAACCCAAACTGAGCAAGGTAAGCAGTGGAAATATTATGATCAGGATACAAGGCTGAGAAGCTCAGTGTCTTAGAAGGGTAACAAGCCAGAGAGAGGGAGCCCTAGAGGGGGAAGCCAGTTCTCCAGACTCTCAGCTCAGTGCTCTCAGAAGTCTCCAGGACATTGGCAGCTGAACCAGATTTAGTGTTCCCTCTCCACAAATATTTTGTGCACATATAATCATTGTAACACTTTTTATGCCGGTGACAGTCTGCAAACTTGCCTCTCATGCCCGAGAGAGTTCTCTGTTAGTTCCAAACTCTTTGCCCTTATTCAAATTTTTTTAATACAAAATATCTATTTATCTATATCTCTAAATCTGTTGTATCTATCAAGACAGATTTTTTTCACAGCTTGTCTGTTTCCTTTCTCAGGCACTCCATTCCATATATATCTCTGCAGCCTTGCCCTTCCTGGTGCCTTTCTTTCAAAGCCGATGTGTTCCTTGATTTTCCTTCCTAGCAGCCTCGGCCATTCCCCGCCCCCACCCCACCTCTCCTTTCACTGTGACCCGGTGGTGATGTGGACAACGAAATGTTTCCATCCACTGGTGCCAGGAAATGAAGGGGGATTCTGTGGAATGCTGAATATAACTTTAATTAAAAAAACAAAACAAAACCCAAAACCAAACCAAACCAAAAAAACCCACCCTATCTACCTTCTGTAAAGAGCTTTAATCTTTCTCTTCAGGGGATTGAAACACTTCAAAGTAGTGAATGAAAACTCATTTAATCTCTCCGTTCAAATATGTTCCATCAGCCTATAGATTATTTAAAAAAAAAAAAAGACAGTGCTGAATGTGAGAAAAAAATAAATAAACCCAATTTGTGCTAGCAATCAAAATTTCAAAGCTGGGGTCAGGTCTCATAATGGAAAAGGAGAGGGAGATCGTTTTCACACCAGGGAACCAATTCCACTGTCATTATATTTTACTTCCTTTTGCTTCGGCAAAGCCCCGTCCCTCAACAAAAGGTCTTACTCATTATCTCCTCCCCATTAGATTTCTGTACAAGCCTAGGAGAATGGTGTCCTAAATGACAGTAAGAGCTAACACTGATCGAGCACTTACCACGTGTCACCCGCTAATCTAAGGATCTGACATGTTATATAACCCGCTCGATGCCCTATGAGTCTATGCAGGGGGCACCTCCAGTGTTCCCACTTTCCAGATGAGGACACTGAGGCACAGAGAGGCGACCTACCTAAGGGGTGGAAGAGGCAGGATTTAAACCCAAGCACTCTGGCTCTGGCACTCCACGGCCTCTCATGGCCGTACCACTGCTGTCCCTTGAGATAACTCACTGTCCGAGGCGTCCTGCTGCTCCTCCTCATCCACCCTGCTCAGTAGACCCGGGCATCTAGGAACTGACGTGTGCACATCGCAACTCTGGGCTCCCTTGTGCACTGGGTTCACCGGTGGAAGGTTCTGACAGGAGATCAGAGGATGAGGGAAAAAGAGACGTTGGGGTCTTTATTCCCATGCCCCCTCCCTGCAGGGTCACCACCGGCCGGTCAATCCCCTTGGCCAAATGCCACACAGCCCTTGTCAGGTGGCCATCTGCACAACTTGCTCTCTCAAGGTCCAGGTAACTTTCCTCTCCCCTCGCCCCCTTCAAAATACTCCGGCTGGTTCCAGCTCCTGGCCTGATGTGCAATGTGGCACATTCCCTGAACCCTGCCTCCGCCCTTGTAAGCAGGCCTTTCCTACTCTGCAGACCCTCCGGGTTGAGTGCTCCTCTGTTCCTGCCAGGCCCCTGGCTGATTCGCCCGCCGAGGACAGTTCATCAGAGTTTCCTCAGACCATCTCTTCACGGATGGCAAAGAGCGTCGGTCACCAGAGGGAGAAGGATTATTTAGTACCCTTACAAAATGGCCAGGGGTCCATCGGTGCCTCTCCCGAGACGGAATGAAAACATCCAAGTCGCTCTTTCTAGAACTATCTATGGAGTGCCTTCTAGATATTAGACACTACCCGGGGGGATACACCTATGGGTGGGACAACCAGGGGCCTTCCTGGAGGAAGTGCAAACGTTACAGGGAGATTCAGGTCCAACCCAGAGTAAACGAGAAACAGAACGGTACTGTGGCTGCGGACGGTGAGAGGGGGGAAGGGCTTCTGACCGAGAGGCCTCACACTTAAACCTGAACAGGGAGAGGCCACGGCCACGCGGCAGGTGTGTGAGTTGGGAGCGTAGCGTTCCAGAGGAAACCGTGCTCTGGAAGGCGCAGAGGTGGGAAGGACAGCAAGGGTGGTGGGCATTTCGGATTGGGGGGGGTACCACTGTGAGGGGAGGGGGGCTCAGAAAAGCAGGGAAGGGGCATTTTCTTCATTGCAGCAACTAGGAGGGCACTCCTGACGTGCTGCGTCAAGGCTTCTGAGTGGCCGGAAGGGGCAGGACAGCCCCTCACCGTGAGGACTGCTCGGCCCTGAGCGGGAGCACCTCCCTCCGGTGAAGTGAAGTCAGCAGCTACACCAGCCCTCCGCGGCCCTCCGAGAAGTCCGTCTACACCAGCTCTGACAGACTATATTCCCTACGCTGGCCTTTCATCCCCGGACTTCTTCCTCCCATGCCTAGAAGCCTGTGTCTCCCTTCACCTATTTTGCCCATTCTGCCACCTCCTCCCCTCTGGCAACCACCGGTTTGTTCTCTGTCATTACGAGTTTTTTTTAATTTATTCTGGGGAGAGCGCAAGCGAGGGAGGGGCAGAGAGAGGGGGACAGAGGATTCCAAGCAGGTTCTGCACAGACAGCAGTGAACCCAACGTGGGGCTTGAACTCATGAACCGCGAGATCATGACCCGAGCGGAAGTTGGATGCTCAACAGACCGAGCCACCCAGGCGCCCCTGTAATTACGACAGTATTTTAAAGATAAAAAATGTGGTAACACATTATGCTGATGAGCATGTGGGGAAATGAGCACTTTCATACACTGTTAGTGGAAGCAAGAATTAATGCCATTCCAGTAGTGGGCCATTTGGCAGTCCTTATCAATATTTTAAATGCACAGGCCTCTGACACGGCAATTTCACTTCCAGGAACCTCTTACACATTTATTCACACATGTGCCCAAAGATGGATGTGAGAGAATGCTCGCTGCACCGTTGTCTGTAGTGACATCAGGTGGCAAACAACATAAGCGTCCAATAGGACACTGATACAGTGACTTCTGGGACATCCTTACGGAATTCTAAGCAACCATGAAAATAAACGAGGCAGGTTTGGATGAACTACAATGGAAGAAGTTCCAAGATGTAGCATATAGTTGAAAAAGCAAGGGCAATAGGCTGATAATTGTCGAGCTGAGTGATGAGTACAGAGGGATTTACTGTACTCTTCTCTCTACTTCTGTATATGTTTGAATTTTGCCATGGTTAAAAAAGTAAAAAAGACAAGTGCCCAAACTATGTTCAACCTGCTACCATTTGTGTTTAAGCCCGTTTGCTTTAACAGACAGGAGGGTCCACAAGAGACCGGAGGCAGCACGAGTCTCTGGAAAGAGACCTAGGGAACAGATGTGGGAGGGAGATTTTTAACCTTATATGCGTTCTACTCTTTTACTTTATAACCACAGGTACCTTTTATCTATGTGTGTCTGTGTACGTAAAAAGAAGATAAAAATAAAACTGATTTACTAACCTCAACAAGGATAAACACCATGCTACCTGAACCCAAAATAATCAAGGATTTCATCTGAAAATCAAACAGGCTAATTCACGACGCAGCTCGTACTCCTAACCCTGACCCCCCCCCCCCCACTATTCCCTACCGCATCACGACCTCTGGGGGTTTCCTGAGCAAACAGCTCAAAAATGGAACCCAAGTGTTTCCACCCAAGTGTTGTTTCCTTGAATTGACGCGGAACAAAGATGGGTCCACAGGGGACCCTGATTACACCCAGATTATAACCGGAAATGATTTCAAGTTTAACTTGTTCGGTTCCCTCACTTTCAGAATGCCAGATGACGATACAGCCATCCCATTTCTCAGTGTCTACCTGAGAGAAGAGGCCTGAACCAGGCTCTTCACCCCAGCACGGTTTATAACAGGGAAAAACTAAAAACAGCCCAGATGCTCATCAATAAGAAAATGGCTGCGTAATGATACATCATGGAATACCGTTATGGACTGAATGTTTGTGTCCTCCCCACCCCCCACCCCTCTAACCCTACCAAATTCACAGTCTGGAGGCCTGACCCCCAATGTGATGGTATTAGGACGAAGGCTAAGGGAGGTAATCAGGTTTAGATGAGGTCATGAGGGCCCCCATGCTGGGATCAGTGGCTTTGTAAGACTGTTCTTCCTTTGTTCTCCATTCTCATTTTCCCTTTCTTCCCCTCTCTCTTCCTTCCCCCCACCCCTACCCCCACTGTGAGGACACAGAGAGAAGTCAGAAAGAGGGCCTCACCCAGAACCAAAACAGCTGGCACCTTGATCTTGGCCTTCCTAGTCTCCAGAACTGTGAGATATAAATGCCTGCTATTTAAGCTACCCAGTCTATGGGCATTTTGTGATGGAAACTCAAGCTGACTCATAGAAATAGCATGAAGCTATTTAAAAATGTAAGAATCAGGGCACCTGGGTGGCTCAGCCGGTTAAGCATTTGATTTCAGCTCAGGTCATGATCTCACGGTCCGTGAGTTCAAGCCCCGCGTCGGGCTCTGTGCTGACAGCTCAGCGCCTGGAGCCTGCTTCGGATTCTGTGTCTCCCTCTCTCTTTCCCTCCCCCGCTCATTCTCTCTTTCTCTCGCTCTCTCTCTCTCTCTCTCTCAAAAATAAATAAACATTTAAAAATTGTTTTTAAATATAAGAAACATATATGTACCGACTCGGAAAGAACTCTTAGCTCCAGGTGGAAAAAGCAAGTTGTGTTTATGATGTTATATGATTTATGATGTTATGTGAAACACACATTCATATAATAATGTATGTAATACAATACACAAATGCACAGAAAATTATCTGGAGATGTAAACATCTAACAAATGACGGGATACTTCAGGACCACAGAGGAGTCACGGTCAAAGGGGATATTAGCTTTGTCGATTCTTATTTTTTATAAAAAGCTATTTCCGTATTACTTGTGTAATTAAAAACGATTTCAGAACATACCCCTTCCAAGTGTTCAGAGAGGATGGCCTAACCGCAGGCCACACAATCAGTCAACTCCAGGGCTAATTCTAGAATCCAAGTTGTAAAATCTGCCTGGCAACCTGAGAGTTTTCGCTCCACTGTTAAGCTCTCCGTCTTAATTTTGAAACCAGCAAAAATTACATTCTGCTCAAGAGAGAATAGGGCAGGACTCGCATCCCACCAGACACCAATGAGGAGATAATGGTTTTATGCACTAAACGTAACATGGTTAGATCTCAACAAGGTTAGCTAAGACAATTAATTTCAAAGCTTTACAACTGACAGCAATACACAAATTAGCTTCCGCATCAGCTTTGGGAAACTAATTGCATTACAATGAAGAATTCAGAAGGGAGTTCTGATGCCTTTTTAAAAAGTGAGATGAAACTTCAAAGTGAGAGGAAACTATTTTCTAGAGCAACTTTATAATTATGCCACAAAGACAATGTTTACCTTGAAACCCAACACCCAGTAGGGATAAGATAGAAGGAGGAAAGAAGCCTCAAAGAAATGTCAGCTTGAAATCTGCAAGAGACATTTATGAAAGAAAAAGAAAAGATTAAAAGTCCCAGCAAGTTTCGTATAAATTATAGCAAGGGCTAGCAATTATTTATTCAGTCAAAAAATAACTGAGTACTGACTGGACCAAGCTCTGTTCTAGGCACTGGGGAGACAGCAGTAAACTAGATGCACAAAAATCCTGCTTTCGTGGAGCGGATGTCCTAGCAATAAACCTAAGTGTTACAATAATCTGGGCAGGTGAATAGGGAGTATCAGGGCAGGAGGTTTTGATGTGAAATACACTGAGTGGTTGGTTTGGGGGGGGGGGGGGTCTCACTGAGAAGGTGACATTGGAGCAAACACCTGAAAGAGGCAAAAGATGGAGTCCAGCAGATATCTGAGGGTAGTTTGTTCCAGGCAGAGGGAGCGGCAAATGCAAAGGTCCTGAGGTAGGGACATAGCTGGTATATGCTTAAGGAGCAGCAGAAGGCTAATATGGCTGAAGCAGAGAGAGCAAGGGGCAAATCTCAGGAGGCAAGATGAGAGAGGAAGCCAGGAGTCAGCCGGTGTGGGGCACCGTAGGCCGTTGTAATGACCTGGGCTTTTACCAAGAGAGATGGGAGCCACAGAAGAGTTTAGAGAGCAAACATGACATGCACTCACACAGTACTGGACAGTTGGACGGGGAGCGAGGGAAGAGGTGGAAAGACCAGTTAGGAGGCCACTGTAGTAATGCAGGGAGAAATGGTTCGCGGAGTATTTTCCGTGAGCTGGGGACTTCACAGACCGTATCTTCCGGTTTTATATGTCTTCATTGAGCTATAATGCACATGCCACAAAATTCATCATTTTCAAGTGTACAATTCAGTTGTTTTTTTAAACACATTCACAGACATATTCAGTTGTGCAACCGTCAACACTCTCTAATTCCCGAGCGTTTTCATCAACCCAGAAACAACCTTGTGCCCATTGGGAGTCACCCCCCATTCCTCCTCCCCCACCCCTACCCCTGGCAACCACTGATCTACTTCCCGTCCCTACGGATTTGCTGATTTTGGACCTTTCATAGAAACGGGATCACACAACACGTGGTCTGTCATCTCTGGCTTCTTCCACCGAGCAACACGTTTTCAAGGCTCCTCTGCATTCCTTTCTAGGGCTGAAGAATATTGCAGGATGTTATTAAATCCCCCACAAAAGCCCTACGAGGACGGTACCATCATCATCACGCCCACTCTTCGGACAGGGAAGGTGCAGCCCAGAGAGGTCCAGTAAGTTGTACCAGGGCAGCCAGCAGAGGGGACGATCCATCACTGAGCTCAGAAGTCTGGCTCTGAGACTCGCCCACCTGACTACTTTGTTAACCGCCTTTCCGAACGAATGGCGGACCTCAGTCAGGCTCCTCATCAGATGGGGGACACAGAGGCCCTGAGGTCATTGAGTCTGAGCAAAGCTGTGACTGAAACTCAGATGCCATGACTTCCTGTTCAGCCGGGGCCCCCTTCGGCATGTCCTTGTGGCACCGGTGGGGCCCTCTCATTCTGGGTGGAGTCAGGTAAGATCGGGAGAGTGGGCCTGGCAGAGGGGAGACCCTGGAGGTGGGGATGGGGGGGCGGGAGGGGAATACCAACAGGGCTGCCTTCTCCCACGGCCCAAGTCACAAACATCGGTGCCGCTCAACAAGCATTTATTAAGCTCCTACTGTGCGCGAGAATCTGTGTGAACAGAGATGTCAGCATGATGTGGTCCCCGCCCTTAAGAAGTTCACAGGGCAGTTGGGGAAACCGTTATGCCAGTGCTACCTCAAAGAAGAGGTTGTGTGTTCCTGTCTGGGCCCCCTTTGCATTACTAGGAACCTGGCACGGCGCTGGGCACACAGCTTTCCTCCAACAGACATTTGCTGGCAAGCATCTACGTACTCAAGGTGCCACTCCTCCCCCTTGGCTCTCTCTTATTAACCTTGCTCTCCGCCTTTGGCCTTCCCTGTCACCCCATCCTCTTCCCAGTCTCCCCGAGAACACTTCCCGATGAAGCCTTTCACGTGAATCCTGGTCTCAGGTCTGCTTTTGGGAGCCACCCAGGCCAGGAGGTGAGCTGGAAAGTTATGCGATAATCACCGTCACCGATGTTAACCGAACACTTACTAGGCACCAAGAAGTCAGTTATTACAAGCACTTCACCTGTATGAACTCGCTTACAGCACGGCTAAGAGGCAGGTGCTATTACGACACCCCCTTCGCAGATGAGGAAAACGAGTCGCAGGGAGTGGTGGCTGCACAGTGAGTGATGGCCGAGCGACGATTTGAACCCCATCTGTTCCAAGCCTGGGCTCTTGACCGCTCTACGATCTGCTGCCCTTTGGGTGGGCTTGGGGAACAAAGCTGCCATTTGGGAGGCCAGGCGCCACAGGCAAGGTGGCATCTAGGTATAGAGAGAAAAACAAAACTGGGAAAAGCACTGGGGGAAGAAGGGCAAGAGGAACGTGCCAGAAGGCATCATGAGTCTTTAGCGGCAATGAAGCCCAGCCACGGTTCTTGCCCCTGAGTTCTAAAAGACTTGCCCGATTCCCTACAACCCCCTTCGTTTTTGTCTGAGCTGCCTTGAATGAATTTCTGTTCCTTGGAACTGAATTAATTCCTATATTCCTATATTCATTCCTGAACTAAGTCCTATAAGACAAGGTGTGGTTCCCACCCTTGCAAAGGCCTACGGTCGGCTTCAGTTTGAGGATCTCGGATTGGGTTTGTTTGTTTGTTTTATCAATCTTTTTTTTATGTTTATTTATTTTGAGAGAGAGAGAGAGAGAGAGAGAGAGCGAGCACAAGCAGGGGAGGGGCAGAGAGAGAGGGAGAGAGAGAATCCCAAGCAGGCTCTGCACCGTCAGCACAGAGCCGGATGTGGGGCTTGATCTCATGAACCATGAGATCAAGACCTGAGCAGAAAACAATAGTCAGATGCTTAACCGACTGAGCCACCCAGGCATCCCTGGGTGGTTTTTGTTTTTGTTTCTTGAGATAATATTTATAGGTTTATATGGTAGGTTACATCACGCATTCCACGGAGCTCTTTACATGCGTTCTTTTTTTTTAATGTGTTCAATATTTTTTGCATATAATTTATTGTCAAGTTAGCTAACAGACAGTGTATACAGTGTGCTCTTGGCTTCGGAGTAGATGCCAATGATTCACCGCTTACACACAACACCCAGTGCTCATCCCAACAAGTGCCCTCCTCAATGCCCATCTCCCCTCTCCCCTGCCCCCCGCCATCAACCCTCAGTTTGTTCTCTGTATTTAAGAGTTTCTTATGGTTTGCCTCCCTGTCTGTTTGAAACTATTTTTTCCCTTCCCTTCCCCCATGGTCTTCTGCTTAGTTTCTCAAATTCTCAAAACATGCCTTCTAGGGGGCAGACGCTATAACGAGCTCCATTCTATAGACGAGGAAATGAAGACCTCCGATGTTGAGTCCTTTACCCAAGGTGATGGTGTTAAGGGGAAAAGTAGCCCTTCAGCTTAGGTGTGACAGGCTCTGTGCGCCACAGTCTGAAGTGCTAAGCTTCCCCACGTTGTGTGTTCATGCTCTGCTCGGTGAGGCAAAGTAGGGCTGTGGGGCCTTCACTCGCCCAATCCTACCCTTGTGCTGAGCGGAAATAGGCTCACAAGCCACGCCTAACTTCTCAGAGCCAAAATTGGGGGAAGCTGGCCTTTCTTCTGAAAAACTGGAATTGGGGCATAGCATACAAGAGTAATGACACATACAGTTAAAACATTACACCCGCCTCCTTACCACTTCCATGTTGAATTATCCTTTGACTTCCCACAGATAAGCCTCTCCCTGACTGGCTGGGACCATGCAGACAAGCAGCAGGGATGTTTGATGAATGGAGAACTTTCAGTGAATACAGAGCCTTCAGAGAGAGCTGACTTGTCTCTCTCACACCAGCAGCCGAAAAATTCCTCTCAGAGCAAACAAAAGTCCCTTTGTGCATCAGACAATTCCACAGAGCGAGCATTCTCCCAATGGTTTGACAGTTCGAAATGAAACCCTCTAACAGGTTGGTATCAGTCAGACAGCAACCAGGCAAACAGACACCACTCTATTTCAGATGAAATTTAATGCAGGAAATTGGTTCTATGGGGGATGGAAAAGGTCAGAAGCTGACAGGGGATGGCAAGACCACCCAGAGATTGGCCACAGCAAAGAGCCACAATTGTCCCTAGGTCTAGATAGACAGAGGGAGGAGGAGGTTATTACTAGAGCTGAGGAACCAGAGTCACAAGGCAAAAGCTGGAACTGTAGGAGATACAGACATTGCAAAAGACAAACAAACAAAAGACTCTCAAAGTAGAGAGAGGTAGGGAAGGAATACCCCAGATTCTCTCTTCCTCCTACCCTCCAATAGCCAAAGTCTCCCACTGGCTGCCCCCAGGCAAAAGTAGGGACCCTAAGAAATGCAGCCCAAAGCACCCCCCGCCCATGTTAACAGAACAGGGAAAGAACAGCAATGAATCTGAGGACACACAGGCCCAGAACCACCACAGTGTGGCTTTACAAATGCATTCATTCACTCAGTGAACATCTCTTAAACGCCCACCCTGTCCGAGGCACTAAGTCAGGTGTCTAGAACCTACAACACTAATGATACTCAGCCCCTACCCTGACAGAGAGTTATTTATAATTGTATTAACGGTGAGCTCATAGCGGAGATGACATACGACTCAACCTGGGAGGAGCCTTGGATCTGGAGTCCCTTCGCCGAGATGACATTTAAGGTTTCATCTCGAAGGAGGAGAAGGATCCACCATGTGTGGAGGGCACCTGTTGTTTTCATCTGCACGGTAGCCAGTATTCTTTGGGGGATGACCTTTAATCTACCCTCAGTGCCCGTGGTTTCCCACGGGATGAGCACATGACCCAAATCTGGCCAATCAGCACATTCCATTTTCCTGGCCACAACAGTTGGATGGGGCGTGGACACCTGACCGAACTGACCCAATGAGCGGCAATCCTGGCCTCTCCCAAGATCCTTACGTGACACGGAGCCCTGTGTCTCCTGGCGTTGTTGCAATGCATGGAGGTGAGCCTGGAACGTGGGTGGAAATGTTGTCACTAGCAAGAATCAACATACCGAAGGACGAAGGATGAAGCCAACACGAAGGAAAGTGATCTGAAAGAGAAAGTCCTGATGGTATCTTTTGAGTCCTGGGATCCAGCCATTCCTGAAGCCAATAATTATGCAGTTATTTGAAGAAAAGAAAGTGGCTTTCTGCTTCAGCCCTTTTATATTGGGTTTCTGTCACTTGTAATTAAAAAGGCCTTGACTGGCAAGATGAGAAAAGGCAGAGGAAGTAGGGCTTGTGAGGAGAAGCAGGAGGGGGTGGTGTATTCAAGGAACCACAGATAGTTGGGTGTGCCCGGAGGCTAGAAATTTCTATAAACAGGGGCGCCCGGGTGGCTCAGGCAGTTAAGCGTCATGATCTCTGTGTGGGTCATGATCTCGGGGTTGGTGAGTTCAAGCCCCGCATTGGGCTCCGTGCTGGCAGCTCAGAGCCTTGAACATGCTTTGGACTCTGTGTCTCCCTCGCTCTCTGCCCCTCCCCCACTCACACTTTGTCCCCAGCTTGTGCTCTCTTTCTCTCTTTCAAAATAAATAAACATTTAAAAAAATGAAAAGAAAAAAAAAAAAGAATGGGGGCAGAAGGTGTGTCTGAGAAGGTGAATGTGGACCTAAAGAGCCTTGAGGCCTCAGTGGAGGACCCTGAACTTCCTCCCCAGAGCCCAGAGGTTCTACAACTTTCTACTTCTATCTCAAATAATCAGCAGGAGTTCTAAGTACCTCAGGTTATGTCCAGTCTCGTGGTGAGTAAAACACAGACGGTACCTTCCCTCAGGGGCTTACCATCCAGCTGGGGGACGATGAGGCAAAAGGGGGAAACTATCACTGATGATGTAACTACGTGGATATTTATCGGGTATTTACGATGTGCCGGATACGCACTGTGTCTACATAGATTTTTTTCATGGAACCCACACACCCCTCCGCGAAGTCGGTGCCATGCCATATTTTATTGATGAGGAAACTAAGGCTCTGAGAGGTTGAGTCACTGGACTGAGGTCACACAGTTTGGGAGTAGAGCTAGAATCTGAACCCAAAGCAGTGTGACTACAGAGCCCACGTTCTAGAACCATTTTGCCGAGCAGCCAACTGACTTGCAGATGGAGTGAGAAAAACTGGAAAAGGAGGTCAAGATCGAGAGTCTATAACCGAGCTGTAAATGGCTCTGCCCCAGGTCTCATCTTGGAAGACAGCCCCAGTGAGGGTCACGGGTCTGTGTGGCAAACAGCCTTTGTACCCACCAGTGGGCATCCTCATGGGCTCGGGGGCCACACGGCCCTGCTGAGGACACAAGTGGAACCCTTGTCGAAGGACACGGAGCTTGAAATGCAAGGAGAAGCAGCAGCAGGCTGCCATTGACCCCACCTGTCACATAATCCCGTCTCCCCTGGATGGTACCCCTTTTTCCATGGCCGTGACTGCCTCCTGGCAGGTACTGCAACTTGACCTCCCACTGCAGACCTCCCACCCCAGAGTAGGCTGCCCAGGGTGTGTTTGCTTTTTATTTTGGAGAAAGCAGACGGGAGTAGATTCTGAAGGCCACTCACTGCTTACCCGCCACAGTCCCTCACACTCACAATGTGCATGCGTGTGCTGGCTCACATGCACGCACACACACACACACACACACACACACACACACACACTGCCCCCTGTTGATGCAAATTATGCCCATCCTTCAAAGCCCCCTGAAATCCCGCCTCCTGTGGTAAGCCTTCCTCGAGCACCCAAACTGGAACCCCCTCTCGTCTCAGAACTCCAAGAACCAGACTCACTTGGAGGAAACCAGGTTCAAAGAGACCACATGGCACAGAAGTGTCGAAAGCCACAACCAGATTCCCAAGTGCCTCATGCTTCTCCCCAGACAGGCTCTCTTCCACGAGATCCAGAGCTCTGATCTTCTGTATCCCGCGGGTGGATGCTTTTTGGTGCCTTGAAACACCTTTTAACTGGTGGATGGCAGGTGGCATTTATCATGTCGGTGTTGACTGACTGGGAACAGCCGTCCAGAGCGTCGTGTTGAGAAGGATACAGAGGACCATCACTTCGTGATCGGGGCCAAGGCTGACGACTGACGTCTACCACGGACACAAGAACGGACAGTGACATCATACACGCCAGGCATTTGCCACCTTCTTTTCCTATCAGAAGCCTCTCCCACGTGTTCCAGGCAGAATCAGCTGCTCCATGACATGGATTCCCATGCATTCGAGTGCCCTTCCCATTGTGATGCAACCGTCTGTTTGCACGTCTCTCCCGTTAGATAGTGAATTGCATGAGGTCACCGTCATTTGTGCGTCCGCAGAGCCTCAGTCGGTGCCTTGCCTGAACCAAGCAGATTTGCAATGACTCTGTGAACGTTGCAAAATTGAGACCTGTTTATGTAATTATAACTTCACTAGTTTATATCTTTTTTAAATTTTTTTAATGTTTATTTATTTTTGAGAGAGAGAGACAGAGCGTCAGTGGGGGAGGGATAAAGAGAGAGGGAGACACAGAATCCGAAGCAGGCTCCAGGCCCTGGGCCGTCAGCGCAGAGCCCCACGCGGGGCTCGAACTCGCGAACCATGAGATCATGACCTGAGCTGAGGTCGGACGCTCAACTGACTGAGCCACCCGGGTGCCCCAACTAGTTTGTATCTTTAAACAACTTTCATGATATCCAACATCATATTGCACATGTTTGGTATTTTCCTACCATGCCCAGCAGGGTGCTGAATTCAAATTTTAATTTAATTTAATTTAATTTAATTTAATTTAATTTAATTTGCTATCACTGGTTGAATGCTTACTACATGCAGGTGCCATGGTATGGGCTTCCCATATATTGCTGTATTTATCCCCCATCTGTACCCTGCAATACAGCTATTAATCCTATTTCAGATGATGACACCGAGGTTTAGAGAGGCTATTCAGCTTGCCCAAGGTCACACAGCTAGTAAGCAGCAGAGGTAAGATTTAAATCTGAGTCTCTGCGACAGCAATTTTGGCTGACCGATCACCATGACAATAGAGTAATGGTCAGTGGGGAAGCAGTGAGAATACCTACCTTTAAAATCTGGAAACTGGCGAGGTGGATGCTGGAGGTGTCGTGTTTTAGCTCATTAAATGTGGCACGTCAGCTCAGGCTTCACGGGGTGGCTGCCAAAGTCTGAGCCAGGCTGCGGTGGCCGCCGTGACATGAACGTCCACGCTGCCTGGACAGGAGCCTGCTGGGCCAGCCCAACGTGACTCAGCACCTGGAAACATGTGCTTCTTTAAATAGATCCTGCTCTCAGCTGGTTCTCGGGGCTGATAAATGCCTTACCCGTCACTGGAGGGCAGCAGCCTGGGGCTCGTTAAGCTGCTGTGCTGGGGTGAAGCAGAGGGACATAAGGGGCAGTGGAGGAAGGTCGTTGGTGGCTGTGACCCTGCCAGAGAGTTAAGAGAATGACCAGGTGAGACAACATCCAGAAGCGGGGAGGGGGGGGGGGTTGTCTGCACCCATCCCCCCAAACCGGTCTGTAAGGGTTTAGTGCCACGCCCCTCCTTTCCTCCAAAGCCCCTGCAACTTTATGGAGGAACCATCAACAAGGTGGACCCGGGTCAGGAGACCCAGGTTCAAATCTCAGCTTTGCTGACCTTGGACAAGTCCTTCGCTTTCCTATCTTCTCCTCCGTCAAGCATACGGTCTAATTACAAACGTGAGACAGGAGGCAGAAGAGAACACAAGTGCTCTCAGTGGAGGACGGCCAGACGACTTACAGTCCGTCCACACCATGGACACATAACTGACAGGCGCCGAGATGAAACCATGTCTGGGCAAGGTGTGGCAGTGAGCTGCCACCTGAGTATTTTACGTGGTGTCCTATATAGACACGTACCCCAGAATATTCATAGACTAACTCTAAAAGAACACACACACACACACACACACACACACACACACACACACATTCTGGTGAATGGAGAAGACTTAAGTTTTGTAAAAAAAAAAAAAATTTAAGGAGACAAAAATAAGTCTTTAACTTATCTTTTACTCTATGCTTTAAAAAAAATTTTTTTTTCACTATCGCATGTTTCCGAAATAGCTTCCAAGTCGGCAACAAGAATCGCACATCCGTGCTCCACAGAGAGCAAGGTAAGCCCTAGATAAACAGGCACGCCAAAGACACGGCCTGTTTCCAGGGGCCACAAGCTGGGTGTTGTGCACAAGTCCCCAGCCTCTCTGAGCTTTGGCTCCCGCTGCTGATAAACAGCGGCGTTCGCCCGTGGCTGGGGAGGAAGATCAAATGCAGAAGAGCTTGGAGAGCACAAAGGGGTGCCCACGGTCATTAAGAACTTCTCTGAAAGAGAAGAACGAGTCTATAAAGGGTCAGCTGGATAAACTTCGGGGACTTTCTCTTTGAAGGCGTTTGTCTTTTCAAAGGCATCCCCGCGTTTTGCGTGGCCTGAATTTCACAGGTACTGGTGTAGGGCAGAGCAGAGTGGGGCTGAAGGCACAGCTCCATCAGCCACAAATGTAAACATCCAAAGTCTCGGTTCCGTTACTGGGAAAATGGCAACCATAATACTTCACAGGGATCTTGCGGGAATTAAGTATGTGAAACTTTTGAGCACAGAGCATAGCACCTACTATGTGCTCCATGGGTAGTAGCATTTTTCTTTTAAACTTTCCTTAATTACACCACAAGCCATTTTGCTTTTAGGACCTAGGTGTTCCATATTCCCTTTAGGAAACCCGCAACGTCTGCACGGGGATGAGCGTACTTTCTGTCTCATCCAGGGTTCCCTGGGAAGCAGAGCGTGGGGCAGAAGTGGATGCGTTCTGGGGCACGCGATCCCGGGGAAGCAGGAAGGGACACGAGCGAATGGCATGCGTGATGAAGCTGTGGACAGGGTGGCTGCTCAGGATCACAGGTCTTCAGAGAGGCTGCACCTCTGAAGGGGCCAGAAATCATTTATCCACCAGCTCTCATGGGGTGTCAACGCCCCCCGCCCCCGCCACTCTTTGATTTCAGAGGGGGGTATCAACTGGACTTCACAATCCTCATGTCTCAGTGGATATAAGGGACCAGAGCAGCCGTCATCGCAAGAATGACAATAGCCAGGTTGGTGGCAACAGCCATTGTCTCTCAGACCATGAGAACATCGCCAACTGTCGTTAAGCCCACTCTGGCCAGAAAAAACAGGCAGGGGCATAGTCCATGGAAGGCACATAGGCTCGGGCTGCTGCGACTTTCATCCAGGTAAGAGTCCAGATGTGCCCCCCTTATAGTCACACGAGGATGTCAACCTGCCACCTGCTTGTCTAATGTCTAACGTGTATAGATCCTCTCCCGACCACCCATCTCAGAGAATGAATAAGGTCCTGGGGAGCATCCACTCCCACTGAAGGTCCCACTAAGGACTGACACAGCCCTCTGGATATTCTCAACTCTTTGCTCCAAAAGGCTGCTTACTTGGACCTCCTTACCTCCAGCCTCTTGGAGAGCTGTCCATCGGGAGTGGCATTTAAATGTGAGATCCTGGGCTTTTTATCAAAGGACACGATGAACAACCACAGCCATGCCAAATCTATTCTTGCTTCGGCTGGCTTTTATTTGGGATGGTGAGCCATGGCATTCAGTGCCCCCTATTTAAATGCCTCTTGTTTTATTCATTCATTTATTCAGCAAATATGTACTGAGGGAATCAGTACCAAAAAAAAAGACAATCTAATTGCAAAAATGATTAAAGGGTAATAAATAGGCAGTTCGTAGAACTAAAACACAAATGACTCTTAAGCATTGGAAAGATGCTCACTTTCACTCAAAAAAACAAAAGAGAAATGCAAATGGAAGCCACATGTAGATACCATTTTCCCCATCAGATTGGCAAAAACCCAAAAAGTTAATGACACATTTTGTTGGCAAGGTTGTGGGGAAACAGGTATTCTCAAGCACTTCTGGTAGGAGTGCTCCTATGGTGCATAATTTGACGACATCTATCAGAATTATGAAAGCAGATATTCTTTGACACAGCAATTTCCCTTCTGGGAATGTATCCTACAGAGACGTTAGGACTTATGCAAAATGATGTATATACAAGATTGTTCACTGCAGACTTGTAAGAGCAAAAGGCTGGGGACAATCCAGATGCCTTTGAACAGAAGACTATAATAAAATTAAATTATATTACATATATATTAAGACTATAATAAATATATGTAATATAATATATATATAATATAAGAATATATCCAAGCAATGACATGCTATGTAGATTTTGTTTTAAAAGGATGAGATACGTCTCATGGGGCACCTGGGTGGCTCAGTCGGTTAAGCATCCGACTTCAGCTCAGGTCACGAGTTCATGGTTCTTGGGTTCGAGCCCCGCCCAGGCTCTGTGCTGACAGCTCGGAGCCTGGAGCCTGCTTCGGATTCTGTGTCTGCCTCTCTCTGCCCCTTCCCCACTCTTGCTCCGTCGCTCTCTGTCTCAAAAATAAATAAAACATTTTAAACAATGAGATCTCTCTCTATTCACTGATATAGAAAGACCTCCATGATATAGTGGCAAATAATAAGGCATGCCCATGCTAACACTGCTTAATAAGCCACCCTAAAACTTAAAAGAGTAATCCATCACTCCCACGCTCTCAGACTGGGGGTTCTGTTGATCTCGACTGGGCTCAGCAGGGCAGCTCTGCTTCAGGCTTCAAGCTCCAGGTTCTGCTGAGCCTGTTCAACGTTCCTCATTCAAAGGCCAGGCTCAAGGGGACAACAGTTAACCTCCAGGGTGGATCACGGAGCACAAGAGAGGAAAAGTAACGACACAAAAACTTTCCGAGACTCTCATGCCTTATCAGCCAGCATCCTATTGGCCAGAATGAGTCACGTGGCCAAGTCCAAAGTCAAGGGGTGAAGAAGAACACTCTCCCCACAATGAGGTCATGGCAAGGGAGTGGGCATATGTCACCACCAGAGGAGAGTGGAGAACGGAACCAACAATTCAACTAACGGTCCATAAATACACACACACACACACAAATGATATTCAATTTTACTTCCTTTTTAAAATATTTTTTAAGTTAATGTATTTATTTTGAGAGAGAGCAAGTGAGCAGGGGAGGGGCAGAGAGAGGGAGAGAGAGAATCCCAAGCAGGCTCCGCGCTGTCAGCGCAGAGCCTGACGTGGGGCTCGATCTCATGACCATGAGATCATGACCTGAGCCGAAGTCAGACGCTTCACCGACTGAGCCACCCAGGCGCCCCTAATTTTACTTATTTTTGCCTAAAGACATCCTGGCAAAAAAAAAAAAAGCATTAACAATGATATCCTGGACTAGGGGGCTGGGGAGAACCGGGTGGACAGAGGATGGGCAAGAAAGAAGATATTCCACTGTATATCTTTTGACTTTTTTTTTTAATCAGGTGAAAGGTCTACCTGTACCAAAAAAAAAAAAAAAAAAAAATGAATTAAAAATGCACAGCGAGTGCCAGGCTCTGGGCCAGGTGCTGGGGATAAAGCTGTAGGTACAGGTGACTCAGGGAGGTTCTAAAAAAATACTGAGGTCCAGCCTCACTCCCAGAGAGTCAGACTGTAATTAGTGCGGTGTGGAAGAAGGCATATGTATTTTTTCAAGGTCCAAGGTGATCTTAGTATGAAGCTAGGGTTAAAAATAACTAGTCCAAAAATAAATAAATAAATAAAAATAAAAATAACTAGTCCAGTAAAGGGAAACAGATTAAAATAGATAATCAAATAATTAGTTGGCCTCATTGAACACACCACAGGAAAAATATATAGATTTCTTAGAGAAGGAAGAAAAGCTTTGCTTTCCTTGAATAACTAAATTTTCTCTCTGTTATGTAAAAGTGTAAGATTTGGTACATCTCCCTTTTCTCTTTGGCAGCCAGGAAGCTCAGCACCAAGTCTGAAGTTCAACTGGAGCAGCTCCCTAAAGCCATAATGTCTACACATGTGTAGTCTTTTCTCTGAATAGAATTTCTGCCCTTACTTATTTATTTCTTTGGGTGGATCTTGTATCTCTATTTCTATTTTGTCGCTGGTTCACGGTTTGTGTTCTTATAAGGTGTCTCAAATTTTTTATAATGTGGAGGAACGAAATTATCAACAACAACAATAATATAGTGCCTTGTGTTTACTTGCTTGGCACCTAATATGCTCCAAATGCTAAGGTAGGCACTTTAAATGTTTTATCTCCAATCATTCAAAAAAAAAAAAAAACCCACAGGAGAAGTATCATTAAGTTCATTTTACAGATGACAAACTGAGACTCAGAGAGATCAACTGCTTGCCTGGAGTCACACACTTACGTGGCAGGGCTGCTGTGTTAGTTCTCTAGTGCTGCTAACAAATTACCACAAACTTAGTAACTTAAGACGACACAGATTTATCTTACAGTTCTGAAGGTCGGGTGTCCAAAAGGGTGATCAGGGCTCCATTCATTCTGGAGGCTCAGGGATGATCTTCTGCCTTTTCCAGCTTCTAGAGGCTACATGCCTTCCTGGGCTCAGGACTCCACATCACTCCCGCCTCTGCTCCTTTTGTCCCGTCGACTACTCAGTCTGACCTTCCTGCCTCCCTTGTGATGACATCCCTCCTTCACCCCAGAAAACCCAGGATTAATCTTCCCACCTCAAAATCCTTAACTTAATGGCATCTGCAAACTCCCTTCTGCCATGCAAGAGCATATATTCCCAGGTTCCAGAAATGTTTGGGACCGTTACTTAGCTAACCACGTCTTGGATTCAAACCCCAGACTTCTCTAACCTCTAATTATGTGGTCTTCCACAATACTTTGCGGCATCCACAAAATCCAGGCTTTATTTCTGTGAAATCATGGATCCCAGGGCCTCTCTGGGTCCATGAAGAGAGTGAAACACACTTCTCCACAGATTGGACGAGACACAGGAGAAATACTGGCTCTAACAAAGAGACACTTCCCTGTTCCAGCTGGAGCTGGTCAAGCTGTTCGTAAGGTAGGACACCTAAGGAACAGTCTCCCACTATTCCCTGCTGTTAGGCAGGTGAGGCTTCACGATGTGGCTAAAGTGGCTTTTCTGCATTATTCATCTGTTTCCTTTGCTGCCTCCTCCACTAGAATGTCAGCCCCAGGACAGTGGGGTGACATTCACACTCACCATAATATCCCAGAGCCTAAAGAACTGAGTAGAAAATTAGCATTCCATTGATGAATGCAAACCCCAAAGTCGCCTTGATTCCGTGGACAGGATTTCACCTGGGTACAAAACTTGAGGGTAAGAGAGGAGGCCGAGTGGGCTGCGCCCCCAGTCCCCCACCTCTGGGAAGGGTTAATGTGAAAGCTGAGGTCCCTGGTCAGGACCGTAATGGGGGGAAACATGAGCGAGATGGAGTTTGCCTAGCTGTGCCCTTCTGAGAACAGAGATTACATCTCTTGAACATTCTACATGAAGCATTCCAAATCGATCGTGCTCAGACATCAATAAAATCCACCTATGAAAAATTCTCCCACAAGGACACAAAGATAGATGTCCAAGGATATTCACTGCATTGTTTGTAACAGCAAAAAAATTGGACACGACCCAAATGTCCATCAATAGGGGTTGAGGGAAATGAATGATCGTATAGTCTCAGTGATAGAATGCTAGGCAGCCATTATAAGAATGACATAGATGGGGGGAAAGGTCCAAGGTGCAGCGCTCAGTGAAAAAAGCAAGTTGCAGGAAAGTATATAAAGTATGGTTCTATGTCCTCTGTCTCTCTCTCTCTGAAAAATAAACATTAAAAAAAGATCTGTACATTTTACTGTATGTAAATTATAACTCAATAAAGAAAAACCAATATATACATACATTCTACTTCTTCGATCTTTAAGAAGCAAACTTTTTCAAGTTATTTTTGAAATTAAGACTTGCCTTCTTATATAATGTAGCATGTTATGTTTTGCTAAAAGGCTATTAAGTCAAAGGGTAGCTTACCATTGGGGGTGGTTCACAAAAGAAGAAATGCAAGAGATACATTTGCATATCCATAGAAAGTAAACATAAGATTAGCATATGCATAGAAAAGCTAAAAATATACCCATTTTGAATTTAGGAGTGAAATAATGGAGAATGGAAGGTGTAAGAACTTTGTACCTAGCAACACAAATTACTTGAGTCGTGAGAAACAAACTAGGGTTGAGGAAAACTCTTTCCGTGACCTTTTGTGGGAAATAGTGCAAACCCACTGTGAATTCGGGGGGGAAAATGCAGGGCATCAAAGGGGCATCTGACAATGTAACAGATCAAGAGAATTGAACCTCATTTGTGTTTTTATTTTTTTTACATTTTATTTATTTTTGAGAAACAGAGTGAGACAAAGCGCGAGCGGGGGAGGGGCAGAGAGAGAAGGAGACAGAATCCAAAGCAGGCTCCAGGCTCTGAGCAAGCAGTCAGCACAGAGCCTGATGCGGGGCTTGAACCCACAAACTGTGAGATCATGACCTGAGCCGAAGTCGGATGCTCAACTGACTGAGCCACCCAGGCGCCCCTCATTTGTGTTTTTAAAATAGAAAGAGCTCTGTTGTTGTTTTCTGATTATAAAAGTAATTTGGGGGGCACCTGGGTGGCTCAGTCAGCTAAGCTTCTGACTCCTGATTTCGCCTGGGGTCATGATCTCACCTTTGTGAGATCAAGCCCCATGTAGGGCTCTGTCCTGAACGTGGAGTCTGCTTGAGATTCTCTCTCTCCCTCTCCCTCTGCCCTTCCCCTGCTCATGCTCTCTCTCTCAAAAAAAAAAAAATAAATAAAATAAATTGAAAAATTGAAAACAATGATTTGTGCTCACTGCATAATTCAACACCCGAATGACATCAACCACCTCCCATAATCCCACACTCCACCCCCAAGGAGAGCAAAGCTTAACACTATGGTGCCCATAGTTACAAAAGCAGCACTAATCTTTACTGCTTTAAAACCCAATTTTGTCCCACTTAACATATAAAGAATATCTTCACATGTAATAATACTACAAATATACATCATCTTCTTAATAACCCCAAGATATGATATTACATAGTCTCACCATTATTGGTAGAACAGAGACCCTATTGTTGAACAATTATATTTATTCCAATTTTTTGGCCAATTGAGATCATGGTACAAAGAAGATTCTCGTACATATATCTTTAGGCCCTTATCTGATTATCCACTGAGGATACATTCCCAGAAGTCCTTTACTGCTGAGTCAAGGAGTTTGTACATTCTGAAGGCGTCTGATCCTTGTGACCACATATTTTATCATAACGAGAATAATCATTTGCATTAGCAATTGCTGAACGTGAAGTTCATGCCAGGCCTTGTCTTCCTTTACCTTTTGAGCAAACCCATGAGGCTGGTGTTGTTATTATACCTCATTCTACAGATGGGGAGACTGAGGCTCCGAGGGGTTTAGAACCTCTCACTGTCGCACAGCTAAAAACTGGCAAAGCCAGGAATAAAACCCAGGTCTGTCTGCCTTCAAAGGGCAACGTCACACTCATAGCTCTGTGCTGCCTGCTAATCACACGGCTTCCAGAACAGTCCTCTTATTTCGTTCATCCGACCAACAGTGCACGGGGATGCCGACGCACCCAAACCGAGTTTCTCATCTGAACCACGTAAGGGGTGTGCAGTTGCAAACACCAGAAAAACTCAGTTCAAACTCACTTAACTAATAAAGTGATTCATTGGCTCAAATACCCAGAGGTCTAAGGGAGGCTAAGTGTCAAGGATGCCTTGACTGAGCAGCACAGTTGTGGCACCAGCGTGGAGGTCTCGCTTTTTTCCCCCTTGTCTTCTACGGGGCTGGCTTCAACCTCCATCTGACTCTCCTCCACGGTCTGAAGATGGTTCCCGACAGCTCCCAAGGCTGCGTGCCTTCTTCCCCAAGTCCAGACAGGAGAGAAGGCCGGCGTTGTAAGCCCTCTCAGGAGCGTGGGCGACTTTCCCAGCATCCCTCAGCTCCTCAATGGCCTGAACTGCCCTGCGTGTTCATCCTGAACCAGTGCTGTGGCCAGGAGGTAGGGTTATGGTGCTGAGTTTAAGCCTGAGCTGCCTATGCCCATTCCGCATCCCAGGGGGAAGGGAAATTTAGCTTCCTCCAAGGAAGCCCTTCCTCCAAGGGCTATTAAATAGAAAAGGTGAGGAATGAAATTCAGGGCGCTTGTCAAGAGAAGAAAGGAGACTGGACATTGGCTATTGGAGCATACACGCTCGGGCCCCACCCTTCTCCTCTTGGGCCTTACCCTTGTAGGGGGACCCTCCGTGCCACTCGACCCTTGCTCCTGGCAGGGAATTAACATCCCCAGGGAGCAACTTTCGACCCATGATGAGAGAGTAGATGTGTCATCTGTGGCCATACCACCCTGAATGTGCCCGAGCTCATCTCATCTCAGAAGCTGAGCAGGGTCAGGCCTGGTTAGTACTTGGATGGGAGAGACTAGGTATATAAATACCCAGCTCCCTCAACCCTTAGGTGGGTCACAGTAGCTCCCAGAGTTCCCCGGGGGGACTGAGCTCCTGTTGCCCACAGCAATACTCGTTCACCCTGTTTGGGCTTCCTCCTCTTCTCACGTGTCAAGTTCCACGCGCGACCCCCCCCCCCCCCCCCCCCCCCCCCCCCGCCACGTCCCCCCCCCCCCCCCCCCCCCCCGCCCCCACCAGTGTCTCCTAGGACCACCTCCTGGTAAACCACGTACACTTGACTCCCTGACCTGGGATGTACATCTAGGGGACACGAACTAAACAGTAACACAGTGCAAAGTCCACCACGTGTTGGTTTTGGCCCCTGTCTAGTTTAGGCACATTCTAAAAAGACAAAGTCGCAGCGTCCTGAGGCCGACGACAGACGTCCATGCGGTGGCTCTCCAGTCTGCCGAAAGAACAACACCTACCACTAAGCTACCTCCTTCACCTTCAGTGTGAAGGAGGAAGGAGGCTGCCCTCCTTCAGAAGCCACTTTGCGTGCACAAGGACCTCAACAGTGACCAGGCGAGAATGCTTTACTAAGCGCCCCATCGTGAGACCGTCCCGCATATACAGACATCTGGACTCCGTGCTGAGATTCCTTTAGGAAAAAGAGAGAGAACTCTAAAAACCTGACTCAGCCCTTGGTAAATCGGGGTTTTTAATATTTCTCTTCCTGGGAGCACTTGCTACAAATGCACTATTGGTCTGGTTGAGAGATTAAAAAAAAGAAGAAGAAGAAAAGAAAAGAAAAAGAAAAAAGATGCCCTTCCTCAAAATATCCCACACATTAATTTTTAAGCTCGCTCCTCAAAGATGCCATCTCCCCTTTGGTGCCAGTTAATGGAATCTGTAGGACAATAATTTATTTACTGACTTAATTAATTGCCACGTAGCTTTGCATGGCTGGATGCAGCACTGGCCAGGGGCTGATTTCTATCAGGAAAGGGAGCGTGAGCTGCTTTGTCTCAGGGACAAGCCCTAAACTAAACAGATTTCTAGCTCAGAAATGGTCCTTTTCAGAGGGAAAATCCTCTAAATTCTTTAAAATGGGGCCTGATTCCCTGAGTCCGAGACGAGGAGGGGAACCGAAAGCTCACTGAGCTCGACTGCTCCCTTTTATAAACAAGCAAGCTGGAGCCAGGAAAGAGAAATGGCCTGTCTCTAAGATTACCGAGTGAATTACTGCAAAGCGCCCAGGCGGACTGCCTCCCAGCTCACTGCTTGTCCCACTAAGCCCTCTGCCCACACCCCAGGGTGCTGATGACACAGACAAAATGTGTTCCCAGGAGGAGAGAATGTGAGCTGTTGGCTCAAATGAGTTGAAGGCAGAGCCGGGAAAAATGCTGGCCCAGAATGCTCTTGAGAGCACATCTCTCTCTCTCTCTCTCTCTCTCTCTCTCTCTCTCTCTAAGGAGACTGAGTCTGGGATAAACAGGAATTCTTGAGCTAAGTTGCGGAAGGTTACTTAGACCAAGAGAATCCAATACAAACGCCTTTAAGCTCTATGCAAGCAGCAAACGGGTGAAGGAGGTGGTAGGCAAACATAAGGGAGTGGTGGGGACTGGGGCAGACATGGCAATACGTGCCCACCTCAAGGATCTCCCTGCTAACAAATCGCTTCCATTTTTTAAGAGAGGCCAAATGTTATGTGAGAAAAATATTACAGGATATCGTCCAGCTTTTAAATCTTGGAAAATCGGGGGGCGCCCGGGTGGCTCAGTTCGTTGAGCATCTGCCTCTTGATTTCCGCTCAGGTCATGATCTCACAGTTGGTGGGTTCAAGCCCTGTGTGGGGCTCTGTGCTGGCAGCATGCAGCCTGCTTGAGATTCTTTCCCTCTCCCTCTCTCTCTGTCCCTCCCCAGCGCACGTGCTCTCTCTCTCTCTCTCTCCCAAAATAAATAAACTTAAAAAAATAAAAATAAAAATTTAAAAATAAAAATAAATAAATGAATCTTGGCAATTGGCATAATTTTAAAAAGAGCAAGGTTTAAGCCGCCTATAAGCCAAACACAATGTGCCATCTCCGAAGATGTGAGTTTATAACTGCTGGTACAGAGTATCGACGACGGACGGCAAATCTGGTCATTCATTTATTCAAACATTCATTCATTCGAGGTTGAGCGCAGTGGTCCTTACATCTTTCTACACATTAGAATCACCTAGGAAGCTTAAAAATCTCAATGCCCAGGTCACACGTCATAGCAATTGCACCAGAATGTTCGAGGGTGGGAGCCAGGGATCAGGATGTTTTAAATACCCCTGGATGATTCCAACGTGCAGCCAAGTTTGGGACACTGCTATTCTACAATGAGCCAGGCTGTGGGTTAGTTAGCCCCCAGGGACACAAGAATGACGAGGACAGACATACTCCCCACCCTCCCAGGGCTTAAGCCCAAGTGAGGGACTCAGACAGGTAAGTATAGGTGGCCAAGACTGCTGGCTGTCACCAGACCTGATCTCCGCATCTTCCAGGGCACGTGGGGGGCCCAAGTTTCCCAGTCTCTTTTGCAGTTAGATGTAGCCACGGGTCTGAATTTTGGCCAATACGATGTGAGCAGAAGCCACGTCACTTCCAGGGCTGGCCCATGAAGCCCCCCCTGGGTCTGCACCTCTGTATCCTTGATTCCTGCCGCCATATGTTGAGGACGGCAGAGTCACCGTCAGCCCAGGTCAATGGGTCCATGGATGACTGAGAACCACTTACTGAGCTAGCCGTCACCCTTGAATTATTGTTGAGATCTTAGCTAAGCAACACACTAAGCCATTCTAACAGAAAGACGACAACAGCCACAGTACCAGATGCTGTGGGGACACAGACACAGGTTGGGAGCATCACAGAAAGCCTCCTACATATTCACGTACTCATTCATTCAACAAATATTTACTGAGCACCTGCTATGCACCAGGCACTGTTCTAGATGCAATGAGTGAAATCGGCAAATCATTTATTTGTCATACAAATCCCATTACACGTTCTGACAGCCACAGCAGTGAAGGAAAGACTCAAAACTCTGTGTCCTCGTGGAGTTAAGGCTCCTCAAAGTCCAACTCAACACTGACACGCGGACCTGAAGGCTGAATAAAGCAGGCAGGAATCTGGGGAGGGGGCACAGATACAGTGCTCCTGGAAAGGGGCACTAGCTGTGGGGGTGAAAGAAGGGGCACTTCGGGGAGCGTCCAGTAATTGGGCCCCGCTAGGAGAGGAAGGGTGAGACAGAAACAGAGCAAGACCGAGGACGAGACACGTCCAGGAGACAGAAAAAGACAGAAACTGGCAGAAACGGAGACAGAGAGGGAGCAAGGCAGAGCAACTGTCAGAGACTGAAACGGACAAAGAACCAGAGAAACAGCAGAGTGGAAAGATCTGACAGGGACAATGAGACGGGGACAATGAGACGGCCACCACAGAGCCACCTCCTCCCGATCCCCAACCTCGTGGCCTTATTGTTACACAGAAGACAGATGTCTGCATTTTACTTAAGTTCACTTTGCTTTGTTGAGAAGGTAAATATTTGATCTCTCACAGTGCCCAGCGGCATATTTAATTAGCCTGAGAGCAAGCCCCATGCTTGGCTGGGGCAGAGCCGGCCTTCAGGTCCGTCACAGCCCCACCTGGGGCTTGGGTTGAGCGACGGAGGGCAGGGGGTGGGCCTCGGGAGACGCCAGTTCTAGACCCTCCCTGACTCTGGGTGGCAGTGGGGTCTGTGCCTCAGTTTCTTCACTGGGCAAAATGAGTGGGTACTTTCCCACCCTGACTTTCTGTGGCAGCACTATCAAGGTCTGTGATCAGATATTTAATTCTGAAATTGTTTAATGGATGTCTCCCGTAGGAGAGCTTGAGAACAGGTTGTGTCCGTCTTGTTCACAGACAGGCACCGAGTAGGTGTCTGAGAGCACTGATTTGTTAGAGGGAGGGAGGGGAGACAGGGAGGCGGGAGGGAGACAGAAAGGAAAGGAGGAGGGGAGAGAGAAAGGGAGGGAGGAAGGGGAGGAAAGGAGAGGCGGGGGAGGGATGTTAAACATGTCATGAGTTCTACGGCCAGGAAGAAAGGAAGAACAGGCTATAAGGGAATGGCCCTCCCTGGACTTAAGGAAGAGAAAGCCAGCAGGATGGGTCTGAAATGGCCTCTCTGCGTTTCCCCAGGAAGCTCATAAACATTTGTGCCTCCAGTACGGGCGTTCACGGCTCGGCAACCGTGAGCGGATGGAGACTGGCGTAGAGAGGTGGCCACCCCCAGGAAACCACAGTGCTGCGTGCCCGCCGCCGTGCCCCACAGTGCGTGCTGAGGGGTAACTGCTAACAGAGCAGCATGAGGATCCTGGCTCCCCGAGACTTTGGAGCCCAAGCTTCCTTGGGGCTTGGCGATGATTCCCGAAAAATCCCTAAGCGTCCATTCCTCTCCCTCCTCCTTCTTAGGGCAGGAGTCTAGAATTGGCTCCTTTCTAGCTAAAACTGAGTATTTCCAGACAGTGGAGGCCTCCGATTTCCAAAGGGTAGAAGAGGTGTTGAATTCACACCGGACCACATGAGGAAGTGACAGCTCATGTAGCAAAAGACTGGGTGGGGATCCAAATGCACAAAGATGCTGATGATCCATGGGCCCAAGTCAGTCTAAGTAAACACGAAAAAATGAGTAAATGGGAGAAAGAGAAGGTCCTCCTTACAGGAGGACCAACAAAGAAATGTTCTTTAAAAAAAAGAGTCAGGGGGCGCCTGAGTGGCTCGGTCGGTTAGGCATCCGACATCGGCTCAGGTCATGATGTTGCAGTTCGTGAGTTCCAGCCCTGCGTCCGGCTCTGTGCTGACCGCTCGGAGCCTGGAGCCTGCTTCGGATTCTGTGGCTCCCTCTCTTTCTGTCCCTCCCCTGCTCATGCTCTGTCTCTGTCTGTCTCAAAAATAAATAAAACATTAAAATTAAATAAATAAATAAATAAAAATAAAAAATAAAAAAAAGAGTTAGAAAATCCTGGGTGGCTCAGTCAGTTAAGCGTCTGACTTCAGCTCAGGTCATGATCTCAGGGTCTGTGAGTTCGAGCCCCACGTCGGGCTCTGTGCTGACAGCTCAGAACCTGAAGTCTGCTTCAGAATCGGTGTCTCCTTCTCTCTCTGCCCCTCCCTGCTCGTGCTCCCTCTGCCTCTCAAAAATAAATTTTAAAAGTTGAAAAAAAATCTTCAATAGCTGCTAAAACTAATGGGTGAAATCTTGATGAGCAGCAAGATATTTACATAGTCTCAAAGCCTCTCCTCCAGAGCTTACTTACTATGAAAGGGGAAACAGTAACCTTACAGTGGAGAAACCTGTTGACCATGCTAACCGAGCCATCTAAGTGAGCCTCACGACAAACAGGACAAACCAACAGCTGATAGGAGGCGCTGAGGAAAAAATTCAGCATCATCTCTGCGCTGTTACTGGCAAAAGTATACAGCCTGAATCTCTAATCATGGTCATCGGGGAGGCTGAATTGAGGGGTGTTCGACAAAATAACAACAAAATAACAGGCCTGAACACTTTGAAGATGTATAGGTCACGGAACAGCGAAGGGCTGAGAAGCCGTTCTAGAATAAAGGAAGCTAACAGAGAGACGGCAACCGAATGTGATGCAGAATCCTGGATTGGATTCTGGAAAGAGAATAAAAGGATATTACTGGGACAGTCGACGAAATTTTAAAACAGACTGTGGATGAGACAATAATGTTATAGAGAGATGTTACATTTCCTGATTTTGAAACTGAATTGCGGTTATGTAAGAGAATGTGCTTTTTTCCCCGGAATACAGACACTGAGGTATTTAGGGGTTAAGAAAACTAGAAGGATCTGAATATCAAAGCATCAGGGATGGTTTCTGGAGTTCAGGGACCTGAGTTCCAATCTCAAATCTACCATATCCTGGCTATGTGACTTTGGGCAAGCCACCTGACATTCTGAGCCTCAGTTTCCTCGTCTGTAAAGTGGGGCTACTCATGGGGCCTTTCTTCACGGGATTATTGAGAAGATTTGATGAGGCCCAAGAACGGCCTCTGGCGTGTACAGATGCTTGATGAACGTTAGCAGCTGTGAAGCTACAAGTACAGAGACGGGTGAGACCCTCAAAGTCTTCTGGTCCAATTTCCCTTTCAAATATGGGTCTCACCAGGAAATGCCCTCCAAGCAAAGAAGCAGGAATCTAAATACCACTGAGACAGTCAGGGCGGTAAATGCCTCAGTCTAACTGCTGGTTTCACAAAAGGCGAAATCTGAAGCCTAGAACCTTCAAGGTCAGGTAGCTTACCAGGTTCGGTCTGACTCACCAAAATTTTAATTAACACCTACTATGTTCCAGCCCAGTGCTAGATACCGTGGGAGTTTCAAAGATAATCAGGCTCAAAGACTAAAAGTGTAAAAGCGTAGGTGTACGATTGTTATGAAGTGCTGACGAAGACAAACTGGAAGGAAATCTTGCCCGCATCTACCCGTGAAACCTCACCAGTCCCCAAATATGCATCTTTAAAATGCCCATCTCTTGGTCTTTACTCAAAGCCTTGTCATACTGGAATGTCAAACCCTTCCCCATTTCTCTCTCCAAATTTTGCCATGCTCTTACTTTAACACCTTCAGTGGCTCCCTACTGCCATCAGAATAAACCCCAAACTCCTTTTCAGGGTGTACTTCAGCCCAACTACTCAGAACAGCCCTGTGAGTAGGTCGACAGTCAAGCCAGGAAATGTATTGAGCACGTACTGTGTGTGCACGAGTCCCTGTGAGGGTACCAGGAGGATACAAAGTTTGCCTCGTTGCCTTTACTGTTGGCAACTTGCACCTCAAAGGAGAGGGAGACCTGCTTTAAAATACAGTCGGCAACACTGCGGAAACAATCTGCAGGTTTCCGCAGGTGTGATCCACGGAGAAAGCCCTGCGTCTCACTCGTGACACTAATGTCACACGAGGACGCCTGACTCATGGCAGCACATATGTTGTCAATACTCACATCAAACATGCTGTGGTGTGGGCTGCCTGGAGGGAGCCAGCATAAACGGCGGGGGAGGGGGGAGGCTGGTGTTTCATGCTGTGCCGGGCAGAACACCACCCCCCCCCATATGTCCACAGCTTAATCCCCAGAACCCTCCATGGTCAAAGGGACTTTGTGAGATGTGGTCTGCAAGATCTCAAGATGAGGGAGTTCTCTTGGATCACCGGGGGTGGGGAGCCCTGGATATAACCCAGGGGTGCTTATAAGAGGATGACAGAGGGAGCTTTGACTTCAGAAGAGGAACCAGGAATGAAAAGACAGAAACGGGAGGCTGGAGCGATATGGTGGCTGTGGACTATGAGGCAAGGAATATGGCGAGAAGGTGGAAAAGACCAGGAAATGAAGTCTCCCCTGGAACTATTGCCAACACCTTGATTTTACCCCATTTTTGGACCTCTGACCTCCATGACTGCGAAATAATAAATCTGTGGGGCTCAGTCAGTTAAGCGTCCAACTTTCAGTTCAGGTCATGATCTCACCATTTGTGAGTTCAAGCCCCACATCAGGCTGTGTGCTGACAACTCAGAGCCTAGAGCCTGCTTTGGATTCTTTTTCTCCCTCTCTCTCTCTCCGTCCCTCCCCCGCTCAAACTCTCTCCCTCTCTCTCTCTCTCTCTCTCAAAAATAAACATTAAAAAACTTTTTAAAAAATGAATAACAAATCTGTGTTGTGTTAAGCCACCAAATTTGCGGCGCTCTGTTACAACAGCTGTAGAAACTAACAGGCGGGCTTTATTCCACAGCTCCTTGGTCCCCATGGCACTGTGAGGTCAGGAGTAGCATTTACCCGGCAAAGAACTTGTCTTTCTTCTTCAGACCTGGAGGGACAATGATCGCACTGATAGGAGCCCAGGATAAAGCGCCATTTCCTGTTGGTTCCCCCAAACCTGCTCACGGTTTTGGAAACAGCGTCACATTAAAACAGTCCCTCAACTAACCCAGGCTGAGAACGCCAGCTGTTTCCTGCCAAGACCCTCCCTGACAGACTCTCATTAATCCCACTGCCTGGGGAAATCCAAAGGTTCATCCCTACACTTCTGCATATTCCGGCACCTTCCAGAACATTCCTGTCCCTTGATTTCTGCACATCCCAGAGGTTGGTTTCCTCATGGCCCTCTCAGCATCCTCGAGCCGGGTGCCACAGATGCTTCCTCAGATACACGAGCTTTATATACAGTACTGGCAGCCTGGTCACCCCTTCAAAGCCCCGGAAGAATCTACCGATAGCAAGAATTTCTTCGCTATGTGATCTCTAACTGAATATTCCACAGGCGGCACAAAGAAGAGCTGGGTATCACAGCAACATGAACACTGATTAGTGGTCACTGTGGACATCACCAATCCTAAAAGATTTATTAGGCTTTCACTTGGGTCTTCAACTGCCCCGTGCTTCCCTCCAGCTTGCTCAGGCATCTCTTCTCTGTCTCCCATCTCTTCTTCCCTGCACCGTCCTCAAAGCTTTGGAGAGAGTCCTAGGATGTGCAGGCAGAAAGCTCATCCCCTCCCGCAAACACTCATCAAAGCAATCTCTATGCCTATGAGGAATTCCGTGCGGGGAGAAAATGCATCTTACCCCTCAATGCCAATGTAGCATGAGTTTGGAGCTTGGGGGTTGAGAAGCAGACCAAACTGAGAGAAGGTGGGAAGAGAGAGATCAAGGAGCAAGGAACCCTAGCAATATGGCAGCAGGCGGGAGCCCAAGAAGGAAGACAACTGATGAGAAAGTCCCTGTCGTGGGGATGGCTAAGGAAACTTACAATGTTGAACATCAAATTTTAACCTGTTTCTTTGTCTGGCTTGAGCTATGATCCAGCTCGGCCATCCCAAAACTTCCATGAAGGTCTGCTGCACATAACTCACACAAATTGTCTATTTTGATAATTCTTTGAGGCGTCCAGGAGAGGCACTGTGTTCAAAGCAAGGCAGAGAAAAGACAACAGCTTCAGGAAGCAAGACGGCACATGAAGCCGCCTGGAATTCCAAACAAGAAATGACCGAGAGTACAGGAGCCCTCCAAGAATTCTCAGATATATTCAGAAAGGTCGGAATTCCCACAATACATAGGATGGGAGCTTGGACCATTCTGATTTTGATTTTTTTTTTAATTTTGTTAATGTTTATTTTTGAGAGAGAGAGAGAGAGAGAGACAGAGACAGAGCATGAGTGGGGGAAGGGCAGAGAGAGAGGGAGACACAGAATCCGAAGCAGGCTCCAGGCTCCGAGCTGTCGGCACAGAGCCCGACGCGGGGCTCGAACTCATGGACCGTGAGATCATGACCTGAGCTGAAGTTGGATGCTTAAACGACTGAGCCACCCAGGCACCCCCTGATTTTGATTTTAAAGTGAAAGGTGTCCCCATGGACGGACGGGATACATCGAAATAGCCTATGCGAGTAGCACTTTCAGACTTTGAACATGAGTCTAATGGTCAAGGTCTCCCAACCAGAATGCAAAACAGAGCTGTCCTTGGATCCCTGCTGAACTGGGGTATTAATTACATGCCTGCAAGACAGTCAGAGAGAAGGCTAAAATTAGCCAACAATCTGATATGTTGACACCTGGCATCAGTAACTGAAGCTTCTATGAAAGACAGATTTATAAGATGAGCTTATGTTTCGTGGGGCTCTCAGGAGCCCCAGGACATTCTGAAAGTTCAGCATTTTCTCTGCATCCACCTGGCTGTGAGTGGAGAGGAGAGATGTTGGCTTGCCCACTCCTTGAGGTCGAAGAGGGGAAGAAAAGAGATGGGCTGAAGCAGTTGCATTGAGCCCCTGGTCTTAGTCACTGGAATGTGTTTTTCTGGTGATATTCATTCATATGCATGCCCAGAACCAATGCTTTTCAGAAAAGTAAAACAAAATACAGCTCTCTGGCTAACTATGGAATTAATGATATTGCTTAAATTGCTGAAAAGTCATGCCTTGGGTCTCTGATAGGGAAAACCAGTCTTATTATGTGCCAGAAACTGAGCCAAGGGTTTAACTAAAATGATCTCATTTAATCCTCACAAATAGGTGGTAGGTACCACCATTATCCCCATTGTACAGATAGGGACACCAAGGCTCCAGGAGGTGAAGTTGCTTAGCTGGCTGTCTCAGGCAGGATTCTAATCAAAGGGTTAGGAATCATTTCAAGGATTTAGAACAGAGAGAATTTAACACAGGGGATTGCTTACATGGGAGCAGAGATGCAAAGACCATCCAGAGATTAGCTATAGCAGAAAGATGCTCCACCCCTGGCTGCTGGGATGGAGGGAGGAGGTGTTGTCCCAGAACCCTGGGGCCAGGGTCACCTGTTGGAGGCTGGAAACTTGAAGGAGTTTAGCAAAGCTGCCAGAAGCAGAGAGGGAGGGGGAAAAATACCCCGGATGGAAATCTGAGAAATGCATCCTGTTGGGATGAGCCCCCAGGACCAGGACAGCTAACAAGTGGCTTAGCCAGAATTTGAACCCAGGTCTGATCCAGCCCAGTAAACCACTGCTCCCTTCATGGAAGAACACAGCAGCCAGCTTCAAATTTCTCCAGGATGGCACCTGTAATCCCTTGTTTCCACAGGGGATGCTCAGATGCTTCTAGGCAACACTCCCTGTAAACACCAGGGGGCGGGGGTCACACAGAGGCATGAGTCTGAACCCTGGCTCATGTGATAGCTCTTTGTATGACGTTGAACCAACAACTTCACTTCTCTGTGCCTCAAGTTAACTCCTCTGGAAAATGGGCGATAGAAACACACACCTCACAAAGTGGATTTAAAATTTACAGAGCACCTGGTTCACAGCAGGTGCTCAAAACAATAGAGCTAATTACTACCACCATCATCAACAACATTATGTAACCTGCTCACAGAATTATCATTTTACTTACAGGTTGGGTGCTCTCATGAGAGGAGACAGGGCTGGCAGAGAAGAAAACTGAATTTCTCAGTCACGTCTACAGAGCTGTCCCAGGCATTCTCTTCAGAGACCCCAGTGCTGTCAACCAAACTTATTCAAGTTCACGAACAGCTCCCGGGAAAGAATACCTAGGGATGCTGCAAATTCTGTTTAATTCTTCTTGTCTTTAATGAGTGTACTTGCCTCACGCTGTGACCCTGCTTTGCTTTCCTTAAAAAATTATTCGTTAGGAAAGGAAGAGAAAGCCAAACACCTAAGCAAACAAACCCAACTCGCAGAACCGGCAGACCTGTTAGAGCCTTGGGTTTAGAAGGCCTTGGGGGGGGGGGGGGGGGGGGGGAACACAAGGATGATGAGATGCGTGAGGCCGGCACAAATTGAGCGCGAGGCTGGCTGAACTGCTTTGCTGTGGTGGGCAGGGTTTTATTAGCTGAGCATGAGACCAGCCATGAGTCACGTACTCTTTCTGATTGGGTTGGAGGTACTGCGGCTCGCCAAATGATGCCCCCACTCGCCTTGTAGGGGGACACTCGTCGACCCCTCTACACCCAGGCAGGTGAGGTGGAGGAATGATGGAATCATCTAAGACATCCAAGGGCTACTCAAAGTGTGGTCTAAAAAATGCTCTACTCTCGGGGCGCCTGGGTGGCTCTGGCAGTTAAGCATCCGACTCTTGATTTTGGCTCAGGTCGTGATCTCACAGTTCGTGAGTTCAAGTCCCGCGTCGGGCTCTGCGCTGACGGGGCAGAGCCTGCTTGGGATTCTCTCTCTCCTTCTCTCTCTCTCTGCCCCTCCTCTGCGTGAGCGCATGCTCGATCTTTCTCTCTCAAAATAAATAACTAAACTTTAAAGAAAAACAAAAGTATCAAAAAATAAAAGCAGAAAATGCTTATTCTCTGTACCGGGTTGAATAGTGTCCCTGTCTGCCTAAATGCGGGTCCACCTGGAACTTCAGAATGTGACCTTATTTGAAAATAGAATCTTCACAGGTGTAATTGGTTAAGATGAGGTCACATGGATTAGACCAGGAAGTTTATGGACCAGCATAGGTGCACGGACCACACTTTGAGTAGTGCTGGTCAAAGGCACAGTGAATGTGGATTTGGCCCCATCTTTCTCCAGTGGTTGGACTCCCCAAGGGAGTTTGTCATGTTGGCTTCCCTAGGGCCTGGCACTGACATTTGGGAGTTTGGGGGTGACAATACACACTAGGTACAATAGCAGGAGGAGGGGCGGGAGCAAGTTCAACCCTGAGGTCTAAGGAAACTATTCTTCGTATCATTAACGCCATGGTCTAATGTACCTTCTCCCTTCCCCCCCACAACTTAGTACTTAATCAAGATTCCTAGGGATACTTAAGGCATAGTGATTTTGTTTTTTAAATTTTTTAACATTTATTTATTTTTGAAGGAGAGAGAGACAGAGTGAGAGCAGGGAAGGGGCAGAGAGAGAGGGAGACCCAGAATCTGAAGCAGGCTCCAGGCTCTGAGCTGTCAGCACAGAGCCCAATGTGGGGCTCGAACTCGCTAACTGTGAGATCATGACCTGGGCTGAAGTTGGACGCTTAACTGACTGAGCCCCCCAGGCGACCCTAGAGCTTGATACAAGATACCCAGACAAGATGCCAGATAAACAAAGAAGCGGCTGCTAACACTGGCTAAGCAATATTCTCAACCAGGAGTGATTTTGCCCCCAGAGGACACTGGGAAAAGTATGGAGGTATTTTTAATTGTCCCACCAGCAGTGGTGGGTGCTACTGGCATCTGGTGAGTAAAGGGGGCTGCTGTTCAAAGTCCTGCACTGCCCAGGACAGCTCCCACGACAAAGAAACATCCAGTCCAAAATGTGCCGAGGCTGGGGTGCCTGGCTGGCTCAGTTGGTGGAACATGTGACTCTTGACATTGGGGTTGTGAGTCTGAGCCCAGTGCTGGGTGCAGAGATCATTTAAGTTTTTTTAAAAAATTAAAAAAGCAACAAAATGCACCAAGGTTGAGAAACCCTAGGCTAAAGGAGTCAAAGTCAAGGTGAATTTGAGAGTCAAAGTCAAGGTGAATTTGAGAATTTGAGATGGGCTTTGACGGAAGTGTAGGAGTTTCTCAGGTAGAGAAGATTGGGAAAAGCAGCCCAAGCAGAGGGAATCACTTATGCAAAGGCAAGGAAGAAAGTAAAGGATGAGGCATGTTTAAAGAATAGGAACAGTTAAGTATGAGCCATCAAGTAGGGTAGGGCTGGATCCCAGGGTGCTCACTACATAGTTTGAATTTCATCCTCTAAGCAAGGGGGAGCTATTTTTTTAATGTTTATTTATTTTTGAGAGACAGAGAGAGAGAGACAGAGAGACAGAGAGACAGAGGGACATAGAGTGTGAGCAGGGGAGGGGCAGAGAGAGGGAGACACAGAATCCAAAGCAGGCTCCAGGCTCTGAGCTGTCAGCACAGAACCCGACGCGGGGCTCGAACTCACGAGCTGTGAGATCATGACCTGAGCCTTAACCGACTGAGCCACCCAGGCGCCCCTATGGGGAGCCATTCAAAGTATTTGAGCCAGGTGGACAACAGGCAGGTCAGAAGTGAGAGATAATCTTGCAGGAAGAATTAAGGGAGGAAAGGCAAGACCGGGGACGAGAGGCCATGAAGTCAGGCTAGTTCCCTATACCACCTCTGCCCCCAGCCTCTAATTAATCCCAAATTCTGAGCGCCTAATCTCTGGCAGGTCCAACTGCAAAGTGTCTTTCTCCACCCCAGACTCTGCCAGGCACAGATTCAAAAAGCAATTAGCCTCTGCTGACATGGCAGTGACAAAGACCTGCCGTCCCTGTGAAATCCTGATTTTGACAGGAAAGAGCAAGCAGATTTCCAAACCCCTGCCTGGGGGCATTTCCAGCCATTTTCATCTAAAACAGACTTTTTCCTGCTCAGTTTAACGAAGGAGGTAAGACAGAGTCTAATTTGAGCTCTCATTAGAGGCTCACACATACACATACACACACACATACACACGTTTCGAAGGGTATGTCCCCAACACCTCTGCCTGCCTTTTCCCCTTCATTACTATTGACTTCGCCTGCAGGTGGTTTGAGGGTCCTAGTGGAACTCACTAACCTTACAGCCTCCCAGATATCACCGAGACCCTCCCTCTGGTAAATCAGGCCACTGGCCATTTCTGCCATCAGCCCGGATAATCGATACTGCACTCTCAGATCTAGTCTCCTCCTGGGGAGTTTTCCTGAGCCCTCTATGTCTGCTCTGTGACAGGGCTGCAAGTGGCAGAGCCGACTTTCTAATTCGGGAGCCTGGAGTCATTCGCTGTATGACTTGGGCAAATGAACTCCCACTGTGGGCCTCATTTCCTCCATCTGTATAATGGGAACTATAAGGCCTCTAATTTAAAGACTATTGCCAGGATTCGTGGAGATTGTGCACACAGGTTGCTTAGTGTGGTGGTCGGCATGCAACAAACACTCAATAAATCAATATCGTTGTTAACAAAGTCACCTAATGCTGCACGGCTTTTCACATTCTTCTATTCCTTGCTAAAAATTCTGAATGCACAATAGAAAAAGGTGGAAAGGGATGAAAAATTGCCAAAGTCCTTCTATGCATCTGCCGTAGCTGCTCTGTGTATACGTGTCTTCCTTCCATCCCCTCATGGCAGCTGTAGAGACCACTGAGACCTTCAGGAAGGAATTTCCTTCAACTCAGAATCTTCCAGATCTGTGACAGCATTCAAGCCAAAGCCGCTGTCTTCCTAGGCAGCCCGCAGCCAATGACTGAGCACGGCAGGGGTGCCAGGGCCGGGCCATTCCTGTCCTACCCAGGGTACCTCCAATGAGCAATCCTTCCTCCAGAGCCCCCACTGGGTTGACCAGGGCTTGGTCCTGTCTGCGTTATGGCCTGTAGGCTCTCCTTGGCCGGTCCTGCTTCCTCCGCCCCCCTTGATTTTTCACAGGTGTTAATTCCCAATAAACCCCTTGCACCCACAATTCTTTTTTTTTTTAATTTTTTTTTAACGTTTATTTTTATTTTTGAGATAGAGAGAGACACACAGCATGAACGGGGGAGGGGCAGAGAGAGAGGGAGACACAGAATCGGAAGCAGGCTCCAGGCTCTGAGCCATCAGCCCAGAGCCCGACGCGGGGCTGGAACTCGTAGACCGCAAGATCATGACCTGAGCTGAAGTCGGACGCTTAACCGACTGAGCCCCCCAGGCGCCCCCCTTGCACCCACAATTCTATCAGTGTCTTCTTGGAGGACACAACTGATGCACCTCACAACCCTTGATGGTGTGTGTGTGTGTGTGTGTGTGTGTGTGTGTGTGTGTCCCAAGCTTGTTTCTTTCTGGTAGCATAGAATTATCCTGGGCTACCCATCGTATGAATTAACCTTGTGGATCACAAGATCCTCATGTAAAGTGGGAGACCCAAGAGAACAAAGGGAAGTGTGCCAGCACCCAAAATGGTGCCCCGTGCATTGCAGGAGCAGCTTGACACGTATTTGTTAAATGAACGTCTAAACTGATGGCTTTAATGCAAGGGCGGTGCTCTGCATCTTACAGAAATGAAAAGCATTCAGAGAGTCAAATTTCCTTTTTAGCCTAGATCCAGTAACAAGAGCAGCCAGCGTCTGTTGAGGGTTGTGCTGGATGCAGAGATGTGCCACCCAGATCCCCCTTCAAGGAAAGACGTGCCTCCCCAGCTGTAGAGCCACTCGACCAAGGTCATCAGCATTGATTGATGTGGAGCCCAGGGACCCAGCCATCTTGGCCATCCCCACTCCAGAGCTCCCTGGGGGCTCGGCTGAAGCAACCATTGGGCCTCCACTGAAGCTTCAACTCCTCCCCCTCGGGTTCTCTCCCTTCCACTGGTGTTGATCTCAGGAGCCCTCCCTAATAAACATCCTGCCGGCAATCTCCAGCTCAGAGTCTGTTTCCCGGGGACCCTGGACGAGGGTTAACTATGCTAAGAGTATTCGTGCTCATAAACTCATTGCACTCTCTCTAGCACCCCAGAGCTAGGAGTCACTGATCCCACGTTGCAGATGAGAAATCCGAGGCTCAGAACGGTCACACGGCTAGCAAGCAGAGGGCAAGTGTGCCCGAGCCTCCCAAGTCGGAGATTTTAAATCTTCAGAAATGAACGTTGCCACCCTTCACCCGCACACCCCGGCTTTCACAAACAGCCCAGCCCTTGAACATCACCCTGGGGAGCCCCAGTGGAACCCGCCGCAAACCAGAAATGCCAACCAGGTAATGCTAAAGGTCATTTTGAAAGGCATCATTGCTGAGTTGATAATGAGTTCGAAAAGATGTTTAATCAAATCTATTTATCTGATTGAAGCCTGAACGTGAGAAATGAGCTTGAGACTTTCCACAGCCTGCTGGAAGCCTGTCAAAATAATCAAGCAAACACACAAGATATGTAGCTTCTTTATGGGCTTTTTTTTTTTTTTCACTGTCTCACTGGGCAAGAAAACGGGAGAGAGAAAAAAAAGGACAAGGATTGCACCAATTTGATTGAAATATCTGTTGTCTTTGGGACCAAAAGAAAGCCTCTCTCCATAATTAAATGCCATTTTTCTAGAAGACTTAATTAGAAAGCCTTCAAGGGAGAAATCCCCCCCACAGCTATGCCACGATAGGACCATCTGAGATTGCTAAATTAGAAGCTAGGGGTAGAAAGCAGGAGGCTGAGGAGAGTCCCCAACAGAGCAGAGGTGGGGAGCAAGGAAGGGGGGCCATCTTTTCCCGACTCACCATTTGTTCCGAGGTCTCTAAAATGCATCCACAGGTGATTAGGCATTTCCTTTACGCTTAGTAGAAATACAGAGCTGGACACTTATTGAAGCTCAGAGGCTGCATAATAGGTCATTTATTTCACGCTTGATGGGCATTTTTTAGCATGCGGTGTTGGGGGGAGGGGGTCAAATGACTGTTACTATCTGACTCTCTGACTGCCTAGCTTACCAGGCATTGACTCTGCAAAAAGACAGTGATGGAAACCTACTGCGTGTATTTACTGGCATATTTCTCTCTCCTCGAAATTTCTCCCTCTGTCTCCCTCCCTCTCTCTTGTTTTCTCTCCCTCCTTTGAAATCTTTCTCTCTCTCTCTCTCTCAAATACACACACAGAATGAAATGAACTACAGAGATTAGAACTTCCCTTCCCCCTCAAATGAAAACCACTCCATTACTGCCCCATCTTCCATATTTAGCATCTGAAACTACAGCCACTCCAACACGGAACTCGTACAGGGGATTACAGACAGGCCAGGATCGCTCTGGAACCCTGCTCGACTCCTCCCTTGTAGGAAATTGCAGAGGCTTCCATAGTGATGCAGAACCGGCCCTGCCCTGTTCATCTCTGTCACCACTCCCCCCTGCCCCCGCCACCGCCACCGGAGGCCCCATAAACCAGCCCTTAAACGAACGGCCACCACATGCCCCGTCATGTTCTTCCCTTTCCTCGTTCTCACCTCCTTCTTCGGTGGCACGGGGAAGGGAATGGTCAGAAACTCAACTTCTACAAACACTGGCTAACGCTGAGCTCCACGTGCCAAGGGCCATGCCAGGCATTTCCAGGGTTGCGGATGAGAAAACTGAAACCCATGTCACAAATTGGGGTCTCCAAGAGCAGGCACTAAAATGGAGTTTGGGGGTGCAAGATGTTCACCAGGGATCAACGGTTGTCAAAGGAAGAGGGAGGACGCAGGAAGGGGCAGAGAGCGATAGTCGTCAGCCTGCGACGCTGGCCCAGCAAAGTGTCAGCCACCTACCCAGGAGCTCTGGAGCCAATACCGTCCGCGGGGGTCGTCCCACGTAAAGCTGAAATGGCCAGGCTCTGAGCTTCCAGGAAAGGCAAGACCTCAGACAAGGTGGCTCTCTGCAGCTGAGGCTGACCCTTGACGGGTTGAAGGCCAGAAGCCCGCTCCCCGCAGCCGGGTGGGAAGCCCAGCCATGCACCCCGCGTCTGCCTCGCCCACCCAGTGTATTAGACTCCTGGGGCTGCCGTACCCAGCACCACAGAAGAGGGGCTTAACCCACAACAATGCACTATCCCATAGTTCAGGAGGCTGGGCACCCAAGATCAAGGTGTCAGCTAGGGCCGTGAGAGTCTGTTCCAGGCCTCTCTCCTAGCTTCTGCTGGTTTGCTGGGATCTTTGACGTTCCTTGGCTTCTGCTGCCTTCTCCTCATCTCTGTGTGTGTCTGTGTCCAAATTTCTGCCTTCTTTTCTACAAGGACACCAGACCTACTGGGTAAGGGGCCTACCTGCTCCACTAGGACCTCATCTCAACTAATTATGTCTGCAATGACCCTATTTCCAAAGAAGGTCACATTCTGAGGTACCGAGGGCTAAGGTTTCAATCTATGGGGGGGGGCGGTAAATACACACAAAAAGGGTAAATAACATGCCTGCACTCACACAGATGTGAGCAGCAGAACCGCCATTCAAAGATCGTTCGACTTCTGATGGTGCCATGGTCAAGATCATATTAGATGACACAGCCCACTGGATTCCACGCTGTATCAGGAGCTGAGCAGCTTGATACCCTTCACTCTAGTAATGCAACCAGTCAGCACCCAGGAGTCAGTGGGTTCCTCAGCGCCACCCAAGGTGGGTGGTGAATTCTTTCAAGGTTAAATACTGGGAACCGTCTAATAATTAACAACCACCTAGAAGACATTGGGTCTTGAGTTTTATGGCTTTCAGGACATTTTGGTTCCCTAGTAAAAGCTATGACTGCTGGGAAAATACATATATAAATTTATATGAATTTTATGTGCAATATATGAATAGGCACAAAAATTTTTTTGCACAGAAGTTCAGGGCATTCAGAATGTCCATCTATGATCACCAGCTTGAGGGGAAAAAATAGAAGCTGAAAAGAGTGTGCAAGAAGCTATGAAAATATGAAAGAGAAGTTAAAAGCTGGGATCTTCCCACTTTGTCCCACAGATCTGGGGACAGTGTCTTTCATGAGTCTAGTGACCTTGGAACAGGTGAAAGTCCTACTTTCGTGATCTGCCACTTCGAGCCTGATGTCACCAGCAGGGAAGGAAAACTCTACTTCTATAAGAGAAGGAAATCCACACACAGGATCCCAACCTTGAGGGGCTCTTAACTTGCATTTGAAAATAAAGCCACGTCAAGGTTTCCCTCTTAGAGGATGAGCTGGCAGGAGAAAAATGAATACTTTGGTTTTCCTCTTCCTCAATTTTTATTTATTGAACTGTTGGGCTAAGGTCCGGCTTCAAGATCAACTAGGTAAGAGAAGAAATCATCATCCCAAGGGTTAGTATCCAAAATAAGTAAAGGACTTATAAAAGTCAACACCTGCAAAACAAATCATCCAATTAGAAATGGGCAGAAGACAAGAACAGACATTTCTCCAAAGAAGACATCCAGATGGCTAACAGACACATGAAAAGACGTTCATCATCACTCTCATCAGGGAAATCCAAATCAAAACTACAATGAAATATCATCTCGCACCTGTCAGGATGGCTAAAATCAACCACACAAGGAACAACAGGTGTCAGCAAGGATGTGGAGAAAAAGGAATCCTCGTGCACCGTTGGTGGGAACGCAAACTGGTGCGGCCACCATGGAAAACCGTATGGAGGTTCCTCCAAAAGTTAAAAATAGGACTACCCTGTGATCCAGTAATCACACTACGGGATATTTACCCAAAGAATACAAAGACACTAAATCGAAGGGATACATGCACTCCTATGTTTATAGCCACATTATTTACAATAGCCAAGATATGGGAGCAGCCTAAGTGTCTGTCGATTGAGCTGAAAAAGAAGAGGTAGTATATATATACAATGGAATATTATTCAGCCATAAAAAGAACAAAATCTGTCCATTTGCAATGACATGGATAGAGCTAAAGAGTATAATGCTAAGAGAAATAAGCCAGTCAGAGAAAAGGCAAGTACCATATGATTTCATATATGATTTCATTCCTATGTGGAATTTAGGAAACCAAAAAAAAAAAAAAAATGAGCAAAGAGAGAGAGAAATCAAGAAACAGACTCTTAATTATAGAGAACAAACTGATGGTTACCGGAAGTGGGGGGATGGGTGAACTTGGTGATGGGGATTAACAGGTGCACTTGTTGTGATGAGCACAGGGTGATGTATGGAATTGCTGACCCGAAACTAATATAACAGTGTATGTTAACTAACTGGATTTAAAATTAAAACTTTTAAAAAGATTTTTAAAAATTATGCAGCATATATGAAACCAGAAAAAAAGAGTATTAAATACTTTACGAGTCCAATCATATAAAGCTCTAGAAAATGTAGTGTACTATAAAGGAAAGTATATCCAAGTTTGCCAAGAAATCCAGAGAGGGTAGGAAGAGAGATAATAAAAGTATGAGGTAAAAGAAGGAGAAGGAGAAGATGAGGAAAAGGAAGAGGAAGAAATGAAATCATCATCTCAGGAGAAAAGTTAGTGAAGACTTTTTGTTGTTGCAAAGACCCCTACTCTAACTGGCTCAAGGAAAACAGAATTTGTTGTTTCATTTACTGTACTGATGTGGTCTTCAGGTAAGGTTTGATCTAGGAACTAAAATCACATCATCAGTACTGTCTTCTTTCTAACCTTTAGACTCCAACTTTGCTACTTGATTTTATTCTTTGACTCCATGCAATGCTTCCAAAGTTTTTAGGGTCCCAACCCTCCAAGTTCAAGTCCACGGGAAAAGAACCCCGATATAAGTTTTCTCATTTGGTTCGAAAAAAGTCTCATTGCAATAGTCATGTAAGAAAATGCTTCTATATTTTAGAGAAGCAAACAAAAATAATACTTAGGGGTAAAATGACAAACATTTGGAATTACCCTTAAGAAACCACAGCAAAAATACAAAAGTAAGGGAAAGATAAAGCAATGGTGGCCAAACTTGTATAAGTCCTGACTCTGGGTGATGACTATGAACGGGCTCCCTATACTATTATTTCTACTTTGTGCTGACTTCCAAGTTTTTATAATAAAGATGTATTTCAAGAGTCCTGCACCTCAGAAGCTCTGATTTTATCACATGCCCCTCCTGTAGCCAATCGGGGTGGCCCGTGGAATGCATGCCTTTGATTGGTCACACCTGAGCTGATTTCCTGCCCCTGAGCCAAGGATGGAGCCAGTATCACCGGAAGCATCTTCAGGAAGTAAATCCAGGGCTTTTTACTAGAGAAAGGGATGCAAAACCACAGGTGTCTTACCTCCTCCCACCACCTCCACCAGCATGGGCTGTGGCCCTGAGAAAGTGACGGAGGTCCCTTTTTACCACCCAGCATCATAAAGCTCCTTTCTTTTCTCCCATCTCCCCATCACCTTCCTAAGAAGTCGGGAAAGCGGTACAATGAGGTCATGGAGAGCAGCCCTTGAAAGCTGAAGATGCAGTGAGTCGGCAAAACATATTTACTGCTTCTCTACTGTGAGGCAGGCACTGTGCCGGGCAGGGGGGGCACGGCAGTGAACAATAACACAGTTGGTACTTTAAACGAGTACTTAATATCTCCAAGCCTTGGTTTCCTCATCTGTAAAATGGGAATAGCAACATAATAATAGATTTAGATTTATTGATATGTATATCTATTGATAGATGAAATACAGATATAGATATAGATATAGATATAGATATAGATATAGATATAGATATAGATATA